>NC_081414.1:626570006-627170006 GCF_030272615.1 Cryptomeria japonica | reverse complement strand
CATAGGAGAAGTCCTAGAATCCCACTAAAATCTTATTTGCAGTCGCAGAGTTGCAAGATCAAAAGCATATAATGGTAAAGATGACCTAGGGTTCTCTTTTTATTATTGAGACAATATTATGTGAATATGATAGTTTAGCAGTCCTCGAATGCATGTGAGTAGTCCCAATGAAGAAACAATACCATCAGGGTATTAGAATAATTTTTGAAACCTGCAATCATGTTAGACAAGTATTGAAAGTATAATTCATAGAGCAACCATTTCAACTAGGTTTAGATAGCATATATTCATAACTATTTCAATTTTATGTGAACTACACAATATCTATAATGCATAATTGGAGTTAAACCATAATAGGGTTTGGATGAGAAACATGATAGGGCACCCGAAGCTATCCACATGCTAAGCCCAAGAGTGGATATACCCTATCTCCTACCCTATCTCGTTGAATTCATTCCTACACCAAGTGACTATGAACAAAAGCATAGGTATTTAACAACAATGACATGGTCCATGGACTAGTGATCCTCCTCTTGATACTCCATCTACAAATGAGAACATCTCTTGTACACATTACTACTTTAGAATTAAAAGTTGCTTCTTCTAGAACTTTCCATGATTATTTGCAATAGGATTATATGTCTTCTAGATTCACCCCACTAGGACACATTCATATCAAGCATCTTTACTTTTTTGAAAAGTAGACCACATTTCAGATCTAGATGACACCATAATGACTTTTATTTCCTCTTGCAAGATATTCCTCCATCATGTATTGCTTCATCAAAGTTCAAATTTGCTTCTTCAAGGGCTCTCAATGATTCTCTATATAGGATTCTTCGTGTCTATGAGATCCAATTCATTGGGAGGCCTACTTAAACATTTCACATCTGTTTGCGGACTCTCACCTTTCAAACATTTCACATCTTATAATTGAGTTTCTCTTTGTTTCGAGAATAGTTTAATATTCTCTACTTAACAGGGCCAACCACGTGAAGGTGGAAGCTCATTTGGCCCCTCCCCCCCCCCCCTAACATCACTCTAAATTCCCTGTTAACATCTAACATTCATTCATTCTTTCATTCATTCTTTCATCCATTATTAAAATATAACATTCATTCATTATCACATAACATTCATTAACACATAAAATTCATTAACTTTCATTAAAATGCAACATTCATCAATAATCATCAACACATATCATTCATGAACATTCATTAGCACATAATTACATTCATTAGACATAAAAATCAGTCATTATCAAAAAAGGTAGATTACAATCATTTCTTTCTTTGTTTTTTTTTTGAAGCTATGAAAAGACTAAGTGGAACATCGGTTTCTTCATCCTTTCCCCCATCTATGGATGTTATGCCCTCTTCTCATGCTCTTGATGTATGCCTAGTCCTATATAAAGGACGAGGATGCTGAACCAAAGGGGGGTCCTCTGCAATAACAAAGAATTGGGTTAAATTCAAAACATTTTTTTATTATTGTTCCAAGTATTTCATTAATTTAAAGAACACAACCATTACACTCTTTACCTGATGGGGCCACATCATCTTCCACATCATTTTGTGTAGCCTCAACCTCGACATGCTGAGCACCCTCTAGATCCTCTGGAGTTGAAATACAAAATGTTACATTAATCAATACACCAATTGCGATTAAATTTGTTTAAAGGAATAACAGTGGTCCTCTTTACCTGATTAGGGAACATCGTATTCTTGATGTTGTCTACCTGGATAATGCTCCACTTGGTCACCACCGACTACATGCTCTAAAATATTAACAATAAAGGTTACATTAATTACTACACTAATTTTCAATTTAAGATGTTTAATTGTATTAATAATTACATAAAAAAATTTGAATAGCAAATGAATACCTCCACTACTAGGATGCACATCCATACCTTCATGTACAGGTTCTGTTCCACGATTATCATGCTGCATTGCAATGTCACATGCAGTGTTATCATTGCTTGCTTATTTAAAAAAAATATAGTCACTTTATGTTGAAACTTAACATCAAATCTATTATTGGTTAAGTATTCAATTTGAAATAATTTTCATTTAGCTTAATTATCGTTGTGACAGATGCATCAGAATCTCATGTTTGCCCACTCAATTCTCGTAGCCATTTAGCCACGGCTATATAGCCTTGCTGGTAGCCAATTCTCTTGTCATCTTTCGTGGGTGCTCTATTGAATTCAGAGCCCTGCATTTTTGCTTAGTATTGTGAATTTTTCTTGTATTGTTTGATCAAAAAACAATTGTTTACAATTTATAAATATTTTGATGTGATACTTAATTTACTGATTCTTACAATTCGTGCGGCAAGTTTCATATAACCACTAGAGCCAAGTTTGTGTTGCCCATGCTTTTCTTGTCTTGCCTTGGTTGCCTTTGACATGTCACTCAATCTATGAAAAGTTTGAAATATGTTAGATTATATAAATATAATGAATAATTATTACATATTCACATTCTTAATAGTATCACATACCTTCTTCTGGCGTCTGGTGGTGTATTTCCTTTTTGCCTTTCAATTCTCTCCTTTGCATCCAAAATCAGGTCCTTCCACTCCCTCTCTGGAATCACGGGGGGACGCTCATACTTTACATTCTTCTCTAAATGTGTCTTGTATTGGTCCCTCACATACTTTATATATGTGCCAATTTTTTCCAGGAGCTTAGTCTTGTCGAATGTGTCATTTCCAAACAACCCTACCATACGGTTTGTGAGTTCATCTTTTAACTTTTTTTCTTGGTCATTCCACCTTTAAAGCAAAAATAAACCTATTAGATTTAGAAAGAAACTGAAGCTACCTTTGATATAGTTCAAGAAATGGATAAAAGGAAAACTATTCTAGCAATGATATGAAATCAAAATAGTGGATACGGGTTAGTTCACGTATGATGTTCCACCTTTTACGTATGATGGGCCCAATCTGCAATGAAATGTCAATAAGATTTTTATAAAAAATATCATTTCCTACAAAAAAACATGGGATCATTAGTCCAAAATGAGTGATCAGTAAGTAAATTACAATTAGACTATATATAATAATATTTTTAATGTACCTGGAACCTTTTGTATCTTCAAGGGAATCAATTATTTGTCACTCACCACCAATGTGGCCTGCAACATTCCCGTACTAGCAATACGGGAAGATCCAGGAAATGATGGTATGTTATTAGCAGTACTTGCCTTTGGCACATCCTCGTGTGCATCTCCTACCATAGTAAATGAATCCACTATGAAATGCCTCCAAGAAAGAACACTTCAAGGGTAATAAACACATAACAAAAGAGAGAGAAAAAGAGGGATCTACCACCAGTGGGCGGGTCAACATGAGCTGGTGCAACAGACGATGTCTGCATGCTACGTGTTGCTGACATTGCAGTTGGCAATACAGTTGGGCTCGACCTCGGACCCATGTTAGCACTTGAATAGCAATACATTAAATATGTAAAACATTAAAAAAGCAAGTTCACAAGTCCAAAGGAGTGGTTTTAATACATAGAACATGGTCATCACCTGAACTACTCGCAATACCCTGATCATTGCCACTAGGATGATGAGGCCCTAT
Organism: Cryptomeria japonica; assembly: GCF_030272615.1. Classification (NCBI taxonomy): domain Eukaryota; kingdom Viridiplantae; phylum Streptophyta; class Pinopsida; order Cupressales; family Cupressaceae; genus Cryptomeria; species Cryptomeria japonica. Next base: position 627,166,412 of record NC_081414.1, on the reverse strand, counting down.
AAATTTCTGTAAAAACAACACATACATATTTTAGTTAATGACATAAAAGAGATAAAAATATAAACCATTATTGAACTTTTGTTATGATTAAAGCTTTCACTACTGCTTACTTGCTTGTTTCCATTGTTGTCAACAATAGTTGCACCCTCTTTGTTATCTCATCAGTCTGAGGACTTATGGTTGCCAAATCAAGAATCTCTTGCCTAATTTTTCTAATATTCTTTTGTACAAAATGCATAGGGTTTGTGTTAAGTGCGATGTCATCAGTGCATAACACTGTTGAGTGCCCCACTTCCCTATGGAGGTGCTGAGGTACTGCAGGTTCCTTTCCCTTATCCTCAACATCCGTCTGTGACAAGAATATAATTAACACTATCAAAATTAATTCAAAACACTCAAGAAAAGATCATAATGTAACAGTTTGATTCTATCTAATTTGTACAATTACAATGAGGTTTACCTGCTCCGTAGAAGTGTTGAGACCTACACCCCTATTTGTGCTATGTGGTGGATCCATGTGGCCCTATGACAAAGAAAAAATATTAAAACGTTAGCGAAATGAAACCAATAGACTTAGCAAAAAAACTTAATAATACAATGGTTTATTGGATTCATTAATTGGAAGTTGGCTTAAATGGTATATATATAGTACGTACCACCCCCATGATAGTAACTTTGTTTATATCTATATGATTCAAATTGTAATCGATTAGTAGGTCTTCCACTGCACTTATTGATTTTATCGCACATACAAATAGACAATTTCCCTCACGTGCCTCAAATATGCAATTGGGTTGCTTATTAGTTGACCCAGGTCATGTACTATTTATAAAACCCGCAATATTCCCTGTTGCTTTTGGCCTTCCATCAATGTATACAGCCACTCATTTACTTTGATCGTTATCTTTTTGTTGTATATAATTGGCTGACAGTGTATACCTATGCATACTTTTTTTATATCAAACAATCTGCATCCAATCATTATAATTGTAACAAGGTCCAACAAACTCCATCAATTCAGCAACTTTGTTGTAACAGACCTTTATGTTGTCCATGGAAAATAGGCCCAAACCATGTAACGACAAAGGTTCTATGTGATATATCCTCTCATTAACACAAAAATCAGTGTTTATTGGAGGAAGTTCCTTGGGTACACATTGTTTCAATAGATGTTTGTACCTCAAGGGCACCTCAATGTCGCCTTTGGTCTCATCATCATAAGAACATGACCCCCCTTGAGCAAGAAAAAATTCCATGCATTTATTGAATTTTCTTCTAATCTTTTGACCTCTAGTTGATCTCCCTATTTAAGATCTACTACATGTCTCACTTTCCTCTTCTATTCCTGCATTTCCCTCACTTGAGGAAGACACATTTGACAAATACTTATTTGGTGATACCTGTGCACCATCAAATGAGAGAGTTAGTTGGTAATGAGAGAGATATTTTGAAAATGAGGGTAATATTGATGAAGAAGTCAGCCATAAAGTTAATGTTGAGATTAAAATTTGAGTAAGTCCAACTGGGGCCTCAAGTGTTGATAACTGTGTTAGATTTGCTGCTAATGTTGAGGTTTGAAAATTTGAGGAAGTTTGTTTTTCTTGTAATTTTTTAAAAATATATTATTTCTATAAGGTGTATTGACTTATACCTGTTGATCCATGAGACTGTGCAGGATCCTCGTCAAAGGGGTTCAGGTTCCTGCACCAACAATTGAGCATCATAAGCATTACATTTGTAATTTGATAAATAATAAATACTGCAGTATCATAAGCATCATAAACATCACATATGTATCATCATATATGTGATTGAGTATCATAAGAATCACATATGTATCATCATAAACATGTAATCCATCACATACGTATCATAAATCACCATCCATCACATAGCTAATAAGTAGTCCACATTCCATAAATAAACACAAAGTTCAAAAAATGTCACATGTATCATCATAAGCATGTAATCCATCACATGTGTATTTTAAATCACCATCTATCACATAGCTAGAGGTGCATCATGAATTAATTAAGTAATGGCATTAGAATTCAAAACATATGAATTATTTATGTAACCATATAAGTCAAATCAATTTCTATCAAGATATCAATATTAAATAGATAATATAATAATCGCATCTCATACATTTCATTCATGTCATTGATCTTCTTATTCATCCAACTCATCATCATCATCATCATCATCATCATCATCATCATCATCCTCATCATCATCATCATCATTGTGTTTGTCATCATCATCATCATCACTATCACTGACACCATCACCATCACCATCACCATCATCATCAGCAGCAACACCATCATCGTCATCAACTTCTTCTTCATGTACATTTCCGTCAGGAACATCATTGAGTAACTATCGATCATGATCATCTATATCATCTTCTACTTCTTCGGTATCTTCTTCTTCCATCACATTATACATTATCAGCCTTCCTCTTGGATCATGTCTAACAACAAATGACCAACCCGATTTATGTGGAACCTCCGAGTAAAATACCTGCTCACATTGACTTGGAAGAGCATAGGGCTCATCCCCAACTTGTTCAAATGACCTTGTATTAACCATTGTAAATCCATTATCATGTTTGATAATAGTTCTATCAGGATCATTTATATTCAGTTGTAGCCTATACCATTTGATGACGAACATAACTAATTTGAAGGAATTAAAGTCACACTCAAGTATATCATCCAAAATGCCATAGTATCTCTTTTGAGACACTTGAGAATGTATGTTGTTTCTAGATGAAATATTGGTCACCTCAAAGACTACAATTATCCCAGAATCACAAGTTTTCTTTGTGTCATCCAACTGTTTGATGCAAAATTTATGACCATTGCAGCACATAGCCTTGTGGTGTTTGACCTGAAATATGTCTAACATATTAAAATTATTGCATCATGAGTTGATAAACATACGATTGATTAATAAAATTATACATACCTGTTGATCTCTTAAACCATATGCTAAATCAATTTCCCTTTGTGTAACATTGGAATCTCCATTACGATGAGCTTCTTTAACCAATGAAGCAACACCATCCCATGTTAATGTGCGACTAGAATGTTGACATCATTCAATCCACACCGTCATCCAATCAAGATTGTTTGCAATATACAAATGTAGCGCATCCCACTCCCGACCAACTATACAAATAATTAATAGACCACTTACAATTGATTTATTTAGAAGATGAAGAATTAATTTACTACAATAACATCTTATAATTACCTCTCACTTTCTTCAATCTACCTTTCCCCATCAAGTGCTCCCCTTCAAATTTATTAATGGGGTTGGGATCCGAAATACGATCTATGTGGATTTTTGCTGCAAACTTAGGAAGATATTCAGTAATGTACACCATAGTTTGGTATACCATATATCCCTCCACCATAGAACCCTCAGGATGTTCTCTTTGTTGAACCAAATCCTTCAAAAATTTCAAGTGCCTCTCAACCATCCACATTGACCTAGTGTGTACAGGTCCACACAATTCAATTTCCTCAACTTGGTGTATGAGGTAGTGTTCTTGTGAGTTGAAAAAAGTTGAAGATAGACACTTTTGCATTTCACACATTAGATGAGGGATTTTTCTCTTCCAATATTTTATATCTTCCTTGTGGATTTCTTTAGATGACAACCACCTAATTAAAGAGATTGAAGACGCAAAAATATATAAATGAGACTTTACAAAGTAATATACAAATATATTGCATAACAAGTAAAACAAATGGCAAATATAATATCTATACAACAAATTGAACAAACATCACTACTTACCTCATGTATTTTCCAAGATCATATATGACTTGCTTGATATTATTGTCGAAGTGGTCTGGGAGAAATAGAGGTAGAGCGTACTGCAACAATTATAAAATGATCTTTTCATTGTTTTCTAACATAATACAATGAAAAGTACATGCATAGTATACAAATATTTAGTAAATACATAAGAATGTGAATTACCCTAATGAAGGTATGCCAATCATGCGTTTTCATCCCTAGACCAAATTCACTCTTCTTTGATATGAGATTGTTTATGTTCGCAGCAAATCCTGTGGGAAATTGAATTTTTTGTATGACTTCTTTTATAGAATTGCTTTGCTACTCCATTAATAACCAAGAAAGGGCACTTATATTAATCTGATCTCCATTGCTATTTGATTGAATGACATTTTTCATTGCATGATTGGATTCCACAATGTCACTACAAATTTTGACAATTTTTTCTTTGTCACGCCTTCCATCCAATATTTTCCATAATTTCTCTGTTATATTCTTTCCAATATGCATTGTATCAAACAAATGCACAATATGTAGCTTCTCGTAGTAAGGCAACCTACTGAATTGTCTGGGATAACTTTTTAGTCCCTTTGGAAGGTGGCCATCCATGCCTTGACAACCTTCAGTATCATCAATTACATCATCAGTAAACAAAACACGATAGAAAAATTCAAATTCCAAACATAAACCATTAGATGGAATGACATTACCTTGACGATTAATTCTATTATATTCCAACTTCCATAAATGAGGAGTCATTCTTCGTGGCTTTGATGTAGTCTCTTCTTTCCCATTGAAAAGATGTTTTTCAGTATTCCGATACTTATGATTTTTGTGAAGGAAGTGCCTATACTCATCAAACACCTGCTTTCCTAAACTTTTTGAATGATAGGATTTCATCTTTGGACCACAAACTGGACATGCAAATTTTCCCTTTGTTTGAAGACCTACAAGATAATGTATAATTCTATTAAATCTGTTAATTTTTATAATTATAATTATCATGCACAACTTGAACACTATAACGTACCACAAAAATGTGTTAGCCCTGGGGCATCATGTATTGTCCATACAAGCATTGCATGGAATTGAAATTGTCTTTGTCCTATTGGTTTAGAGATGTCATACATGGTCACACCATTCCATAACTCCAACAACTCATCAATAAGAGGCTCAATATATACATTCATATCTTTAACTTGGTACTTGCCTAGTGGAATGAACAAAAACATTACATAATTATTATGACCATTTTACTGCAATATTTATAATTAGATGTAGATGACTATTAAATGATAAAATACCTAGAACAATCATTGCCAACATTATGTGCTCCCTCTTTATTGACATCCATGGAGGAATATTATTGTTGATAACAAAAATAGGCCACACCGAGTAAACACATCTCAACTCTCCAAATGGATTGACATCGTCCGCTACCAATGAAAGCTTGAGATTATGAGGTTCTTCTTTAAAGTGTGGCCACTTTTCCTCTATGTCCATAAATGCTGAACCATCCACAGGCATTCGAATAATGTCATCTTGACTTCTATTGAGTGCATGGTAATCCATAAATATTGCCAAGGTAGTGCACCTGAATAATCATTGCATACGTGGAATAATGGGAATATAATGAAGAACCTTGCGAGTCACCTTTTTTGTTATTTTATCTGTTTGATATCTACTGATATGACATTCAGGGTATTCTGTTCCAAATTCATGTTGTTTATGATATATAATATGATCATTGGGACAAGCATCTATTGTTTGATACTCCATTCCAATATCTTTCATAATGGCAGATAATTCTCGGTATGAGCGAGGTAGAATATTTGATGGTGGTAAGAAAAACTCACCTATCAATCTACAACAAAAAAAAAAGTTTGAGGTGTTAATATAAAGAATATTAATGGTACATGATTCACCATTTATTAACTGTAATGACATGTATGACACACCTTAACATACGAGAGATTGTTATGTTGGATAAACCATTCATAACCTTCAAGTTCACCAACAATAATACAACAGAGAGAAGAGTTGTTTGGGAGCCTTTGTAAAGCAACTCATATGCCTTCTCAAGAAGAGGTAAATCATGAACATCAAGGTCATCCTGATCATCATGATCAGTTGTGCCAGTACTAAATGTGTCATGGATCAATGTATTTGTACCATCATCTTCAATTGTGTTTTCTGGTGCATGATCATCATCTTCCATGGGATCATTATCTTCAGCTTCGATATTCACACCTCCATGTTCCTCCACTTCCAAAACCATATTCTTAGGGTTTTGTTGATCCATACCATGTGCTCTAGGGTGCTCCACCTATATAAAATTGATATACATAGATAGACCGTGATCATGATCTTATTATCAAGTGATTTCTTATGTATATAAATTGTTAAAATGATATAATGAACAACTTACTAGTGGATGATAATCATGTCCCCCTTCAATGTGACCATGCTGCCTACAATGTTTCTTAGCTATTTTGATTAGAAGTCTTCTAGTCTTTAAGCCCTTACAAATTTTGTAGGGACAATAACATTTCCCATCACCTTTTCTTTTCAAGTTAGACCATAATCTAGCAATTGTCTCCTTATTTTGTTCTTCGCTGATATTATCTGACATGGTCTTTCTTCACAGGCAAAAAAATCAGGCTATGGAAACTTCAGTGCAAAAGCTTCACAAAAATTGCAAATCGAACCAAAACCATTGAACTTAATAGAGAACGTATTTAATGTAGCTGATTGTGTGAATTTTTGAGCATTGTGTCTGCAAATTCTTGCTAAAAGTTTGCCTGTTGCAGACTTTCTGCGAGACATTTTTGAGTATTCTAAGCAAAGCATTTATTTAAACATACAGTTATTCATCCACATTGTAGGGATAATAATACAAGGCTCACATATTGGTCTAAGAGGATGCCATGGTCTCACAAAGTAACCAAGAACCATATGAAATGATGGGCATCTTGAATCCACACACAACTAGGGAGGATCCATACGATTATGTATGACTTCCCCCTTGTTTGTTTAATGGGATTAGCCAGCTCCAAGACATAGTCGTCAATAATCACTAAGAATGTACAAGTGGATCGTAGCTACCCATACAACAAACACTTACCCCTATCCTCAAATTTTCCCAATGTTTGATTCCTTATATACACTCATCCAAGGTTATCTATGTCGATCTTGGTGAGGAATCACATCACAACAAAGAAGGCAACATTTAAAAATAGCAAGAGTTTCACTAAACTACGAAAGATCATAAATATTGAAAGAAAGAAAAAATAGTAACAATAATAAGTCAAATAAATGTGTTCAATTCCAATAGCAAATCAAACATAGCCACAATAACTACACAATAGAGAAAACTCACAATAGTGATTAAACTAATTCAAACAAGATAAAATAAAATTTTTGGCCCATGCAACAAAGATGAGAGATCATCAATAATTGAAGGAAACTTCACAATCCTTAAAAGTGCACATTACTTAACTATACGAGCATAAATTGTGGCTAAATAGAGTGAAGATTCATCATGACTCCAATAATAGTCCCTCATGTGTGCATTTGTGGCATGAACACAAAAACTCCCACATGACATGGCCATGTACCTAATGGAGAAGACATGCCTAGGCTACATGCCCAAAAAACATGACTATAATGATAGTCCCTCATGCATGCATTTGTGGCCTGGACACTACAAATCCTAACATATCATGGCAATACACCTCATAGAGAAGACACACCTAGGGCCACATTGCACATAGCAACGTGCCTCACAAAGAAGACATGCATAGGACACATGCCACATAGCAATGTGTCTTATGGAAAAATGTGCAGGCATGTCACACACCAAAGCTATATGTATACATCATGAGGCACATTCAAATGTTATCAAACACAACCTATTGTATCTAACATGAGTTCCTCTCTACATGTGTGCAAATCTTCCAACACTAATCGCCACTAAGAAGGAATAATATAAAATGCATCTTCAAATATTTGTGTGTGTGTGGAATTGTGTCTTTGAACCCAAATTGCTACCATCAACAACATGTAACCATCACCTACACTATATCAAAACATAAGTATGGTGTGACATCATATCTATTTGCATAATGTCAAAACACATGCAAACATGAAAATCATCATAGCATGACAAAAATCAATCTCCACATGTTGGAACAAAGATATAAATAAGATAATAGGGTAAGAGGAAACCCGTACCAAGAACCACATACTAACTATCGACAATGCCATCAAGATAAATGTAGGATAGGATACCACTATGAGCCATCCAATGGTCCATTCTATGAGGAGAACTAGGGGATACTATCTTTGAAAGGTGTGGTCAATAGAGATAATCCCTACTAATGCCACAATATGTCACCATAGCTTCTTGAGTTTTCCATTCTTCTACTTAACACCACATTTATTGAGTTCCTCAACAATGAGGTTGGTTCTCAATAGGATGCACAAACATTTAAACACACAAGCATGGTTTCATCATACTTGTATTGTATCATACTTGTACAACAATACAAATTCATTTTTCTAGTTAATTACTTAGTCTAAAAATAACTCCATTACATAACATAGGGTAATAATCACCATAAGTTTTCAAATAAACAGCCCAAACATCAATTGGAGTTACCCTTTCTAAGGTACAAACATAATTTATTTATAACTTCAAAATTAAAATAATCACAATACATCCAAATAAGTTCAATAGTGTATGGAAATAGACAACATTATCCATAATTAAACCCGTAAATTACCCTAATTGGATATGCTAATAAAATGGTGTCTCAAATAATAGAGATTATGTTGGACCTATAATAGTGATCTGGACTTTGTTTCATCATACACAGGCATGGTTTCATCATACTTGTATCCAAATACACCATCCATAGATAGGTACTCAATACCACAATCTCATGGGTACCCTTTTAGCTGAATTTACCCTATATTTAGGTGAATATACCCTTGTATCATTCCTTGATCTAGTATGTCATTCCACCAATCAATAATTTTTCCATATTATTGGGAGAATACACTATCCCTTAGGTGAATATGCCATATCCTTAAATGAATCCTCCTTGTCATCATCCTAAGTCCTCTTTTTGTTAAGTCTTATCCCTTCATCTTTAGGAAAATCCACCTATCCTTATGTGAATCTACTTTCTCTAAGTCCTCTTTTTGTTCAAGAAGACACACTCAAGCCTTCATCACATTCCATAAAAATAAAATCATTATTCCATATAATTGGAAGGAAATGATATATTGCAAAGATTACTATGAAGGTCTAAAATAGTAAAAGAGATGAGACTAATCTTTTATTTCTACTTACAACAGTGAATTGGTTGAGATATACTCATAGACAAAGTGAATGACATGTATGAGAACAACCTCAATAAAGGTAAAAAGGACAATAAATAGTAGTGCTAGATGGCAATACATTGAATGTGCCAAGAAAAAGATAGTGGAAGCCATGGAGAAATCACTATCAAAACAAAGCCATTAAATAAAACTATGTTGGTGCAGCTTGAGAAGCACAGTACAACAATGAAAAAAGAACACTATAGGATTCACATTACAATGACATCAATGAACAATCATCTCTTAGCATGTATCTTCATTGACTTTGGTTGCTATAGAAAAATATAGTGATCATATGCAAATACAATTACATGGTTTGAAAAAGGATACATTACCATATGATATAGGCTGAAAAAGATAAAATTTAATATGTACTTGGAAAAGGGTCTTATTAGTAAGACTCGTCATTCATATGTTTACTCTATTCTATGTTTATATTGCATAGAATATCAAATTTGGTGATACTATTTGAATATGTGAGCATATGTTATATGGTTTTGATCATTGGCTAAGAGAATTGTTGCCTAGTAGTTTTCTAACGGCCTTGAATATAGTGTTTAAAAGACTTTGGGCTTGAAACACTTTCTAAAGGCATTAAAAGAATGGGACACTTTATGTCACTAGAAAATGGGAATATATTATACTTAACTTTTTTTTATCATCCCATCAAAATTCATTTACGATATCTCGAGTTCTGGCTATGACACATGATAGTTAGGGTTCTTGCTTCTTGGTTCTAGTTAGGGTTCTTGCTTCTTGGATGACTATGTAACTGGTAGCCCATGTTTGATAAATATACAAACTGGTATGTATATTTATTGTATGATTAAGGGTTGTTTTTGTAAAAATCCTCGTTACTGTCGTGTCTAAATATTGTTAAGCATTTGGTTCAAAAACATTTTATTAACTCATTTCGATCTTTGCATGTGTAGTGTCTATTGGGTCAAGGGTTTCATGATCCATAACTATTGTATTTTGATAAAAATGTTTCTCTGCAACGTTTTCTAGCATCCTCCCTGCGTGTGCCAAAATAGGAGCTTTGGAACAAGGTATGGACATCCATCAAAGCATAATCGAAGGGGTTTTTTGTCAGAAATTAGCTGCAAATGCTCCAATAACAAAAATTGCAAAATGGGGTAGCATACACACAACATTTGATTAATTCGCAAAATGGATTAATTCGCAAAAAAAAACCAGTCTCAATATGATTGCGGAAAAAAATTAGTTGCCCTTACCTTGCTTGTGTATAGATCGCTCTGGCGGGGGGGGGTGGCATGGAGGCAAGATGGTTGTCGGTTGCTTCAAATTGCTTCAATCAAAATGAAAATGCATTGTGTTTTTTTATTTATAAAATGCCCGATGTCATCGGAATTCCGATGAACACGGTCATATTTAAAAAAAACAATCAAATTTGACCCCAATGTTCCTTGTCCGTCGGAAACCTCCATTGGAATTTGACCCCAAATGTATTAGTGTGAGCTTCATGAGCTCTTCCAATGCTACCGACACACTCAAACTAAGGAAAACAACTCCTATCACAACAAGTTCTCAAGAGGAGCAATACTCAAACAAATATCCAATTTCACCAAAACACACTTAAAACATACATGAAACATAAAATACATATGCATGGGATCCATTCTCCATTACATGGATCAACAACTGAGAAATTCCTGTAACAAGGAATTCAAAAATGCATTCTTTTCCCCGAATCATTTAGCTATCTCAGACAATACATTTTAACAACATTACAGGAATAAAAAAATTTCAGAAACACACTCAAAGAGAAATTCATAGAGAAAATCCACAACGTCAATTCATAGAAGAGGATTCCATCAATCTTTCCCTACAAAGCTAACCATCCCCAAATCTAAACCAAAATAGACTAATCCCCATACAATCTTTAAGTTGCAGACACAACAAAAAAATTCTCTCATTGAGAAAACATTCTTTGAAACATAAATGTAAAAATTAAAAATCCATCGATCTTCAAATTGCAATCCAAAAGAGTCGAATCAAAGAGGAAGAAATGTTGAATCCAAAACAACTCCAAAATCTTCAATCCAAACCAGAAACACAAATCCCAAATCCAAAATGGTGTCAAGGGTAACTCGCAAATAGCTACAAGATGACAAATAAAAAAATATTTCCCAAGCCAAAACTCTAGACCAATCAAAATAATCCATTAAAATAATATTTCTTACCTACCGTGTATAGTTCCAAGGTAGGAATATTTTATTATATTTTCTACCAACAAATTTAAATTCACCCAATTACCAAATAGGGTAGGTAGAACATATTATATTTTATTTCACCCCACCCCATGAATAATTAAAAACCAAATAGTAAGATTATATTACTTTTAGGAATGAAGAAATAGAAATAGATTTTACATCTTTTATATTAATAATAATAAAATCAATTTTACAACTATATCTAAAATAAATTAAATAAATCAATTAACAATAAATAAAATAAAAAGGATAAAATTAATTAAATAAAACAATAGTCAATAAATCAATTAAATCCAAACTAAAACCAATTAATTAATAAATCAAACATTAATAAATTCAATAATAATAAATCAAATATCCATTAATTAATTGACTAATTATAGCTTTAATAACTATTACTCAACATTAATTAATTTAATTAAATAAACATTATCCAATCATAGGATAATTAATCCAATCAATTATAAATCACACACACACAAAACCAACCGCACATAGATAGAACGAGATACCGACTCAAGACTGGACAACACTTACGCTCGACAAGATTGACAAGGTGAACATACTAGACCATGAGCGGGTGAGGGAAAACAAAGTCATCTCCAACAGCTACCTTTGGGATTAGGACATGCTCAGACTTGTGAGACCAAGTGGAGTCAATGTCTGGTACCTACAATACTGCATCCACCGATAAACACAAAATAACATATATACAATATCATAGTACCAGGAAAATGAAAGAGAATCACAACACCTTATCATGCTCGCGATAAATTATAAGGCATCGTCCCTTTCATGAAGACATTCACAGAATACAAACACATATTATCAAATCATCATCATGAAGTAGGGTTAGTATCATCATCATATATCATGAAATCATATAAAGCATATAATAATCTCGAATACATATACGTCCATCAAGAAATACCATCCATCGAATAATCATAACATATCATCCATCACATAGATCATCAAAAGTCATCAATATAGCACATGTCCATATAGCATCCTTAATGTCTACTACATAGGAATAAATCCATAATCACCATTCATCATAAGTCTAGATAAGTCTATCAAAGCATAAATCAAAATATGTGTCTAGGAGGGACATTACATCCTCCCCCACTTTGCCTAGGTTTACTGCTAGAAGCTTGAGAACAAATAGGGATATAACTCTCTCATGCATGCACCATCCTCCCATGTCACTGAGGAATCATTACTTGGGTTCCATTGGACCCTTAGTTGCTCCACAACCTGCCTTCTGAGGGTCATCCCTCAAAGCTCAAGAATGCACATGGGCTCGAGGGAAATTTTCTCGTCCTCGACCTACAATGAATGCCAATCCAAAACATGTGACATATCAGGATGATAAAGCCTCAAAACAAACACATTAAATACATCACGGATATGGGACAAGCTGGGTGGCAAGGCAAGGCGATATGCTATAGGAGAAATCTACTTGAAAATCTCAAAAGGTCCCACAAATCAAGGCACCAACATAGAGCCTTTTCAATAATGGATTGGACTCTTTCATGAGCACACTCTCAAAAACACCTTATCCCCAGCCACAAACTGCCTATCTACATGCTGAGCATTTACAAATTTATTATGTCTATCTTGTGTCACTGCCAAATTCACTCTGATATGCATCACGTGTTGCTCCATGTCCTACGACATCTCTAAACCAAGTAGTACTCTGTCCTCCAATCTTTCCCAACTCAAGGGTGTATGACAAGGCCTACCATACAATTCTTGGAAAGGAGACATGCCAATAAAACTATGATACCCATTATTATAGGCAAACTCAGCTAAATGAATATACTCCTCCCATCTAGACTGTTGATCCATGACATACATCCTCAACTTATCATCCAACACATGATTCACCCTCTCTATCTGGCCATCTATCTCTAGATGATATGTCGAACTAAAGTTCAATTGTGCTCCCAAATCATGCTGAAGAGCCATCCACGATGCTCAGGTAAAACCGGATCTTGATCCGAAATGATCCGTCAAGGAATACCATGCAACCTCATAATTTGCTCCAAGAAAATACAAGACACTAACGCTACTGTATAGGATGATCTGATCGGTAATAAATGTGCCATCTTGGTCAACGTATCAACGATGACCATAATAGCATCATGTTGACGCGAAGACATAGGCAAACCAACAATAAAATATATGAATATAATTGTAGACACCTAAAAATGGTCAACGCTTGCAGAGTCATACTTTAACATTGGCGCATTGCCTTATTTTAGGTTTTTGCATTGCATTAACATTTCTTCTATATTGCATACTTGGTCTTTATCATTTGTGAGCATCGAGTCCTTCTTCTGCATTCCTCAATTTTATCACTTTTGAATTAGGTTTTTGTCCTCTTATCAATCTTGTCATTTTGAGATCGATTTGTTATCGATCCTCGTCCTTGTCAATCTCATCAATTTTGCGATTGATTTGTCATTGATCCTTGTCCTCTTCAATCATGTTAATTGGCGCATATCAATTTGGTCTCTTTATCAATATTGGTCAATTTGTCAATCAATCTCAATTGTTTATCAATCAAATCAATTCAAAATCATGGTCGAATCTACATCAATTATCTTTTGTCAAGACCTAATCTTCTAGGGTTTTATGATTTATTCATTTAATCTTGTTTGTCATTCTCCCTTTAGGTTAAATAATTTATTTATTTATCCTAAGTCTTCTTGTCACAATTAAATATTTGTTTAATTGGCTAATTAATTCCTCCTAATTACCTAATTTGCATCAATTTTCTAATTTCATCATTTCTAATTTTCTAATTTTCCTAATTCCTAATTTCCACCTATTTTCTAATTTGTCAAATTCAATTTCCACCTAATTAATTTCTCTCTAGTCTCTCCCTATTTTTGTGCTTTGGTGGAAGCATGAATTTCTCATGCGTCATACTTTTGGCATAGCAAGATGTCGTAAGCCTCTAGTCCTCTAACCTTTGCATTGGCAATATGTCATAATTCATGACATAGAAGGTGTCATAACCTTCTTCTTTCCACTCAATTTCCCCACTTTGAAATCAATTGCCTCTAATATCAATTTCATGCTAATCTTGTCTTTTCTCCAATTTATCTATAAATTGGATGAATTTCTTCAATCAAGGGTAATTACTTTGTCGAATCAATCATGCTTTGAGTATTCTTGCGTTACTATCTTGTCTACTTGCTTTCATCTCATGTGTATGCACTTGTAGGTGAGATCCACAAACAAAGCTATTTGAAGAAGAAAGAAGGACAATGGAGCCTCATGAAGGAGATATTCAGATCTGCATTTGGTATGCTTAGTTTTTAATCTTGAATGTTTTGCTTTCATGTCTCTATTGGATGTAATTAGGATTGATCATTGCATTTGAGATTTTGTGATTGATCTATGACTAATATTGAATTGCTTGTGATGATTCCAGATTCCTATCTACAATAATGTCCTATTTCCACTCTGGAACCAAGTTTGACCACAACAAACCTATTGGATGCTGGTGCTCTTCCTTCACACATTGACACTCTAGGTAACATGCCACATAATCAGCCATGTCTCTCCTCATAGCTACCCAATGATACAACTGTCACAAATCTATGTGCATCTTCTTGACACCTGCATGTGTTGAGTAAGGTGCACGATGGGCCTCAGATAAGATTAGGGGTTGAAGACCATTTAAAGGTGGAACATATATATGTCCCAAATGTTAAAGAAGACCATCAGACTCCAAGGAATAACCTACATATCTATCATCCAAAGATCTCCCTGATGTAATCTCTGTACTGACCTCCTAATACCAACTGTCTGAAGGAAGGGCACTAAGAATCCTTCTCCTCAAATCAACACTCAGAGACACCACTAAAACCTTATGCCTACTATGACTCAAGGCATATGTTACCACATTATCCTACCCTAGATGTATCTCACCTCAAAATCATACTCACATAAGAACTCCATCTAGAGTCACTGCCTAGCAATCAAATTTGGTTGCAGGAAAATGTACTACAAGCTATAGTGATCACTGTGCAACTCGAATCGATGCCCAAGGAGAAAGTGCCTCCAACAAACTAAAACATGAACCATAGCTACAAGCTCTAAATCATGAGTAGGGTAATTCAACTCATGATCTTTAAGCTTGCTTGACTCATATGCTATCACTCTACCATCCTACATAAGAACCACTCCAAGACCCTCCAAGGATGCATTTGTGCACACCACGAAATCACATAGCGGATCTGGCACTGTGAGAATAGGTGCACTTGTCAAATGCTCCTTAAGGATCCTGAAAGTTGTTTTACACTGATATGACCATAAAAACTTGTTCCCTTTCCTCTGAAGAGAAATTATGGGATGAGCAATCCTCAAAAAATCCTGCACAAATCTGTGATAATATCCTAATATACCCATTAAAATATGAAACTCTCCCACCTTAGTGGGTGCTGTCTAATCTATAATAGCCTAGATGTTAGAAGCATCCATTGCAATGCCCTCTCCTGAAATGACATGTTTGAGATATCCAACTTTTGACTGGAAGAACTCACACTTCACCACATTGGTGTACAACTGATTATCTCGCAAACACTACAAAACTTGTCGCATGTGCTACTCATGCTCCTTTATTGACCTCGAGAAAACCAATATATCATCCAGGTATAGAAGCACAAATCTATCAAGATATTTCCTTAAAACCCCATTCATCAAGCACACAAAAACTTATGGAGCATTAGTGAGACCAAAAGGCACAAACTATAAACTCATAGTGACCATATCTAGTGCGAAAAGTTGTCCGATGAATATTTGCCTCATGAATCCTCAGCTTGTGATACCCTGTCTTAGGTCTATCTTGAAAAATACCTTTGCATCCTTGATTTGATCAACCAAATAATCAATCCTAGGCAAAGGATATCAGTTCCTCATTGTCACCTTATTAAGTTGCATGTAATCAATGCATAGCCTAAGAGATCCATCATTTTTCTTCACAAACAATATTGGCGCACCCCATGGTGAGACATTGGGGTGAATGAATCCCTTAGCTAACAACTCCTCAAGATGCAACCTCAACTCACTCAAGTCTTGAGTGGTCTTCTTATAAGGAGCCTTCGATATGGGCTCTGCACCTAGAACCAAGTCTATCTGAAAATTAGATGTCGTGCTTCAATGGAAAACCTGGAATCTCACTAGGAAAGATATCTGCAAACTCCTGAAGAATGTGATGTTGACAAAGGAGATCATCATGATTCCCTCCTTGATCAACATCATTCATTCTAACTACATATAACTGTCATCCTTGTCACACACACCATTTTAGCTTCATAGTGGAAATCATGCAAAGGGAAATAGGTCTATGAACACCTACTATCTCCACACTCTTTCCACTATCATCCAAAGACTGCACTCTATTGTCATGGCAATCAATACTAGCCTAATGAGACTCAATCCAATCCATACTAAGAACAACTCCATAAGAACCCAAAGAATGAACACAAAGATCTATGAAAGTAGTACAACCTCCCAAATCCAACCCACAACCATGCACCATGGAATCAACTGCCACCTTGGACCTCGTAGCAAGCTCAACTTGCCACCTATCACTTGGCTTTTCCACAAAAACCCCGCATTGCTCTACTATTGAAGGAGAAATGAAAGAATCATAAGAATGTGAATTAAATAGCACAGAGTAAGAGATACCACCTATCTCACCTGTAGTCTCAACAACTATAGCCTTGTGCTTGGCCTAATAGTTATCAACCACTGCAAATACACAGTGACATCTCCCTGTGTCACCTACTATAGGCTCTGAATCTGCTGGTCTTTGTCCTGACATTTGCATCAATCTTTGAGGGAAATGAGATGCATAATTACAAAGCTTTCCACAAGTGAAGCAACTCCCTTTAGTGAATCCACGAGTCTGTGGAGGTGAACTAGATTGTTGAACATTGCCTCTACTCAACTACTAAAAAGTATGATCTAGTTGGGAAGGAGATGACCATCTATCATGTTTCCTACCACGATCTCTATCCTGTTAAGATCTCGAACCATATGCAAAGTTCTGATTCTGAGGATACTTCTTTCGATAGTGTGGGTCGCTACAAAAAGAAGAGGGATGACTCTTGGCAATGCTTGATGACTACAGCTATGCACTCCTCACAACTCAGAATGGAGTACTAAATGACAGCACACCTGATGCATGTCCTAATGCTAAAATCAGGTTCTCCTCTGCCAACCATGCCTTCTCTACAACTACATCTAATGACCTAGGCTCATGCATCTGAACCTCATTGCTGATGCATTCACTGAGAATTCTAACAAAGTGGTAAATCAATGTTGGCTCAACATCATCTATCCTGACATACTGCTTAAGCTTAAAGAACCTCCACTTGTACTAATAAACTGACATACCCTGCTGCCTCAAATCAAGAAACTCATCGGCCTTCCTCTACCTCTAGTGGTCTAATAAAAAACTAGCATGAAAATGCTCTAGAAACATCTCCCATGAAACCGTCACAATATAAATATGCATCTTATGTTCCTTTGTGTGTCACCATGTTGATGCAAAATGATGAAGATGCATGATCGCAAATCTCGCTTTTGTGTTACTACCATATGGGTGCATAGAAAAGTACGTATTCAAATCAAACAACCATGGCACCACTGGAACCATTAAAGGTAGGAGGACAAGCTCAAAAGAGATCTCTCATGTGGCTAACTGCATTAACATCTAGATCCAACTCCACTCTCCTTGGTGGTGAACCTGAATGCTCTCTCTATCGATGATGAGAATGGTGAGACTCCTCTCGATGATTCCCTTCCTGACTTGGTCCTAATCAATCAAGAAGATTTTGTGATGCAGTGACAAACTACAGAATCACATCAACTCCAAGGTGCTCCTACTTCTAATGCTCCTCATGGTGTGACTCCTGAGAAACCTCAAGATGGGTTTACTATGAGTACCCATATGACTACCATGGCCACACCCATGACCTCTACCTCTAGCAAGAATCTCAACTAAGCAAGGCACAAAAGGACCATAAGATAATGCTAAAGCAACTAATGCAAGTAAATTAACAAGTAGGGATAAACTGCTGGGATACCTCATGCTGAGTGCCAACATGCACAATAGTCTCATGAGAAACCAAACTACCCAGTGTATGAACATGGGATCTGATACCAGATGTTATGCCCTCCAAAACACCCTAGATAAATACACCTAAACTATCTACAAAGGAGACCATTTTATTACATACAATTCCTATTTTTCCAATGCCACATTACATAGATTTACTTTTACAAGATACATGATCCTTTCCTTAATACAATACCATTGTGAATACATGAGTAATACAATACATAGAATTAGTTGCAAGTCTTCTCACCTAAAGGAGAACAATAGAATCCACATCCATGCATGCAACTCCAATGAAGAATATCCCAATGGGAGAAGACATCAAACTACCCGACCATACAAAACCAAATAGGAACCACCCCCCATGCTAGGAGATGACATGGGGTTCCAACATTCACTCAAGACCTAGGTTGACACCTAAAAATCATGGGACTCAACATAGCACATAATTAACTCAACATAACAATAATCACATAACATCACAATGCTGAAATCAATAATAAAATCTTCAAGAGGCATACAATAAATCATGGCATATGGACATGCTCACATGTAGGAATGGAGTGTCATCACATGTTGTCCTCATATAGAAGGGAATATGGCCATCCTTACTAGTCATGCTCCTACATTCTAGCTACACAAATAAGGTAAATATGTACACATAATAGACATGTATGATATCCTCACAAAGAAGAGAAATACATACTCCTAATAGACATACAAGATACCCTCACAAAAAAAGGTGAAAACAATCCCTTAAGAGACATGTGGAGCCATCTCATCCCATGTGAGTACAAGGGATATTAGCTTGTCATTTAATGTGGCCTTAACCAAATAGAACTATCTTATTAGGTGAAACCCAAGCCCAATAAATTATTAACTGCTATTGATAAGTCGGTGTATTGACATATTTTTTTATCAGGACTCTTAGGGTTTTGATATCTTTTGGGTTGCATTGTGATAGTAAAATGTTGTGAATTGACTATATGTAATCCACGTTTTAAAACTCAACTTAAGAAATCATGTTTGAACCTTGTCTGTTAATTCATGTAGCCATGCTAATTTATTCCTATAGCCAAATGGTTTGTCCCTGTGATATGCAGATTATTTAGGATGATTTCATATGTGAGTTAATGAATGTATTAGTTAAGTAAGATACATATGCATGTCCTTGTATATTGTTTTTGTTTTAGTGCAGATAATAATTGATGCTGCGGTGGAGAATTCTCTTTTGCTCTTAAGGACTGGAGAATCACATCAGATAGCTGGAGGTCAAATTGAAGGAGATTCAAGTGAGCGCGATCTATGGCATAATCAGAGTTGTGTACTTCACCATGGGAGTTTAACTCAGGTGCATGTTTAATTTGCAAAATATCTCTTTGGCGTGCAAAGATTGTGGTTCAGTTTTAGATCCACAGTTCCTGCAGCCAAGCTCTCTGTTATCCTCTTCGTCTGACAGCTATCCACCTCTTCTTCTGGGTGTAACTGGAGTTGTCCATTGTAGTCCATCTTTTCTTTATAATAAGCTCTTCCTTATTTTCTAAGAGTTAGATAGAATGGAAAGGGATTGAGCAGAGTTTTTGTCAAGTATTCTGAATTTTCTCTTTTTGAAATGTAATCATCTTTCAGGAAGAAATGAATAAAAATATGTTATTATGATCTATTAAGAGTTCTTTGCTGAGAATTTGATATCACTTATCCAAGGGGGCCCACTTGGTGAGTGATCCTATGTTTATGATTATTGAAGTTAGTTTTTACTTAGTTGCAGTAGAAGTTCATGACTGGGTTGTTCCTACAGCCACTGAAAATAGATCCTTTGATTGTTCCTGCAGCCAAGGCAGAATGGTGTGATTCCTGTTATTTCCATTAGTTCATTTCAGTAGAGTTTTGAACAACTTTCATTTAGTCTTTATGATTTCCATTCCTACCTTTCTTATAGTAATTAAGAATAATTATTTAAGAGCTTAGTGCATATATATTGCAGACCCATTTCAAGTTTTACATTCCTGGATTGACAACTAAATGAACACTAGCTATGAGAATAGTAAACTCTACCATATGAATGTCCAAACTTTGGATTGATATTTCAATTAGAGGTATTATTGTCATTATAGTTGGGCCAGACATTTTTGGCACTGTTACTGGGGATGGTGTCAAGCTAAGAGCCTTTTATGATTATTTTAGTTTCTAGTTAATTTTTTGAATTTCATGAATCTGCATGCATAATAGAAGAAGAGATGCTAGAGGTAGATTTTTACCCACTCATACTACTCAAGTAGAAGATAGTTCCTCAGATATAAACCCTTTTTTTGAGTTGTATCAAGTCCCACAAAATTTGAATCACCCTGAGTTTGAATTTCCAGAAGGTACTCTTCAGCTCCCTTTTGGTCCACAAGAAGAAGAGTTTCCTATTGTAATAACCCCCATA
Organism: Cryptomeria japonica; assembly: GCF_030272615.1. Taxonomy (NCBI): domain Eukaryota; kingdom Viridiplantae; phylum Streptophyta; class Pinopsida; order Cupressales; family Cupressaceae; genus Cryptomeria; species Cryptomeria japonica. The sequence continues at coordinate 627,145,411 of NC_081414.1, read as the reverse complement.
AGTCCAATGCAAGGGAACCCACCTCCTGGTGGAAATAATCCACCACCACCACCGGGTCCAACATTTGAGTTTCCCATTTCTGACCAGCATGATAATGCTAACCTCAAGAACATTCTAGCATCTTCACTTCCTAAGTTCTATGGGTTAGAGGATCCGGATATATTTATGTTTGAGTTTGATGTTCTTTGTAGGAGTTTTGACTATACTTCAGATGCCCATAGACTCAAAATTTTTCAAGCCACTTTGAAGGAGTCATCCTTGAGATGGTTCATTAGCTTGGTTAGTAGCACAATTAATACATGGGATGAGATGAAATGGTTGTTTCTCGCAAAATATAAAGATTATTGTAGAGGCACTGATCGGCATGGGGATGATATTTTTAGAATGACACAAACTGAAGATGAGAGCCTTGAGGATTATCTGGAAAGGTTTTTGTTTAGTGTCAAGAAGTCCAAGCATAGTACTTTGAATGAAGATTCCCTCAAATTGATATTCTTGAGGGGTATCAGTGATGAATGCATCGATTCCTTAGATCTAATGGGGGGGTGACATTACACAATCTACTTGGGCTGAAATAGAACAAATTTGCAAGAAGTATTCCAGATCTACTTCTAAGAAGAATAGGAGATTTAAGCTAGGAGCACCATCATCATCATCTAGAAATGGATTTTCTAGGTTGGAACTTAGTCATTTGTTAAAATATTTCAAGGAAGACATTATAAACAATATGGCTACTCAGTTGGATACATTGGCAGCTAAGAAGAAGCATGAGGAAGCTGATGCATTTCTTGCAGAATTTTGTCCTCATTGTAAGCAGTGGAAGAAAGATTGTAGATGTAAGATGGTTGCAAATGTTGAAGTATCTAATTTCAAACCAATTCAAGGGGAGGATGAACAAGTCTTCTATGTTGCTTAGAGAAGACCGAATTTTCCAAGACAAGGTATGCCACTTGATCCACTTTCCTTTTTTGGTTATAGTGGTAATTCTTATGCAACAAATAACCAATGGCAACCACAGTATTCTCAAAATTTTGGTAATTATCCACATTGGTATGGATCACAAGGCCAAGGATAGCAATTTGCTAATCAGATACCCCAGTGGTAGTAGCCACAAGGAAACTAGTATCCACCTCAGGGTGCAAGGAACCAGTTTCAAGGGAATTGGCAACCTACCTCTCAATGGAGGGGAAACCCATCATGGTCATCCCAATCTTCTAGATATCAGCCTCCTGCTCAGTAGCCACAACCTCCTACTTTAATGCCACCTCCTATAGCCACAACACCACCTCCCAAGCCAACATAGCTGCCTACTCAATCGTTGCCTAATCCAAATATCAAATCTCAGCAACAACAACAAGCTTATTCAGTTGATGCTAATCAATACCCAACCTACTCTTTATCACTAGATGATATTCACCTATGATCTGGAACAACACTACCTAGTCCCTCTCAGCCAGTTATTATTGAGGTATAAGAAGAGCAACCAATCTCTGATCCTAATGATGTGATACCTCAGAATCAAATACTACCACCATTTCCCCAAAGATTGAAAGACAAAGAAGTTTCAACTGATCAACAACAAAGCTTTGATATTCTTGATCAACTGAAGCACATTTGTGTTAAAATTCCATTGCTGCAAGTAATAAAGGATATTCCAATATATGATAAGGCATTGAGAGAGGCATGCCTAAAGAAACCTGGCAGAAATAAAAAGGATCCACAAACAGTTCATGTTATGGGTCAATTAGTTGATATTATGTTAGGAAAAATTGCTATTCCAAAGTATTCTGATCTAGGCAGTCTTGTTATGAGTATAGTCATTCATGGCAGTCAAATAAAGAATGTTTTAGTTTATCTAGGGGCAGCCATTAATGTAATGATAAGGGAAGTAATGAAACATCTAGAGATAGATAGTTTAAGGGCTACACCCATAGTTCTTCAACTTGCTGATGGCTCTGCAGTAAGACCTGATGGTATGATAGAAGATATAGCGGTCATACTAGATTCCTGGGAATACCCTGCAGACTTTATGATTTTATCCCCAAAAGAAACATTGGGGGGATATCCAATCATTTTGTGAAGACCATGGCTTGCCACAATAGATGCATATATTGGGTGTAGATCAGGAGACATGACTATTTCAGATGGCAGTTCCACAAAAACATTGGCCTTGTATTCCCTGCACAACCTCAGCTTGAGCAGCAGCAAGCTGTTTGGCCTATTTTGGGAGAGGAATCTGAAGAAATTGACTCTATTAATCATCTTATGATGATTAATCAAGTGCCACTCATGTAGTTACATGATGAAGAATCAATCCTTTATAAGGTTTTGACAAATGAATTAATAGAAGACCGAGAATTGCAAGAATTGGTTCCAAATATTGCAGGATTGGATTTTCCTACAGCCACTGATATCTTGCATACCTTGTTGCCATAGGAATTGTCATATTCTCATGTTTCTAATATAAATCAGATTGATCTTACTATCAAGATAGAGGTTGCATTGAATAAATATTTGAACATCAACAAGAATATAACAAATACTTAGAAGGATATCTTGGTAGACTTGCATAAACTCCATAGAAATGCCTTTGCATGGGATTACAAGGATATGAATAGAATTGATCCAATAGTTTGTACTCATCGCATTTACATAAAGGATGAGTGTTATCCCCTCAGACAATCTCAAAGAAGAGTCAATCCTGCTCTGAAGGAGATAGTTAAATAAGAATTGCAGAAATTGTTGAAAGCTGGATTTATCTATCCTATTTCTAACAGTCAATGGGTATCACCCTTGGTGATAGTTCCTAAAAAGGGAGGCAAATAGAGAGTATGTGTTGATTATAGAGCCTTGAACTTAGCCACAAGGAAGGATCATTTTCCACTACCATTTGTAGATCAGGTATTGGATTCTCTTTCTGGTAAGAGATTTTTTTCATTTTTGGATGGGTTCAGTGGCTATAATCAGATACAAATAGCTCCTGAGGATCAAGAGAAAACAAAATTTACTTGTCCATGGGGCACTTATGCATATTATGTTCTTCCTTTTGGGTTGTGTAATGATCCAGCCACTTTTCAAAGGGCGGTCATTAGTATTTTTTCTGGTATTTCTCAAGACATAATGGAAATTTACATGGATGAATTTACAACCTATGGTTCTAAATTTGATCAAGCATTGGATAATTTGAAGAAATTTTTGCAGCGGTGTGAAGACTACAACTTGTCTCTGTGTGGGAGAAAAAGCGAGACTAGGTTATCATGCCCTAATCCTACCTTTTGACACACATTACGGAATACGAAAGAGCCTAGAGGTATCACACAATTGGCTACTTCTTTTTGGTGAAAGAGAGAGCCACGGGCTACCTATTAGGGTTTCTATTCCTTTGTTGTAATTGAAAGGTAAGATTATGCAAGTTCAATTCCTAACCCTAAAATGCAAGTATGAGCTAACAACAAGATTGTAGAATTGAACTTAAACAATGGAAAGCTGTAAACACAAGGATAAAACAAGAATGCAAATGCGTACCTAGAGTCAAAGTTTGATTGAAAATGTTCAGGACGGGGGCGCGGGCGCCACTGTCCTGATTCTGTCCCGGAACTGCACCTGAAACTGTTGTTTTGCACTCTGGAAAACTGTCTAAAATGCTGTCTGTCAGGAGGACCAGGGCGCCCAGTGCCTCTATCCCAGGGACCAGGGCGCCCAGTGCCTCTATCCTAGGGACCAGGGTGCCTAGCACCCCTGTCCTGGCAGGACCAGGGCGCCCCATGCCCCTATCCTGGTATTCTACTCTGCAATTTGATGTGGGGTGCTGTCTCGACCTGCTTTTCCCAGATCTATAACCTGCAGCATCGTCCAAGTCCCGAAACCTGCACTTATATCTGAAAAAGGTGTTTGGGCAGCTATATAGGGTTTTGCCTTAGTCAAACCCCCGCTTCGGTGATTTCCACCTCCATGAATAGCCAAGTTGTATTGTAAAAGTAATGTGTGTGCAGACCTTGTGTGTGTGCAAGATCTAAAATGTAAGTAAGTAAACTAGAGCAACCTAGAAAGTAAACCCTAATTGCTTGTAAATGATAACTTAAATGCTCTAAATCAAGATGCAAAGTGATCTAAAGCATGAATAAATGATATATTGAAGCTTATGCAAAGACATGAAAACAACATGAAATCATACCCAACCCCCAAGGGAGAGGTACAAGCCAATCTTCAGTCGGTAATCTCCTATTGTTCTTCAATGTCTTCCAAGCCCTAAATGGATGAATGGAATTGATAAATGCTTGATAGAGGGATGTTGAATGTTGTTGAAGTCTTCCAAGATCTGCTCTTTTGCTACATATGAGGTTTCTGAAAACAAAATTCCGATCCCTTCAAATGAAGAAAGAGAGCTCTTATGTATGAAACCCTAGGTCTCAATTCCAACTTTTGGCCGACCTAGAGATTGAATATCCCGCCAATTTCTTAGGGTTAAGCTTTATTTTGTGATTGAATCGCGCTCCTAAAATTTTGGGAAAAATGTCTGGGACCGTGTGCACTCCGGGCGCCACGGTCCTGACAACTTTTCACCAAATTTTCAGGGCCGTCAGATATGATGATTTTAGAGAGAATCCCGAAGTTACAGGTGATTTCGAGATGTTTTGACCCCCGAAATCAAGCCCCCAAGCTCAGAATAGGGCCTAATTAGGGTTTTTGATTAAGTGATGTATTGGAGGAATAAAATGAAAGGGGCACGCTTTAATGAAAGGGCCCAACTTTATGATGTGGAAAATGATGAAATAGAACCTTTAGACCTAATTAATTTGATTAATTAAGTGCTAAAGGGGAAATGTAATGCAAAATGCAACTGCGCCAAGGCGGGTGCTAAACTAGGTGTTAAATTGTACTGCTTTAGCAAGTGCGTACAATTTATGACGTTACATTTAGCCCCCACTTTAGCGGTCATATGAGTACTACGTGCATATGCAAGCTAAAGTACAGAAAGTAAACATCATTTGAAAAAGGATATATCCATAAGTTGTCAGACGAAGCCCCCAGCGGTATCTGTAGTACACAGTTAGGAACCACACCCTACAAAACACACATTAGATCACAAAATCACCTAATTCTTACTAAGGAAGGTGATGAAATTTGTGAGTAGCTATATGCCCCCCCCTGTTTCGACTTGCTTATTAGGGAGGTGAAACAGGGTAGCATGTTTACTTATGACAAATTGTGTAAGAGAGTATTGATGAGGGATGTTCACTGAAAAGGCTTCATCAGAGCACTTTTTGGAACATTCTAAGAGTAGGGGAGCGAAAATACGATTCCTACGCAACAAACGGTTCGAAAATCGCATCTCCCAAACTCAAGTTATGATGAAATGAGTGATAGAGGAAATTTAGGGTTTTGAAAGCAAAGGTAAAGGAATGAAAGTATATACTTTGAAAGAGACATTTGCATTTGTCACTTTGTTGATTCTAAGTACTGTTCATTGCAGCAGAGCCCACATAGCCATCATCATGCCTTCACGATGACCGGAGCATCCCACGAGGATTGAGATCATGCGAAAGGCTGTGATCGACGACGAGCCACTGGACGAGGTGAGTTGACTAAACTTTGAATTTTGATTTTCTGCATTTGACTTTTTGTGATCGTTTGCGGGCCCTGGAACCCGACCGTGGGTCCCACACAAGGTGCCATGGTCCCCTCAGGGTGCCATGGTCCCTTCAGGGTGCCATGGTCCCTGACAAGGTGCCATGGTCCCTTCAGGGCGCCATGGTCCCTGACAGGGCGCCATGGTCCCAATCAGGACTTGGCGAGAGATGCCAGGGTTAGCATACGAAGTTCGACAATTTGCATGAATGATTTTTGATGGTTGAGTATTGATTATAGTTATGTTTTTGTGATGTAGGGTCTCCCATATATGAGAGAGCACACGGCGGGACAGATTCTTCGCAGTTTGCATGATCAGATTCCCCGACTTACTCAGGCAGAGAGAGACACATTGTCGATAGTAGGTTTGTGGTCTATGATTCTTATGTCGGCCATCCGATTTCATCCCGCGATGCTGATGGCACTCATGGAGCGATGGGATCCTGACACATGCATGTTCCAGCTTCCAGTAGGGGAGATGACGGTGACACTTGAGGATGTGTACCGCATTCTTCGCCTACCGATCAGAGGAGCTACCGTGACATATGCGACTGATCGGTCAGTAGAGGATCATCAAAGGGAGCAGGTATATTACATAGGGAGAGTCATGTCGAGTGAGACGAGAGGTCGTATCATGGTCAGTTGGCTCTTACATCCTACAGGAGAGGTGCCCCTCATGAGACGTCTTATGATAGCCATCATTGCACTAGCTGTCTGCCCTAATGGGTGAGGTACACACATGCATGGGGGTCTCACATGGTGCATCAGGGCTATGGAGAGACACAGGAGAGTATATGCCTGGGGTCAGAGTATGCTTGCACATCTCTATCACGACCTCGAGGAGTATGTTTTCGGACAAGGTTGCAGCTTGATGACATGCACACTTCTGCAGGTGTGGATATTTGAGCACTTTACATGCACCAGGCCTGTCGGCTATCCGATGAGTACGGCTAGCGAGCGACCTAGGGTATTTGCTTATCCACTTACCAGCGAGTGGAGATTTGGAGATCTATTGTATTGGAGAGTGATAGTTGACAGATTGATAGCCGAGGTGACCGTGTGGAGACCATATCTGCGGATGCACAGATGGGATGGGATGGAGAGATAGTTAGCATGCCTACAGAGGAACCGCCTACTGAGAGGATGATATCCACACATCATAGTCCCATTCTACTTTGACCGAGTACGGAGGCAGTTCGGGCTAGAGCAGTGTGTCCCAGCCGATGTGCCCATCTACACTTGACACTCACGAGTCCTTCCCAGACCCAGAGCAGTAGTGAGACCGACGATAGACGATATTGAGATCACAGATATAGAGGGGTCCGACTAGGACGTGGTCACTGATTATGCTGCAGACCCTGGGGCACATCGCAGGTATCATTCCTGGTTTATGAGATCATACCCAGGGCCTACCTTTCCACCAGATCACCCGACAGGCCATCCAGGTCCATGGAGGCATGGAGATTGAGATGAGGATCAGGGATCCAGATCGGAGGAGCCAGAGGAGGGAGAGGATCATGAGGAGGCAGGACGTCCTGATCCGCCTATAGGAGATCAGCCTAGTGCCGAGGAGGAGGACGAGGATGATGAGGAGGAGGAGAGAGATGATGAGGAGGAGGAGAGAGATGATGATGAGGATGGGGATGACGAGGAGGAGGAGGATAGAGATGATGAGGAGGAGTCAGATGCAGCTCCTCACCATTCAGAGGATGATACCGTAGCCTTAGATCCTCTCATTATTCCCCAAAAGGGGGAACATGAGGCGCTACGGAGACCTGCACCTATCATGCATAGACCGCTCGAGCGTGGGGAGCCTAGTAGTTCCCAGTCACAGATGCTACCATATCATGATCCCTACTGGCGTGAGGGAGATCTAGGTATAGTAGGTTTATACTGATTGATTGATGTTTTGATGATATAAAATGGTACTAACACAAAATCTATTCTACTGCTATAGCTAATGTGTAGGAGTGGCGCTCCTTGATCCAGCAAGCAGTGACAGATATCTCTATGATAGTGCAGATCCCTAGTTCCTCACAGGTTGCTTATAGACCTCAAGGGAATGCGGGTCGGCATGATGATTTGTTTTCCCCATTTCGAGTACAGGTAGAGATATGGAGGGAGAGAGAGAGGGCTCTATCAGAGGACCTTCAGCGAGCACAGCGTGATCTAGCAGCAGCTCAAGCCGAGGCTACCTCGTATCGCACTATCCTTATGGATAGGGATCGTAGGAGTTCCTCTCGGAGCCATTCACGATCTATATCACGGTATACGCCTATGGGTCCACCTGCACGGCCGGATCAGGAGGGAGCATCTAGTCGTCACTCTCCAGCCACCAGCCCTAGGGATAGAAGATGATTTTATGATGTAGGGTAGGTCATATTTTGGGTGTTATAGGGACCTACCTTTGTATATTGATCCACACACACATATATATATACATGCTTCTTTGTTTCAAACGTGTTATCTTTAATGCCTAAACAATGTGTATTGTGATTAAAGTTAATACATTTGGTAGATGTACATGTATGTTCTGAATTTAATTTCCATGTGATTGATTTCTCAATGCTCCATGATTAAATTGATACATGTGTGACTTAATTAAAATATTTGATCAAGTACTATATTGATGATAAGGAAGAAAGTATGTATTAAGCCTACCAATCATATAACCAATGTGATTTAATTTGAACATGACATGATTCAACTTAACACATAAAAGCATTGTATAATATGTCAACATAATGAAAATGTAAATCTTTTGTAATTTACATAAATGAATTCAAGACAAACCATAAAGTAAAGACACATGCTTGTCAGGAATGAAGCAATATAGATTAAACAAATCATCATTTAATTCTATTTGCTCTAATCAAAGATATGTTAACATATTATCCAATTTTGAAGAAGTGAGAAAGGAAATAGATAAATGATAAGGAATGAGGCATTAAGCATAGTATCTACGCAAGTGCATAGCGTTTATAGGGTCTTTAAGAGGCGTACCATCTACATCCGCTATTTTGTAAGCACCTGATCCATAATCTTCAATAACGATATATGGTCCAAGCCAATTAGGACTGAATTTTCCCTTTTCTTCAGGTAAGGCATTCACATTGCGCTGATTCTCATAGAGCACTAAGTCACCCACTGAGAAGGAACGTTGAATAACCTTATCATTATAGTTTCATTGTAGAGTTTTGTGATACGCTTGAATATGCTCAAGAGCATTTATACGCTGTTCATCAAGCATCTCAAGCTATTGAAGTCTTTGTTCTCTATAGGAGTCATCATCTATTATACCTTTGAGAGAAACTCTAAGTGATGGAATCTCTAATTCTAAAGGCATAATAGCATCAGCACCATAAACAAGATTATAAGGAGTAGTTCCCGTGGCAATTTGTACACTCGTTCGGTAGGCCCAAAGAGCATAGATTAGCTGAGTACTCCAATCCTTACCATGCTTATTCACGGTTTTGCGAAGAATTTGTTCGATTATTTTATTGGATGATTCGGCTTGACCATTTGATTGAGGATAGTATGGTGTAGAAAATCAATGCTTGATATGATATTTCTTGAGGAATTGTTTCACGTCTTTATTCTTAAATGATGTCCCATTATCAGAGATTATAGTGGAAGGTATCCCAAATTGAGAAATAATGTTTTCTAGAAGAAATCGACAAATCACTTCAGCTGTAGTGGAGCGAAGAGGAATAGCTTCTACCCACTTTGTAAAGTAATCTATTGCGGTTATAATGAAAACATGTCCTTGAGATGAAGGAGGAGAGATTTTACTGATGGGATCCAACCCCCATGCAGAGAAAGGCCAAGAAGCTACCTGAGAATGGAGTTCTTGGGCAGGAGCATGAATCAAATTATTGTGTTGTTGGCATTGGTGACATTTCTTAACAAATGAAAAAGAATCCTGCTGCATAGTTTGCCAATAATATCCCATACGAAGTAATCTTTGAACCAAGGATTTACCTCCAAAATGCCCCCCACAGGCACCTGAGTGCGCCTCTTCAAGAGCAATAGGGATTTCTAATTTGTTAAGATAGCGAAGGAGAAGACCGTTATAACCCCTTCAGTAAAGAACATTAGAAAGAATGATATACCTAGCAGACAACTTGTGAACTCTAGCCCTGGTGTTCCATTGGTAGAATCAGGAAAGGTACCATCAGTCAAGTATCTTACGATATGCGAGTACCATTCATCTGAGTCTACAAAGTCGCAACATGTCACTAGGCTGGAATCATCTACAATAGCTAGAGAAGTAAGGTTGTGAACAACAAATTTAAGATCAACCACAAGGTCCTCTAAAGATACAAGAAAAGCCACACATGCCATTGCGTCCACATGTCGATTATCTTTTCGAGGAACAGGTTCTATGGTGTAAGAATCAAATTTTTGTAACAAAGAGATAGCAAGGTCTTTATATTGTGATAACTTGTCTTGTTTTGCTTGATACAGTCCTGTTACTTGTCTTATAATCAGTTGAGAATCTCTAAAAATATGTATGTGTTTTATATTCAGAGCTAAGGCTGCCTTTATTCCTGCTATAAGAGCCTCATACTCAGCAATGTTATTGGTACATAGGAAATTAAGACGATAAGATAAGGGAATAGACTTCTTTGTAGGAGAAATCAGAACAACACCTGCCCCCGATCCCGTACGACACTTAGAGCCGTCAAAGTATAACTCCCAAGTTTCATCTTTCTCTGTACAAAGGATGAAATCGTCAGGAAAAGACTCAGGGTTAGGGAAGGAGAAAGGTGAAGGGGCCTCAACTAAGTGATCGGTCAATGCTTGCCCTTTAATTGCTCTTTGTGAAACAAATTTAAGGTCAAATTCAGTTAACATCATAACCCACTTAGCTAGGCATCCTGATAAATCAGTTTTAGAGAAAAGATGCTTCAACGGATCAAATTTTACCATGACATGGACTTCTGAGTTTAAGAGATAATGTCTCAATTTCTGAGTCGCAAACACCAAGACCAAGCATTGTCTTTCTATCGCAGAATATTGGGTCTCATAATCGAGTAAGGTACGACTTATATAATAAACCAGACACTCCTTACCATCTTTATCATGTTGTGCCAATAATGTTGCAAGAGCATGAGAGGACGCAACTGTATAAAGAAGGAAGGGTTTAGAAGGTTCAGACGGTCGAAGGATAGGAGGATTAGCCAAATACATTTTTAAATCTTCAAATGCTTGCTGACAATCCTCATTCCATTGAAAAGTGATATTCTTTTTGAGAAGTTGAGTGAAAGGAAAAGTATGATCCACAAGTTGAGATACAAACCTATGAATAGCTTGAATCTTTCCTTGTAAGCTCTTGAGTTGAGACACATTTCTAGGAGGTGGCATGCTGACAATAGCATCTATTTTCTTAGTATCCACCTCAATCCCACGATGCAAAACTATGAATCCTAATAGTTTTCCACTATCCACACCAAAAACACATTTTCAGGGATTCAAGTGCATGTGATATTTACGAATCCTTTCAAAGATTTGACAAAGGATCTTAATATGATCTATGCGAAGAATGGATTTGGCTAAAACATCATCGACATAGTCTTCTAAAATCTTATGCATGTAATCGTGAAAGATAAGGGTCATCGCTCGTTGATAAGTTGCATCGGCGTTTTTAAGTCCGAAAGGCATCATTATCCAACAAAACGTACCCCAAGGAGTGGTGAAAGCAGTTTTGAATTGATCTTGAGGGTTAATGAAAATTTGATTGTATCCTGAAAAATCATCCATGAAGGATAACAAGGCATGTCCTGTCGTAGAATCAACTATCATGTCAATGTGCGAAAGAGGGAAATCATCTTTTAAAGAAGCCTTATTTAAATCTCGAAAATCAGTACACATTCTTATTTTATTATTTGGTTTAGCCACAGCGACAATATTTGAAATCCATGGGGAATAATCAATAGGGCGGATAAATCCAGCCTCCAATAATTTTTCAATCTTAGCCTTAACAAGCAGAGCCACCTTAGGATTCATTTTTTGAATCTTTTGTTTCACGGGCTTAGCATCAGGGACTAAGACAATATTATGAGTAACAATCTTAGGATCTATACCAAGCATGTCAGAGTATGTCCAAGCAAAGATCTCAGGGAATTCATGCAATAAATCTTCATATTGTTTTTGTTCCTCTTCGTCCAGACATTTTCCAATTTTAATAACTTTTTCTTCATTGCAAGGATCCATCTTAACATTAGTGGTGTTATGAGAAGATTACTTTGTTGAGGAGTATCCTTTAACTAAGGGAATTCTTTCACAATCTCATCATTATCAATCTCTTTTCCAAAATAGGCTTCAGTGTTCAAACGATAAGGGAGTCCCCTATTGTGATGATAACGAGGAAGAGTATCATATGCTCCTAAAAACTCAGCTAAAGCATCATCGGTAGGAAAAACATCCAAAGCACAAGCACATGAAGGATCCTCATCAATGTACTCGGGGTGTTGCATTGATAGAGAGGTAGAAATAGCATTAACACTAATACAGGGTCTCTTAGAAGCTTTAGTGCGCTTGCAGGGATTATAGCCAAGTCCAAAGGCATAATTGTGAAGATTATTCTCTAGAGGAACTTTTATCTCCTGTTCGTGAGCACCACAACCATTTCCATGGTACCCATGCTTAGCAAAAATTCGAAAACCACGACCATAACGATCAGCCATTTCAGACAGAGAAGGCGGTTTTTCATAAGACAAAGAATCAAACTCTTCAGAATTAGAGGTGCGAGGAGAAGAAGTTTGAGAAGCGGCCACAAAATTATTACTCATAGGTTCAGGTAATGTTGATTGATTTTTAGCTTCTTCCTTCTTTTCAACTTTAAGCTCTCTAGAAGGAACCTTATATTCACCTACAAAGGTGGGATTAAAATGAAGGGATCCCCAATCGTCGTCTGCGAGAACCTTCTCAGGATCAAAATCCTTCTTATGTGTAGTTTCAAGTCAAGAAGAGTCTTCTTCAGGAGCTCCAGACTCATCCAAAGAATTTTGATCATCAGAGAGTGAGGATTCACCGATAGGTATCTTGTTTAAAGAGTCACCACTAGATGAGGGCAGCTTAGAAGCACCCCCTTTGGAAGTAGATGTTTGCAAACAAGCTTGAAAATTGGTATCACCTATCAAGGTATATGTCTTATTGTTGCAGATAAACTTAACTTGCCTATGCAATGTAGAGGGGATAGCTTGCATACTATGAATCCAAGGTCTCCCTAATAACAAGTTGTATGTTAGATTTCCCGACATAACATGGATAGGAGTAGGCAAAGTAACAGGCCCCACTGTGATGGGTAAGGTGATAGTACCTAATGAAGTTTTAGCCACATTATCAAAGCCTCGAATATGATGAGAGTCTGGCTCAATTAGGGATGTATCCACATTCATCTTATGCAAAAGATTAATGCTACACACATTAAGACCAGAGCCATTATCTACTAGTGTTCGTCTTATAGCAGTGTCTTTCATGATAACCACAATCATCAAGGGATCATATTGATGTTGGATTTCACTAGTAGGCAACTCATCTTGGGTAAACACAATTTGAGCTTTAGGATTCATCACAGAGTTAACCAAAGATGCTATATTACTAGATGTATTCAGTGGAGGAACATTCAAATCTTTCAAGGCATCTTGTAACATTCCATGATGAGTGGTAGAAGTTTGAATCAAATCCCAAAGGGATATCTTAGCAGGGGTAACTTTAAGTTGTTCTATGAGATCATATTCCTTACTAAGAACTTGTGAAATACGTGGAGCTTGCGGAAGAATTGGTTGAGGATTCGGAAGAGAAACTGGAATAACAGGAGGAGGACTAGGCTGCCTATTATTTCTGGTATGATAAGTATGGGCAACCGCATGATAACTCTCTCTAGTTATTTGCTTGGCATAACTATAAGGACTTATAGGTTTTCTTCCTTGCACAATGATGATTGGTTTATTCGGAGTACGAAAGGTATCATGATCATACCCTCCTTGGATAGTAAGGAGAGGTGATTTAGGAACTTGAAAGATGGGAGAAGGATAAGCACCTTGAACTTCAAAGAAAGGCTTTTTATGCTCATTCAAGTTTATCATGTTAACCAATTTAGAAGTTTTGTTTTTGTTTAGAGATTTCGATAAAGCCACAAAGTCATCAAGAGCATCATCCAACAAAGCATGATCATATCTATTAAAAGGTTTATCTTTTGATTCAAAAGGAGACATCTCCTCATAGAGGGGATTATTGAAAACAACCATGTTACTAGATTTAGTGGAAGAGTTGATAGGAATGTACCCTTGAGAGGACTCATTCAACTTATCTTTCTCATCACAACGAAATGGAATAGTAACAAGGTTTATGAGTTTTTGGTAAAATGAAGGTTTGGCATCTTTAGGGTTCAAAAACTCATCTAAAGCTTCATCTAATTCATCTTGGCTATACTCATAATAATCATCATAAGCATGAACATTTTGCAAATAAAAGTCTGACATTTTGAAATAAAAGTTGCATGAAAACACACAATGCAAAGAAACACACTCTTTTTTTTTTTTTTAATGAAAACACACTAAATCTAGATCTAGATCTAACAAATGCAATGCAAGTGGAAGCAATGATAGATTCACGTCGGGTTCACCAAAATGTGTGAGAGAAAAAGTGAGACTAGGTTATCATGCCCTAATCCTACCTTTTGACACACATTACGGAATACGAAAGAGCCTAGAGGTATCGCACAATTGGCTACTTATTTTTGGTGAAAGAGAGAGCCACAGGCTACCTATTAGGGTTTCTATTCCTTTGTTGTAATTGAAAGGTAAGATTATGCAAGTTCAATTCCTAACCCTAAAATGCAAGTATGAGCTAACAACAAGATTGCAGAATTGAACTTAAACAATGGAAAGCTGTAAACACAAGGATAAAACAAGAATGCAGATGCGTACCCGGAGTCAAAGTTTGATTGAAAATGTTCAGGATGGGAGCGCAGGCGCCACTGTCCTGATTCTGTCCCGAAACTGCACCTGAAACTGCTGTTTTGCACTCTGGAAAACTGTCTGAAATGCTATCTGTCAGGAGGACCAGGGCGCCCAGTGCCTCTGTCCCAGGGACCAGGGCACCTAGTGCCCCTGTCCTGGTAGGACCAGGGCACCCCACGCCCCTGTCCTGGTATTCTTCTCTGCAATTTGATGTGGGGTGCTATCTCGACCTGCTTTTCCCAGATCTGTAACCTGCGGCGTCGTCTGAGTCCCGAAACCTGCACTTATATCTGAAAAAGGTGTTTGGGCAGCTATATAGGGTTTTGCCTTAGTCAAACCCCAGCTTCAGTGATTTCCACCTCCATGAATAACCGAGTTGTATTGTAAAAGTAATGTGTGTGCAGACCTTGTGTGTGTGCAAGATCTAAAATGCAAGTAAGCAAACTAGAGCAACCTAGAAAGTAAACCCTAATTGTTTGTAAATGATAATGTAAATGCTCTAAATCAAGATGCAAAGTGATCTAAAGCATGAATAAATGATATATTGAAGCTTATGCAAAGACATGAAAACAACATGAAATCATACCCAACCCCCAAGGGAGAGGTACAAGCCAATCTTCAGTTGGTAATCTCCTATTGTTCTTCAATGTCTTCCAAGCCCTAAATGGATGAATGGAATTGATAAATGCTTGATAGAGGGATGTTGAATGTTGTTGAAGTCTTCCAAGATCTGCTCTTTCATTGCATATGAGGTTTCTGAAAACAAAATTCCGATCCCTTCAAATGAAGAAAGAGAGCTCTTATGTATGAAACCCTAGGTCTCAATTCCAACTTTTTGCCGACCTAGAGATTGAATATCCCGCCAATTTCTTGGGGTTAAGCTTTATTTTGTGATTGAATCGTGCTCCTAAAATTTTGGGAAAAATGTCCGGGACCGTGTGCACTCCGGGTGCCACGGTCCCGACAACTTTTCACCAAATTTTCAGGGCCATCAGATATGATGATTTTAGAGAGAATCCCAAAGTTACAGGTGATTTCGAGATGTTTTGACCCCCGAAATCAAGCCCCCAAGCTCAGAATAGGGCCTAATTAGGGTTTTTGATTAAGTGATGTATTGGAGGAATAAAATGAAAGGGGCACGCTTTAATGAAAGGGCCCGACTTTATGATGTGGAAAATGATGAAATAGAACCTTTAGACCTAATTAATTTGATTAAGTGCTAAAGGGGAAATGTAATGCAAAATGCAACTGCACCGAGGCAAGTGCTAAACTAGGTGTTAAATTGTACTGCTTTAGCAAGTGTGTACAATTTATGATGTTACAGTCTCTAAACAATGAAAAGTGTTTTATTATGATGGAAGAAGGAATAGTCCTTGGTCATCATATATCTGTACAAGGCATACAAATGGATCCATCAAAGATTGAGGTTATTCAACAAATTAATGACCCTGTGAAGCAGAAAGATGTGAGAAGTTTTCTTGGCCATACTGGATACTACAAAAGGTTCATTAAAGATTTCAGCAAAATTGCAAGTCCCTTATATACACTGCTTACTAAAGATGCAAAATTTAAATGGACCTCAACATGCAATGAAGCTTTTTTAAAGCTTAAGCATGCTTTGACTCAGGCACTAGTTCTTAAAGGACCTAATTGGTCTCTACCATTTCAAATCCATACTGATGCATCTGATTATGCTATAGGAGCAGTGTTAGGACAAAAAGTTGACAAGTTGGAAAATGCAATATATTATATCAGTAAGAATTTGCAAGGATCTGAATTAAAATTATACAGTTACTGAAAAAGAAATGCTACCTATTATATATGCCCTTAACAAGTTTAGACACTATATTATAGGGTATCCAATATTTGTGCATACAGACCATACTGCAATTAGGTATCTTATGAATAAACCATCCATCACTGGTAGACTGGCTCGTTGGTTATTGTTGATGCAGGAGTCTGATATCACAGTTGTTGATAAGCCAAGGAAGTCTAATGTTGTTGCAGATTATCTTTCACGTCTTCAATTGAAGGAAGAATATACAATGATAGATGTCACTTTTCCAGATGAGCATTTGTTTCTCATACAGGCTCATACTCCTTGGTATGCTGATATTGCCAACTATTTAGCTGTAGCTAAGATGCCAATTTCTTTTTCTCCTAAGGAAAGAAGGTTGCTAGTTGAAAAAAGTTTTAACTTTTCATGGATTGTTGATTGTCTATTTTATACTAGACTTGATCAAGTTATGTGAAGATGTGTCAGAGAAGATGAAACATATGACATCTTGCATGCATGTCATGATGAACCATGTGGAGGTCATTTTGCTGCCAAAAGGACAGCGTTGAAAATACTCAATACTGGTTATTATTGGCCTACACTACACAAGGATGCAGCTCAGTACACAAGGAAGTGTGACAAGTGTCAATGAATGGGCAGACCTACAAAATCTAATGAGATGCCACTATATCCTCAAATATATGTTACACCATTTGATAAATGGGGATTAGATTTTGTTGGCCCTATTGATCCACCTTCTAATGGCAAATCTTATATCTTGGTATGTACAGACTATGTGACAAAATGGGTAGAATCTAGAGCTATGCAACATGCAAGAAATAATAAGGTAGCTGAGTTTCTCTATGAGGAAATATTTACAAGGTATGGAGTACCCAGGGAAATTGTCTCAGATCAAGGAACTCAATTTACATCAACATTGATAAAAGCTTTGGTCAATGAATATAATATAAGACACAGGAAATCTACTCCATACCATCCACAGTCTAATGGCCAAGTAGAGGTTACCAACAGAGAGCTTGAGGCTATTCTTACAAAAATAGTGTCTATCCATAAGAAAGATTGGTCTAATCAGCTTTCAGAGGCAATTTGGGCATATAGAACAACATGGAAAACACCAATTGGATTCACACCTTTTGAGATGGTTTATGGCAAAACAACAATGATGCCTATTGAATTTGAGCGTAAAACCTTGAGAACAACCCTACAACTAAATATGACATTGTCTGAAGCATAGAAGGAATGCATTCAATAGTTAAATGCTCTTGATGAATGGAGAAAGATAGTTGTTCAACAGACATAGTTGATTCAAAACCAAAGAGCCAGATGGGATGATAAATATATCAAAGAAAATAAATTCAAAGTTGGTGACTGGGAACTATTGTATGATTCCAGATATAAGGATGCTATGGGAAAACTCCAAACAAGATGGTTGGGTCCTTATGAGGTAGAAGAAGTTTTTCACAATGGAGCAATTCGATTGTCCACAATAGATCCTGTTCGATTTAAACTCTTAGTAAATGGACACCGACTACGAGCTTATCACAAGCCAACTACTAGAGAAGAGTTTCTACAGTAGTTTGCTCCTCAAAATGAAATACATGTTCCTACAGCAACTGGTGATGTTCCTGTAGCAACTGCCAATGATTTAGTAACAATTCATGAGCTTCCTATTGCACTTGGGCATGTTGATAAAGGTGATGTTCCTACAGTGAACTTATTTACCGTATCATAATCAAATATTTCCATGTGAAATATTGTTCTCTGTACATAAAGTTCCATCCACTACGTTCCATCCCACTTTCTTATCTATCATTTCATTTCATTTCGCCATCATTTTCGCCCAATTGTAGGTACGTGTATATTGTACTTTATTTTAATTTTTCATTTATTAGTTCATTATGATTTTAATCTTGTTTTAATTCACTTCAAACCTGACATCTCGTCAGCCTGTGTGGACACGTGCTAGGTTAAGTTGGGGGGGTACTTTATGGTCCTTTTTTCCAGTAAGATCTATTATTCCAAACTGATTTCCTAACTGACATTACTTATGATGATTATTATTTCATGCAAGTGAATAATAAGTTCTGCTGCCAAATTTAAGATATGTAGATTTTAGCCTTTGTGAATCTGTCAAATGTTTTGGTGAAGCTGCCTAAGTATCAGAGTAAAAGATGGGTGGTGATCTGATTCACCATGAACCAACTATACATGAGGGGTTGCTGCAGGATGTTGTCTATGTGCATTATTTCCAAAACCATGGCTAGCTAGATTATTTCTTGAAGATTAGGGATTTCAATGATGAAATAGCTGCAGAATTTATGCATTCTTTTGATGAAGGAGAAGCTACAGTTAAGGGGTTGAGGGTAATTTTTATAGAGAAGTGAATTGCAGAGGTCACAGGGTTGCTGCAGGAAGGAGAACTCTTTCTAGAATCAAAGGATGCAAGGAGTGCCAGGGCAGAGTTTACAATTTCTACAGACAGACCCTTAATGATGGATAGGCAAGGGACTAGAAGGGTTTCTTTGCTAGCACATTGGCCTCAGGTAGCTCTGTATATTATGAAATATATTACCTGTGAAGGATGGTATTGAAATCTCCATTCACCTCACTTCAAGTTACTTAGTCATCTGCGTCATGACCAGTGAGTTAATGTCCCAAATTTCTTGTATCATCTCATTTCTATAAGCGCTAAGGAGACTAAAAAATATGGAAATCGCTTTGTTAGCCATCATGGACTGGTAAAGTTGTTGGTACAACAGTCCTTGAGAGATGTTTCACAGATGGAATGGGGTGTGTTTGAAGATATTCTGCAATTTAGGGTAGATGAAGCCCCTATTGAAAATAATCCACCGATTCAAGAAGAGCCAGTTGTGAAAGGTCTTTCTAGTGAAGATGAGGGTTTACTGGTTGCTGAAGGAGCTGCAATGCTTTTAGAAGAAAATATTGAAGTGGAGCCAATCGAAGGACAACCCTCTACCTCTCTTCAAGGAGGTTCACTTGTTTTGCAGAGGGAAGGAAAAGAATTGGAAAAGGAGGAGTCAGATGAAGAATTTGTTATCCGGCCACAGGAAGTGCATATTCCTCCTGCAGCCAAGAGGCATCGAACAAAAATAAAAACTCCTACATCTGTTTCAAAAGTGTATGTTAGGAGAAAAAGAAGGAGGACACAAAAGACTCAACCAGTGAGTAAGCCAGCAGAGGTGATTGCAGTAGAAACTTCAGAAGAAGAAGATGCTGCAGAGAAGGAAATGCAAGAAAACCCAGCAGAAGAGGAAATTCAAGAAAATGTTGCAGAAGAAGAAATCCAAGAAGTAATTTAGGAAGAAATTGTAATGGATAAGCTTGCAAATTTGGCTTTAGTGGCATTACAATGTGAGGAGATTATTGATGATGTTGCACAACAACCTGAAGAAAATGTGGGAAATATGCCAATCCAGAATGAGGAAGTTATTGAAAAAATCCCACGGTCTAAGGTAGGATCCATAAGAACTCTTTCATCCCTAACTAGCTTATCAATTGCTTTAACATTCTTTAGGCAATGGGAAATAGAGAAGGATAGATTGCAAGGAATAATTAATAAGTAGCAAAAAGAGATTGAGAAGAAAGATAATAGAAATAAAGAATTGGAGACTAAGGTAGAAGAGATTTATGGTATGGTTCCTGAGGTAATGTAGTGTAGGGCTCCCCCAAGAATCTATGCAGTGCACTTGAAAGAACGATATCTGAATTTTAGATTAAACCACATAGTAAGGGACCTTAATCCATCCTTGGAAACACCTGAGGAATTCTATCATGCTTATCAAACCTCCCCACATTCTATAAGGAACCTGTTATGTGAATTATATTTACATAATTATGTTGTACCCCAGGACAGAGAATGGAGTCCTTTGTTGTACATTAGGGATATCCATCTCAGAGCTCTAATGTCTTGGATACAAAATGAAATGATTATAGGACCACAAGCTAGGGAGTTTGAAAAATTGGAACTTGACTATCCATTACCATTGAGGAGGGAATCAGAAGCACACAGGGTTCTGTATTATGATTGGCAAAAGTTGCTAATAAGAGATGACGTTAGTAAGATAGTACTTCCAATGAGAGAGGAGGTCTATCAAGTGTATGAGCAATTAGTTCAGACCCACAGGACAATAGCACTAGAGGGACTAACTCAATGCTAGAATCATCTACTAGATCATTTAAAACTGGGAGAACCCTACTCATTATAGAATTTTCATGCAGCTATACATAGAGCCTCCAAGTATATACAACTAGGAAGGGAGAAATCCAATAATTGGTTACCATTAATCTTCCAGCCTCCTATTCTAATGTGGCCACTTTTGGCATGCCAACCAACAGAACAGAATTATGATGTAGATGTTGAAGAAATAGCTAGATGGTCCAGGTTGGAGAAAATGAAGGGATTTTATTGGAATTTGCCTTCCAAGGGGACCGGATAGGACACTATTGGTGATTTCAGAGTTTTAGCAAAAATCAGAAATTTTCCTTTTGTTGCAGGAGTAGCAAACCCTTAAAGTTGGGGGGCATGATAAGTCGGTGTATTGACATGTTTTTTTATCAGGACTCTTAGGTTTTTGATATCTTTTGGGTTGCATTGTGATAGTAAAAAATTGTGAATTGACTATATGTAATCCATGTTTTAAAACTCAACTTAAGAAATCATGTTTGAACCTTGTCTGTTAATTCCTGCAGCCATGCCAATTTATTCCTACAGACAAATGGTTTGTCCCTGTGATATGCGGATTATTTAGGATGATTTCATATGTTAGTTAATGAATGTATTAGTTAAGTAAGATACATATGCATGTCCTTGTATATTGTTTCTATTTTAGTGCAGATAATAACTGATGCTGCGGTGGAGAATTCTCTTTTGCGCCAAAGGACTAGAGAATTACGTCAGATAGTTGGAGGTCAAATTGAAGGAGATTCAAGTGAGCGTGATCTATGGCATAATCAGAGTAGTTGTACTTCACCATGGGTGTTTAACTCCGATGCATGTTTAATTTGTAAAATATCTCTTTGGCGTGCAAAGACTGTGGTTCGGTTTCAGATCCATAGTTCCTACAGCCAAGCTCTCTATTATCCTCTTCATCTGACAGCTATCTGCCTCTTCTTCTAGGCATAATTGGAGTTGTCCATTGTAGTCTATCTTTTCTTTATAATAAGCTCTTCCTTCTTTTCTAAGAGTTAGACATAATGGAAAGGGATTGAGCAGAGTTTTTGTCAAGTATTCTGAATTTTCTCTTTTTGAAATGTAATCATCTTTCAGGAAGAAATGAATAAAAATATGTTATTTTGATCTATTAAGAGTTATTTGCTGAGAGTTTGATATCACTCATCCAAGGGGGCCCACTTGGTGAGTGATCCCATGTTTATGATTATTGAAGTTAGTTTTTACTTAGTTGCAGTAGAAGTTCATGACTGGGTTGTTCCTGTAGCCACTGAAAATAGATCCTTTGACTGTTCCTGCAGCCAAGGTAGAATGGTGTGATTCCTGTTATTTCCATTAGTTCATTTCAACAGAGTTTTGAAAAACTTTCATTTAGTCTTTATGATTTCCTTTCCTACCTTTCTTACAGTAATTAAGAATAATCATTTAAGCAGCTTAGTGCATATATATTGCAGACCCATTTCAAGTTTTACGTTCTTGGATTGACAACTAAATGAACACCAGCTATGAGAATAGTAAACTCTACCATATGAATGTCCAAACTTTGGATTGAGATTTCAATTAGAGGTATTATTGTCATTATAGTTGGGGTAGACAGCTATCACTGAATTACAGAAAGGAAAACTCCCAATGTGCCCTGGTGGTCTAGGTGTTAAACAACCTAACTCACATGACCCCGAGCATCACAAGGAATTCCACCTGCCTAATCATATGACAAGCCATAGGGTAACAAATAAAATGACATCACAACACATAAATAATTCTCACATAGAGCATACATATGAACCATTACAAGCATAAAGCCTTCACCAATTGATGGGGTTCACCTAGCTTGCTCACACTTCACCTAGTTGTTGTTGCTCAATTCCACCAAATCTCTAGGCCTAGATATGCTCTAAGACCTCCAAGTCCTTCTAACTCTCTTCTAGGGCTTGCTTCTTGTCAATTCCAAGGTGTTTGCTTCAAGTGTTTAACTAGGAACCCTACCAATTTACAATGTTTCCCATGTGCTCATTATGGTTGTCTTGGATTCAACTTGTCAATTTGACCTTCTATTGTTATGAGTTGATGCAGAGGTGTGGATGTGGCTTCTAAAATGTTTTGAATTTATTTTGGGTCCAATTGAGGTTTTCCTTCATTTCCTTTCTTACCAATTTCACCATTTTGCCTAGAAAAGGGCTACAAGGAAATGAGCCCTATTAGGCCTCCAATATCTAGTTTTCTAAGGATTAGAGGAAAACAGTCCAAAAGACCCTACAACAAGGTTTGATATTCTTCAATTGTTCACATATCCCCAAGTGATTTAGGTTGTTTTGGTTTCTCAACCGGCCGTACAATTCCCTAACCCAAAAATGAGGGTATTGAAGGGTTTCTAGGCCTTCTAACCGACAATGACTGGTCAAGTTTGTGTATGGGAATCAAATGGTCTTGTCAAGGTTTCTTCTTGCATAGGAAACTCTGTATGAACTTTATGGACCCCTCCAAAAGGTTATTTTGTGGTCTTTCATCCACCCCTACACTTTACACTCCAAATTTACCCTATCTCCTCTAGTCGGGTTGCTTCTGGACTCGCCTAGAACAAAGTGACAGTCATATCAAAATTCATCTCCAACACTTTTACCTATATATGTACAATATAAAAGTGGTTTCCTTCCATGTACCAATAGGTCGTGATGGTAGCACAGAGGGAATTCATGGGGCAACCATTTTACACCAAAGTGCTATTTACAAGCCAAATCTGGCTGTTTGCAAACAAGGCAATGGAAACACTAATATAACCTAACTAAAAAGATTCAAATGAAACTATTAACTCTAAAACACACCAAAAAATATGAATCTTCTACTGGATCAATGGATTCAATCCATTTCTATTCACAAAATGAGCAAAATAAGCCAAAATGATGACAAACAATCCAAAAATGAGTAGTTTTAGATTGTTGATCTCATAAAAACAAAACTCCAACCTTGATAACCATGCAAGAGAAGGTTTTTATAGTCTTCCCCATGTGTGGAGGAATTATATGGAATTGGGCTATCCCTAACTCCATCGCTAATCATTTTAGGACAAAAATTGTCATGACAACTTTCAAAAGTTGTCATGACAACTTTTTGTAACTTTGCACTTTTTGCACTTTTTGCCTTTTCAACCTATGAAACCTATTCTAAGTCATTACTAATGAATTTTAAAGCATTTATAAGACTATTTTAACCCTCCCTAATTCTTATACCAAGTTTTGACACTTTTGACCATCAAGAAGGTCAATTACCTACTCAAACCACTAATTATGCACAAAATGCAAACCTAGGAAGAAACTAACTCTACTAGGCCTACATTTGACTCAAAAGACTCACTCTTGGATCCTCCTAGAGTCCTTATTCAATACCTTATTCAATACCTAACTTGGCTAAGGTCAGTACAAGCCAAAAATGAGAAAAACCTATAAGCCTAAGTCTTAGGTGCTCTTGCACCATTCTCCCAAACAAAAGAAAATCATGTCACCTCTTTGGGAATTAGATTCTGATCAATGCCTAACTTCTTGAACTATGTCTCAAGCACCCATGTAGCTTCAGAATTATCCATACCCTGCCATTTGATTAGGTGCTCCCAATAGATTTGATGCCTTGTCTTCTTGGCGATCCTTGAACTCAACACCTTCTCGGCCTTTGGATTTGATCTTGATAGTAGTTGAAGGTTGTTCACATCTTCTGACACCTCTGAGTGACTACAATCTAAACCTTGAATTGGTCCCTTGTAGGCAACTAAGTCTACTATGTTGAAAACCGGTGACAATCCTATGTCACTAGGTAGGTCCACCTTGTAGGCATTTTCTTCATACTTGGATAGAATGGCACATGGAACTGACCTTCTCATTTGTAACTTGTTAGGCACTCCTTGTTGTAGTCTTTCTTTGTTTAGGTTCACCATGACAAGATCTCCTACTTGAAAGTGTAGGTTCTTCCTTCTTTCATCAACTTTTTTCTTGAGTTTGCTTGTATTCTCCATCAAGGCTTCCTTGATTGATTCATGTACCTCCTTCATTGACTGAGAAAAGTCTTCTGCATATACACTTCTTGCTGCTGCAATACCTAAGTCTCTTAAATCCAAAATACCTCTTGGGTGAACACCATAGACCACTTCAAAAGGGATCTTGCTGGTATGTTGGCATTTGTGCAGAGTATGTTGATATGATGATATTATGTTGTCATTGATGTCAATATACAGGAGAGTGAACTGGCAATATGCTGAAAAGTGAACTGGTATATGTGCAAAGAAGTGAATAGGTATATTGAAGCTAAGCTGCTGGCAAAGAAAACTGGTATAGCGGTATAAACTGGTATATGAGCAATAGGTGAGCGGTATGTTTGTCCAAGTGAACCGGTATGATGGAATGTGAACCAGCATATGGAATGTTTTCTAGTAGGGCTTATTATGGTATGACTACCGGTTGGTAGTCTTAGCTTAAGGGTTTCCAGTTGAAGCATTCCAAGCTTGTGTGATTCAATCGATGACATTATGTGATGAACTAGCATTGTAATGAAGATTAGATTGTGTCGCCACATCAGCCTTGTGCACGTGAAGGATCTTGCATGAAGGAGATTGATCCTATCTACCTTAGGAATGTGCAAAGTGTTTGCAAACAGTGGAAAATGCGTGATGGGTTATCACCTCCATGAAGTGGCGAAGAATGAAAAATGGAGAATGTCTTGAGATCTATTCAAGACTGTTGTATTCAAATGAAAAGTGTTCAATGGTTCGGATTGAACCGATCAATTTCTCAGCCTAAGTGTTTAGGGTTTAGGGTTTATGCTTCCGACCTATCTATGTTTTATAAGGTCGATGTTTTGTTTCATGTTGAGGTTGTTGGCAAATGGTGTGTGTGTATCTAAGTGCAGAGATATGTGATCTTTGCCAGACTAGATGAGATAAGAGGATTGATTCCTCCATAGTGTGTGTGTAGAAGGAAGGAACTTAAGCGAATCTGCATTAGGAATTGAGTGCTATTATCAGATCATTGTAATACTTGTTGATCTTTAACCACTTCAATAGTTGGAAAATCCCTTAACCGGGTAGATTTA
This sequence comes from Cryptomeria japonica, assembly GCF_030272615.1. Taxonomy (NCBI): domain Eukaryota; kingdom Viridiplantae; phylum Streptophyta; class Pinopsida; order Cupressales; family Cupressaceae; genus Cryptomeria; species Cryptomeria japonica. The sequence goes on along the minus strand of NC_081414.1, from coordinate 627,119,751 downwards.
ACCAGCTTGTTGTAAATCCTTTAACAGGGTGACTCAAACTCATTGAGTTCTTGAAATCCTCTAACAAGGTAACCTCTAACACGGTTTAACCCTTAACTGGGTATTTAGCCATCCCTTAACTGGGTGATCTCTAACAAGATCGGTTCCTAGCAGAACTTGTTGTAATAGTCTTTAACTGGACTAGGCTCCTAACAGAGTGGACTTCTAAAGAGTTCAAAAGCAGCTTGTGGGTATTCATCCCCACCGTGGTTTTTCCCAGTTGGGTTTCCACGTGAAAAATCTGTGTGTCATGTGTAGTATTTTTCATGTGATGATTTAAGTGATTTGTGTCTGAAGGTAAATCATGCTGAGCTAGTTGTTATTATATTTCTGATGATAGATTACCTATTCATGCATAAGGGTGAAATGAAAGTGTAGTATTAAGTTGAGTGGAAATCTAAGTGATTAACTGGTTAATGCTTGTCACAGTCATTCTTAGCTTTATTGGTTGTACTTTGTTTCAGATCAGTGTTGCTGTCTGTTAGACATTTTGTAGTGTTTGTAGTCAAACTAGTTCGGGAAAAGTTTTTGTGACTATACTGATTCACCCCCCCCTCTTAGTACCGGTTTGGTAGTTATTGTTCATCATTGAGTTATCAATTGGTATTAGAGCATCCTCCAAGTCTTCTATGTTGTAAGCTTAACCACTTGAGGGAAAGATCCTATTGTAATGATGAAGAGGGAAGGTCCAAAGTTTAATAGAGATAACTTCAAAATATGGAAGGACAGAATGAAGATTTACATCAGAGGCATGAGTGCTCAACACTGGAGCTATGTTGAGAATGCTTTTGTTATTCCTACCAGTACTGTCACCGATGATAAAAAGAGAGAAATACAGTATTATGGGCAAGTCATGGAAGCCCTAATCAACAACTTATCTCACATTGAGTTTATTGATGTCCAGGATAAAGATAATCCCAAAGAAGTATGGGACACTCTTGAGAATATCTATGGTGGTGATGAGCATGTAATACAAGCTAAGGAAGAAAGCCTTAGAGGGAAGTTTGAAGACATGCAGATGGTTGAAGGTGAGACCATTCAACAGTATGGAATAAGAATCAAAACTATTGTTGGAGATATCAAGAGTGCAGGTGGTAAAATGGAAGATTCCACTGTGGCAAGCAAAGTTTTGAGATCCTTATTACCAATCTATGCAATAAGGGTTGCTGCTATTCAAGAGTTGAGATCAATAGACAAGACTAAGGTATCCCTAGACTCCATCATTGCAAATTTGACAACCTATGAGCTAAATTGTTTTGATGGTAGTGTTCAAAAGACTGAATAGCTTTTAGAGCTTCTGTTGTATCATCCAGAAAAGGAAAAGAAGCAAGCACCAGTGGTGAACCAAGATAGAATAGAGAAATGGATGATGAGGAGATCCTGATGGAATTTGAAGCTCTTCTTGCCAGGAAACTTCCTAAAGGAATTGGTAAATATAGAGGTAAGCTCCCTTTGAAATGCTTTTCTTGTAACTGGATAGGACATATTGCTATAAATTGTCCTAATGGTGACAACAAGGACAAACCAGAGAGGTTCAAGAAATTCAAAGGAGGAAACCGGAGAAACTATTTTGTTGCAGTTGATGAAGGTGTCACAGATGAGGAATCAGAAGATGAAGAAAATGAAGATATTGTGTTTGTTGTAGTAAAGGAAGATGTGTCAGACAAGAAGGCTCTTGTCTCTTGGTTTGATAATTCCAATGAATGGATTATTGATAGTGGTTGTTCTCATCATATGACTAGTGACTGGAGAAAGTTTCTATCTTTGGAAGAATATGATGGTGGTGTGGTTCACTTTTGTAATGATGCCCCATGTATGGTCAGAGGAAGAGGGTCCATCTCTTTGAATGGAAAGAGTGGTGCTGACAATGTGTATTGGGTGGAAGGTCTCAGACACAATCGATTGAGTGTTGCCTAGCTGAATGATAGTGGACTCACTCTGGAATTCAAAAATGGAGTGTGCAAAATCAAAGGAAAGAATGGTGATTTGATGGCCACCGGTATACAGACCAAAGGTAACTTATTTCAGCTAAATGCAAATATAAGTACATGTCTTATGGCTAAGTTTGATGATAGTTGGATATGACATAGGAGACTCTACCATGTAAACTTTGATAACATTGTGAAAGCCAGTAAGATCAAGGTAGTTAGAGGATTGCTGATGCTGAGCAAACCGAAAAATCCTTTGTGCAGAGAATGTCAACTGGGGAGAATGACAACTTACTTGATCTTGTGCATACTGATTTGTGTGGTCCTATGAATACTAGGAGTGTGTAGGGAGATAGGTATTTTATGATTCTTACAGATGATTGCTCAAGAGTGATGTGGGTCACATTCTTGAAGGACAAGTTTGAAGCCTTTGGAAAGTTCAAAGCTTTCAGAGCATTGGTAGAAAAGGAAAGTGGTAGGAGAATCAAATGCTTTAGAACTGATCAAGGAGGGGAATTCACTTCTAATGAATTCAACAAATATTGTGAAGAGAATGGCATCAAGAGGCAATTGCCTACCCCCCGGACTCCACAACAGAATAGCTTAGTAGAGAGAAACAACTAGACTATGGTTGAAGCAGCTAGAACTATGTTGATCCAAGGAAAAGTTGCTCACACCTTTTGGAGAGAAGCGGTGAGCACTACAGTCTACACAATGAACTGGGTACTCATCAAAAAGGGAAAGGATAAGACTCCTTATGAGTACTGGACCGGTAAGACACCAGTGGTAAGATATTTTAGAATTTTTGGTAGCAAATGTTATATCAAGAGGAGTGAACATCAGAGCAAGTTCGATGCAAAATGTGATGAAGGAATATTCTTAGGATATTCCACCAAGAGTAAAGCTCTCAAATGTTTCAACAATAGGACTTAGATAGTTGTTGAAAGCATCAATGTTAGGGTTGATGAAAACTCTGGGAAACCTGAGGAAACTAGCAGTGAGCAAGTAGGAGATGATCTGGTAGTAACCTTTTGGGAATCGGTTACAAATCAACCCAATACCAGTAATTGTGTTCCTACACCGATGGATGCTGATGCTGATGAAGATGAGGATGAAGAAGAAAAGCAAGCGGAATCTCTTAAGAACATACCTAGATATGTCAAACTCAATCATGATCCAAAGCAGATCATAGGAGACAAAGATGCAAGAATTCTTACAAGAAGAAAGGTCAGAGAAAGTGCATCTATGATCTCTGAATTTGAGCCTAAATCATTCAAAGAGGCACATAAAGATGAAGACTGCATCAAGGCAATGGAGGATGAACTTGACCAGATAGAGAAGAATGGTACATGGTCTTTGGCACCCAGATCGGAGCATAAAAATGTCATTGGAACCAAATGGGTTCTTAAGAAACAAGCTAAATGAGGATGGCATAGTGGTAAGGAACAAAGTTAGACTAGTGTGTAAAGGATACACCCAAGAAGAAGGAGAAGACTATGGAGAAACCTTTTCTCTAGTAGCAAGATTGGAAGGAGTGCATATGCTTCTTGCATATGTAGCTTTTAAAGGATTCAAGGTATACCAAATGGATGTAAAATATGCATTCCTAAATGGAATACTTAAAGAGGAGATGTACATAGAACAACCGGATGGGTTTTCCCTATCAGAAGATAGTGACATGGTGTGTAGGCTACATAAAGCCTTGTATGGACTAAAGTAGGCACCTAGAGCATGCTATGAACGCTTGCACTCACATCTTGTGAAGATTGGATTTGAAAGAACAAGTGAAGATAGAAATGTCTATTTGAAATCAAAAGGAAATCAGATTATGATCTATGAAGTATTTATTGATGACATCATCTTTGGAGGAGATGACAAGATGAATCATGATTTTGCAGGATCAAATGAAAAAGGAGTTTGAGATGTCACTAATAGGGGAAATTAAGTTCTTCATTGGACTACAAATTCAGAAAATGAAAGAAGGAATCTTTATTACTCAGTCCAAGTATGTCAAAGAGGTGTTGAAGACCTTTGGCATGGAAGATAGTAAACCGGTTGGTACACCAATGGTGACTGGTTGTAAATTATCAAAAGAGGATGACTTGACATTGGTAAATGAGAAGGATTACTAATCAATGATTGGTAAGTTGCATTATGTAGTGCATAGCAGACCGGACATTGCACATGCAATGGGTATTACTGCTCAGTTTCAACAAAGCCCAAGATAATCCCACTTGGTAGTAGTTAAGCAGATTCTTAGATATTTGAAGGTAACAGTTGAGTATGGGTTATGGTATCCATACAATAATGATTTCAACCTGAAAGTGTTCACAGATGCTGATTGGGCTAGTAATGTAGATGACCAGAAGAGCACAACCAGTGGTGCATTCTTCCTTGGTGGTAGACTGGTCTCATGGATGAGTAAAAAGTAGAGTTGTATCTCTCAGTCTATAGCAAAAGCGGAGTATGTTGCAACCTTTATGAACTGCACCCATACTATTTGGATGAAGCATGTATTAAATGGCTTCAAAGTTCCCGTATCTGAATTGGTAAGCATATTTTGTGACAATACAAGTGCAAATAACATTTCCAAGAATCCAATTTTGCATGCTAGAACCAAACACTTTGAGCTCAAGTATCATTTCTTGAGGGAGAAGGTTCAGAACAAGGAGGTTGTGTTGGAACATGTTTCCAGTAAGGAGCAGTTAGTAGACATATTCACCAAGCCTCTACCAAAGGCTATATTTACCTATTTGAGAGGTGAATTAGGGGTACTGCCCCTTCAAGAGGTGAACTGAAAGTATTTTCTCCACATCAATCAGGTATTGCAGTGTCCAATATTTTTCAGGATTGATGTGTTGAAGGATGCTACTCCTTAGGGGGAGTAGCATAATGGAACAGGAAAACTTGTGCCTCCACTTTGGCATTATTGTCAAAGGGGGAGAAGATGTGAAGCGAAGAAGATATCTCCAATAGAGGATGTGATGCTAGGTAATATCTTTGTATATTGCCATCAATGCTAAAGGGGGAGATTATTGTCATTTGTGCAGAGTATATTGACATGATGATATTATTTTGTCATTGATGTCAATATACAGGAGAGTGAACCAGCAATATGCTGAAAAGTGAACCGGTATAATGTGGTGAACTGGTATATGTGTAAAGAAGTGAACATGTATATTGAAGCTAAGCAGCTGGAAAAGAGAACTGGTATAGCGGTATAAACCGGTATATGAGCAATAGGTGAAGTGGTATGTTTGTCCAAGTGAACTGGTATGATGGAATGTGAACTGACATATGGAATGTTTTCTAGTAAGGCTTAATATGGTATGACTACCGGTTGGTAGTCTTAGCTTAAGGGTTTCCGGTAGAAGTGTTCCAAGTCTATGTAATTCAACCGATGAAATTGTGTGATGAACTAGCATTGTAATCAAGATCAGATCATGTTGCCACACTAGCCTTATGCACGTGAAGGATCTTGCATGAAGGAGATTGATCCTATCTACCTCGGGAATGTGCGAAGTGTTTGCAAATAGTGGAAAATGCGTGATGGGTTATCACCTCCATGAAGCGGTGAAGAACGAATAATGGAGAATATCTTGAGATCTGTTCAAGACCGTTGTATTCAAATGCAAAGTGTTCAATAGTAAGGATTGAACCGATCAATTTCTCAACCTAAGTGTTTAGGGTTTAGGGTTTATGTTGCCGACCTATCTGTGTTCTATAAGGTCGATGTTGTGTTTCATGTTGAGGTTGTTGGAAAATGGTGTGTGTATCTAAGTGCAGAGATACGTGATTCTTGCCAGACTAGATGAGATAAGAGGATTGATTCCTGCATAGTGTGTGTGCAGAAGGAAGGAACTTAAGTGGATCTACATTAGGCATTGAGTGCTATTATCAGATCATTGTAATACCTGTTGATCTTTAACAACTTCAACAGTTGGAAAATCTCTTAACTAGGTAGCTTTAACCATATTTCTGTAAATCCTTTAATAGGGTGACTCAAACTCATTGAGTTCTTGAAATCCTCTAACAAGGTAACCTCTAATAGGGTTTAACCCTTAACCAGGTGATCTCTAACAAGATCAGTTCCTAGTAGAACCTATTGTAACAGTCTTTAACCAGACTAGGCTCCTAACAGAGGGGACTTCTAAAGAGTTCAAAAGTAGCTTGTGGGTATTCATCCCCACCGTGGTTTTTCCCAGTTGGGTTTCCATGTGAAAAATCTATGTGTCATGTGTATTATTTTTCATGTGATGATTTAAGTGATTTGTGTCTAAAGGTAAATCATGCTGAGCTAGTTGTTATTATATTTTTGATGATAGATTACCTATTCATGCATAAGGGTGAAATGGAAGTGTAGTATTAAGTTGAGTTGAAAGCTAAGTGATTAACTGGTTAATGCTTGTCATAGTCATTCTTAGCTTTATCGATTGCACTCTGTTTCAAACCGGTGTTATTGTCTGTCAGACATTTACAGTGTTTGTAGTCAAACCGGTTTGGGAAATATTTTTGTGACTGTACTAATTCACCCCCCCACCTCAGTAAGGGTTTGGTACTTATTGTTCATCATTGAGTTATCACACTGGTCCTATTTATTGTGTCATTTTAAGCATATTTAGCTTGTGAAAGCACTTGATCCCATGTCTAACCATACTCTTTGGTAAGGCACCTCAATAAGTTCCCTAACCTTCTATTAACCAATTCGGTCTGCCCATCTGTTTGAGGATGGTAGACTGATCCAAAAGATAGGTTGGTGCCAAGCTTTTGCCAAAGTGTCTTCCAAAAATGACTCATGAACTTTGAGTCCCTATCTGAAACAATGCTCATGGGAAAACCATGTATCCTTACTATTTCCTTAAAGAACAAATGAGCTATTTGGCATGCATCATGAGTAGTCTTGCAAGGCACAAAGTGGGCCATCTTACTAAATCTATCCACAATGACATAAATGCTATCAAATCCCTTCTTTTTCCTTGGTAAACCTACTACAAAGTCCATACTAATGCATACCCAAGGTCTATGTGGTATGGGAAGAGGTTGGTATAAACCAGCATTTGAAGAAGTACCCTTGGCCTTTTGGCAAACTATGCAAGTCTCCACATACTTTTTCACATCTTGATTCATCCTTGGCCAATAATAATACCTCTGAACCAACTCTTGAGTCTTATTGACTCCAAAATGACCACTAAGGCTGCCATTATGCTTCTCTTGAATGAGGTTCTCTCATTGAGCCTCTAGGCACACAAAGTTGTCCACCTCTAAACAATAGTCCATCTTGCAAAGTAAATTCAAAATACTCACTATGGAAATGATTTTTATACTCCTTACACACCTTGTAGGCATTTTAGAAGTCTTCATCCTCTAGGTATAAGTCTCTAAAACTATCAACTCCTATTCTTCTCAATTGGATTTCTTGGACTATCAAAAATCTCCTACTTAATGCATCAGCAACCTGGTTTAACTATCCTTTCTTGTGCTTGATTGTGAATGTGTAGGATTGCATGTACTCCACCCATTTCATGTGTTTATGATTGAGTTTGTCTTGTGAGTTTAGAAAACTCAATGCTTGGTTGTCTGTATAGACTACAAATTCCTTAGGATGGAGATAGTGTCTCAACTTCCTCAAAGCCTGGACTAAAGCATATAATTCCAAGTCATAGGAGGAGTACTTCCTCTTTGCATCACTTAGATTCTCACTATGGAAAGCTACTGGTCTTTCATCTTGGCTTAGGACAACACCTACTACAACATTGCTTGCATCACATTCGACTATGAAAAGTTTCTCAAAACTATGCAATACCAACACCGGTTGAGTAGCTATCTTCTCCTTCAAGGTTTCAAAACCCCTATTTTCTTGTTCACCCCACTAGAACTTTTCCTTCATTCCACCTCTAATGGTATCTAACATTGGTGCACATATGGCACTGAATTGCCTAATGAACTTCTTGTAGTACTGAGCTAGTCCATGGAAGCTTCTCACCTCTGTTGCTGACTTAGGATTAGGCCAATTTACTATGGCTTCAACCTTGTTGGGATCCATCTTGAGGTTTCCTTGAGACAACATAAACCTAAGGTAAACCAACTTCTGCTTAACAAATTCACACTTATCTAAGTTCATGGTTAGCTTTTCATCATACAATATTTGTAGTACATCTTGCAAATGATTAATATGATCTGCCCTATCCTTACTAAAAATGAGAATATCATCTAGATATACCACCACAAATTTACCTATGAATTCCTTCATCACCTCATTCATGGGTCTCATGAAGGTGCTTGGAGCATTGGATAAGCCAAATGGAATTACAAGCCATTCATAAAGACCCTCTGTAGTCTTACATGCAGTTTTCCACTCATCACCCTCCTTAATCCTAATCTGGTGGTATCCACTTTTAAGGTCAATCTTGGTAAAGTACTTGGCTTCCCCTAAAAAATCCATTAGGTCTTCTATTGTAGGAATTGGAAACCTATATCTTATGGTGATCCTATTTATAGCTCTAGAATCAGTACACAATCTCCAAGTACCACCTTTCTTTTGGGCTAACATGGTAGGGATAACACAAGGGCTAATGCTTTTCCTAATTAGGCCTTGGTCTAAGAGCTCTTGGATTTGCTTGGAAATCTCAACATTTTGTTGGGGAGTCATTTAATAAGATTCCTCATTAGGTAAGGATGCTCCAGGAATAAAGTCTATTTGATGGCTTATGGTTCTTTTAGGAGGTAAGGTGGCTGGTTGTCCATCACTCACTATGCCTTTGAACTTATTCAATGAGTCTTGAACCTCTATTGGCAAATCTGGTTGCTCTTTCTTGTCTTCCTCTTTAGGCTTCACTACTAATGCAAAAACTATACCTTCACCTTCCTCAAGTGTCTTCAAGAATTTCTTTTCACTCACCAAAATAACATTAGGACTTGTTGCCCTCTTTTCACCTTCTTCAAGGATGGACTGAATCTTGAATGTGACTCCATCTTTCTTGAGTGAGTATGCATTCTTGGCTCCATCATGAATAGCTTGTCTATCAAATTTAAATGGTCTTCCCAATAGAAGATGGCATGCATCCATGGGTAGGACATCATATAACACCTTGTCCTTGTACCTCCCAATGGTAAAATCCACCCATGCTTTCTCATTGACTAGGACATGTTGGCCTTTGTTCAACCAAGTGAATCTATAAGGGTTGTTGTGAGGTATCCTTTGCATTTGATCCTAAATAAGAACCTTCTTTGGCTTGGCTCTTCTCTGACTGGTTCTTTGATCAAAGTTCTCCTTATCATCAAGTTGTCACCTACCTCTGATTCTAAGGCAAACTCTGAAGTCTTATTTCTTGAAGACTCTTCTTGAATATAGTTCACTCTTATTTCACCACCTTGTGATGATGACCCCTTCTTTGGACACCTATATGCTGGATGGCCAAGTTGGTTGCAATGGTAACACTTCATTGTTGCAAAATATGAAGATGTCGTTATCTTTAAAATCTGATTCACTTCAACATCCTTATAATAAGATGATTCAAACTCTGTGCAGGAGAGATGTTAAAAGGAAGGAAACTCTTAGGACAACATATGACAAGGTTTGATTTAACCTTCTACACTTCGGACTTACTCAGAGTCCAAGCGGGTATACCTTTGTGAACTAAATTCACACTTTCAAAAGATAAATTCATAGCAAACCAGTCCAGAAAACCAGTGGATTTAATCACCTTGAAACTAACTGAAACAAAGGAATGAAAATTATATTCATATTCAGTATTCAATCTACAAAACATGCAATAGACAACCTTGATCTATACAAGTGCCTTATCCAAGGTCACAAAGTCATCTAAATTTAAACAATACTCCTCAAACAAAATATCTCTACACATCCCATTGGATCGGCTTCTATTGATCCCTATATATGCATGACACATATAAGAATTTATGCATATTAATGCAAACTATGCTCATCAAGATTCAAGATGTCTCACAAGGAATTTACTGGTAGAAGTGATCCCCGCATATTTAATTTCCCTCCTAAAGAGAAAAGCTAGCAAACACATCCACTAAAAGTTGCCTTACAACCCCTATTCAAACGAAATAACCTTGGACTATTTCATAACGAAATAGTAAATAATTGCAAAACACATTTGAAGATGACACAAAGTTTTACTCAAAACTGATGGTCTGTATATTGATATATTCTTCAAGAAAGTATTACAAAAACTTTTGAAATATTCTCCATTGCACTTAGAAAAGCTCAGATAAATTTCTGCAATGTTTTCTTACAATTCTTTGTGATCCTTTTTTCACTAGTCCTGGTATCCATTTATAACAATATGGATGCACATAGCTTCAGACTTTCCTAGGAGAATTTGTTACAATTGTTGCTTCTCAAGAAGAAGTTACAAAAACTTTTGCAAAAATGGTTACAAGTCCTTTTCAACCTCTGCAGCTTCTTCAACTTATTGTTTGGTTGCAACCTCTTCTACCTATTCAGGAGTGCCCTCTAACTGCTCTGCATCCTGGATGGCATATTTCATTGTCCATTCATTGTACACATCATTAGTTGGCCACGTGAAATCAATCACTTTTGTCTCAGCCTTGGTCAACCTTTTTCCAGGAATTTCTCATTTTGTTGACTTCTGAATTGAGAAAACCATAATGAGACTTGATTTTCTCTATCTCCTGAATTGTCACAACAAAGAAGGAAGCATCATCTAGATAAACAATGCCTTTAATCCTGGCTGACAATTTGGCCTCTAATTCCTTGAGCCACACTTTTTTGTCTTTTAGTTGATCTGGGCTGGCAAAAACTCCTAGGAGCAACTCAAAAACTTGATTAGTATACTCCTTTTTGTACAAGTTAATTTTCCTATCACCATTATCCACCCCTTCTGCTAATTTCACTAGATCCTTGGTGGTATCACAAGTGGATTTGATGATAGGATTGGCCCTTTCTTCATCATAAGATGCACAAATAGACTCCAAGTCCTACTCTCTAGGCCTCCATTTGTCAAAAATAGGTGTCAGAATGGCTTTATCTCCATTGAGCTCATTCCTCATTTCTAGAATCTTGCTTATATTATTGTATAGCAAAGAGGCACTCATTGTATCTACAAAACTTGAAATAGTAGCTCTTACTTTATCCTCATATTTCTTGGCATACAGGGCCTGAGCTTGTTTCAGATTCTCTAGCTCTTGAGGAGTAATCTCAATCATCTGGGAGCTGGAGGGTGCTAGAGATGGTGGGAACTCAATGATAGGACTGCTAGGTGGAGGTCTTGTAGGAGAAGAGGAGATCATCAGTGTTGAAGACTCACCTTGATGGCACTATCTTGTCAACTGGCTCTGCAACTTAGCAATAATGCTATCCTTACCTCTTACCTCCTCCTTATCACTACTATAGGCCTTCAGAAATGTCTCCAACTTGACTTGGAGGTCTACTTTCTCCTTGGCCTCCTTTTCTGCTACTGCAACACTGAATATTGCAGTCTCTAACATAGTACTAGTAGCTTCTAACCTAAATCTTCATTTTTCAAAAGATTCTCACCTTCTTCCAATATTCCTTCTCTTTCAAAAACTCTTCAATTTCATGTACCACCCCTGTGCTCTGCACTCTCTTTACTATCATTCCACCAAGGTAGCTTGACCCTTGGGTATCTTTGCTTTACTTATTTTCATCTCTCTTAAGAGACCACATGACAAGTATAGCATTATTCTTGCTGAAAGTGATTCCCTCTGTGGGCTTAGTTTCTTTCCTTACTACCTCCAGTACCAGGGCATCTGCTACATCCCACTCAGGGAGAATAAGCACTCCAGCTTGTGCCACCATGTCCCTTCCTTGCTCAGGAGTGATGGTCTTAAATTCTTCCATCATTTCCTATTTTATTTCTTCCTCTACTAGAGCTAGATCTTTGCTAAGCTTCTCACCTTTTCTTTATCTATGTTTTGTTTCCATACAAACTACATAAATGCTCCTGAAGTGACAAAATTGTTGTTAGCCAAGAAGTCATCACTCACTTGCTTTATCTGAGGATCCAACTCCCGGCCTTTAATTTCAATGGTGGTAATGTCCATTTCCATAGCAAGGGGTTCTTCTGGCATTCCTTCCTCTACCTCATCATATGTGTAGGCAATTTCCCCTAAACTACCCAACTGTGAAAGTTGCTCAGCTTCTACTTGCTCATCTTCTATGTGGATAGGGGATTGTGATGGAGAGTACAAAGGTGTATCAGATTGTACTTCTTTTCCTACTCTCTTCCTTTTAGGGCTCTCTTGGATGTCAATGACATCTTGTATCTTCCTCTTTTCTTTGCAGGTAGAGGGCTCCCCTATTGTAGGCATCAGCACACTATAACTAGATTTCTTATGCAAGGTGTAGTCACCAGGAGGGATTAATTTGGTGGAGGTAGACCTACTTAGAGTCATTCTTGCCTTTTAAAGGTGGCTTTTAATCATAGCTTCCCTCTTCTCCTTCAGGGTCTCCATCACATCCTCAAAGCAAACAATTAAAAACTTTATTTTCTCCTCCAAAGGGAAAAAGATAGACAATGGGTCATAGCTGGCATCAAACTGATGCACAAAGTCTAAGGCTATCTTATAAGCCACCCATTTTTCTTTCCTCAGTTCCTGCTCATCCAAATCAAATTCATTTCTAATGAGGTCCTTAGGAAACTGAAATTGATGGGGTCTTCCTCTGCACACTGCCCTCTTTCTAAATATGCCATTGAAGAAGTCTTCAAGATCTGCACACCTAGATATTGTAGTTGACAAATGATAGGGTTTGAGAAATTCTTGAAAACAATTCCAACCCCCCTTGGTTATTATAAATTGATGGGCTATGGTAACCATATGGAAGATAGTCCCTTTACCCCTGCCTGTCAAATCTGCCTCTTGTACAATACCAATCTATCTGAGGACTTCTGCAATTCCCACTTTTAGAGGGACCTGATATGGCAATAAGAATGGAGTTCCTTTAAAACCAAAGACCCTGAAAATAGTTGAGATGGGGTACAGATAAATGTCACCCCAATTGTGAACAATCTTTATGCTCTCTACAAATTCTTTTGGTCTAACAAACTCTAAAAGAACCTTGGGGATTCTTGGGTTCTCTGAGCAAAGGAGAGTCCTAATCTTGGATGCAAAATATTTATCAAATTTTAGGAAACTGGTATCCTCTCTATCCTATGATAAGATAGTACTCCATAGTTGCACTGGCATCTTTTCTCCTTCCTTCTCTTTGATAAGGTCCAGTCCAATGGTAAAGTAATCACCTCCTTTGAGTAGAAATAGATGCATTTGGAGTGAGTACCATCCGAAAGGCCTATCCACCTTCCCATTTTTTATTCCTACTAACCCTCCATGGATAGCATCAGCAATGAAAGAAGCATAATCAAATGTTACTGCAAGGGAAGGATTTAAAATCTGAGCAATCATTAACAAGTAGTGATTGGGCATATTTGCTTCAGCATCTTCTCCCAAATCTTGGCAAAGTGACCAATACATTCCCTTAGCCCTGAGGGTGAACAGATTCAATGAGAAGGGCTCTTCTATATTGGGTCCTACAATTGTCAAGCCACCTATCTTCACAAAAAATTCCTTAAGAGGCCCACTCCTAAGATGATTCCTCTGTGCATTGTATACCTGAGCTAATGATTTGAAATTTATGGGTTCAAGAAAATTTGTAAACTCATTTATCCCAAAAGCACTTCTAAACTCTTCAATATTAATATCAATAAGGGCTTTTCCATTTATGTCCCTAATGCTTCTGGTAACTGGATCATAATTGTGTGCAATTTGAGTCAACAGATCCATGTCCATGAATACCCCTAGGACTACCAACTTCCCTACATCTAACTCCCAGATGCTATTTTGTGGGGCCAGAGAATTCCTCATTCCAAATCCAACCTTAAATAACCCCAACCCAGACAATCTAACTTGCAGATCTCTCAACCAATTGCCCTTGTCATATAGCCCTTCTCCTATCTTCAAACGAGGAGCTCTAGGCACTAGCTCTTTCACTTTTGAGGCCTAGTTAGTTGACAACGTCAACTGCTCAACAAAATCATCACAAATGGTCCTCTCCTGATAATTATCCTGATTTTAGCTCGGAGGAATCTTCTCTGCAATTGAATTGACTCGCTCTGTATCTCCTCTTCTGCAACAATTCTTCTGAATGATACCTTTACTCAATCGATAGGAGATCATATATGGTACCTAGGGTCTTAACTGCAACATTGATTCCACATGCTTTGGCCATCCCTTTAGAATTGAATTCATGAGAGAATTCATATTTTTTGCTCCAACGGGCCACAACATTCTTGCAATTCTTTCCTTTCACTTTTTTGATGTTTCATGAAGCATAACCTTCAGGCAATTTTGATAAGTGAAATCACACCAACCCTCCGATCAAAAGAAACTTGATCGGCAGTTATACTGACTTAACAGTCTTACTTTCACACTGGGCCCCACCTGCTTTTCGCCATTTCATAGACTTTATCTTTCGAGCACTTATCCTTCGCGAAACAATGCCAGATGTTAGATGGAACTCTAATTGCTCAGCCTTTAATTCTCACCGAGACCGCAAACATCTTTACTAACCACGCCTTTACCTTAACTGCTAGTGGTCTTTCACTATTTTGTGAAGCTTAAACATCTGTCAACTTTAGGCTGCAAAACAACATGAAGCGTTGGATCAGATTGGATATGACCATCCTTTAAGGGAAGCCCTTTATGCCTTCTTTGCTGACACCGCCTTTTATTGGTTATTGATTACCACGTGGCACTCAACCATTGGTTTTAGAAAACCATTCAAGCCTAGCTCCATGTTGGCCACATGTCTCTCCCTTTTATCACCGGTTACACCTTGGCGGGCCCTTAGCTTCTTCTAAAACCATGTGTCTACCGACACGTCACCATCTAGCCTTACACCTAGATGAGCCTCTATTACTTTCACTATTTCATGAAGCATATCCTTCAAGCATCTTGCAACCGCAAAAAAGCGCCGGCCGTTGGATCAAAACAATGTCAATCCTCTTTTAACCTTATGGTTTATCTGCCTTTGGGGACGAAAAACCTTTTTGTCATTTCGCAGAGTATAAAGCACGAGCATCTTATCCTTGCGAATTCACGCGGGCCATTGGATTATTTTCTACTTGCTCGGTGCTTAACCATCTGAATAGACTCCGGTAGATGTGGGCCCTCTAACTCAACCATAAACACCTGGCTTCTAGTCACTTTAAGAGCTAACATGTTAGTCTTTCATTTGTCGAGAGAAAACACTTGGTTCCAATTAATTTTTACCACCTGCATCTGCCAGGTCACCTCTTACCCCGTGGCATGACTCACCTCTAGGACCCACCTTCTCTTAACCCTTCGGACCCACCTCGTTGACTATTGTAGTCTCTACCATGTGCAACCATCTCACTTACTTTCTAGACCAGCTGGACTGTCTACTTGGAGTGCCATATGATTTTGCCATTTCGCGAAAGATAACTGTCGAGCATTTTCATCCTGCAAAACAGCGCAAACCGTCGGATCAAATGGGACTTGATTGCCTTTTAGTCACTTAGAAAATCCTCGCATGTAGGGTCCCACCAAATGATTTCGCCATTTCATGAAAGGTATTTCACTTGCAAGTTTAGGCTGCGAAATAACGCCAGCCATTGGATCTTGGACAAGATGAGACCTCTTTAAGCCTTACCAAAATTGCCATTTTTAACGCAAGGCCTTTTCACCATTTCGCGGGTCTTAAACCAAGTGGAACTTCGCCTAGCGAAATAGAGAAAACCATAGATCTTCCTGAGAGATGCGCACCACTTACTGGGCCCGACAACATTATGGGGGAAATATATATAAGGCATAAAATTTTAGGATTAATTCAAATGACCACCTAGGAAAATGACAAGGGGGGACACTTTCGACGAACCTGAGACCCATTACTTAAGTGGATAAAGTAATGAAGAAATATAAAGTAGAGAGTTTTTGATAACACATTGAGAAATTTTAAAACTAAAAACCCTAAACCCTTAAGACCTAACACAGAGCTGAAGAAATTGCTAGCATGTCCTATTCAAAATTTTAAAATCATAACCAATTATGGGAAAGGAAAACCCAATTTTTAAATAGTGTTAATAGCGGCTTTGACTGGGGATGGTTGATCACAAGATCAATGCAAGAAAACTCAGAAACTCTGGAGAAACAGACCAAAACACAGACCTGAATAGAAAAATGGGGAAGAAACAAAATATGTACAAACAAGGACCTACCGTGTATGGACTTCAAGAGAAATAATGTTTCAGGAATTGTCCATGCACTGGAAATTCCTGTACTTCATCATTCATATTCTTCACAAAATATGAATCCTTACCATTTAAGTCACAGACCACAAAAGGGCCAGTCCATAATGATTCAAATTTTTTATGTTTTCCCTTGTCTTGTCCTTTTACATTCCATTGAAGAACCATGTCATCAATTTGAAACTTCCTTAATGATGTCCTTTTATCAAAAAGGTATTTGGATTGCAATTGGATCTTCTGATTTCTTTTGTGAGCTAAAGCTCTAAGCTCTTCCACCTCCACAATTTGGATCATTCTATCTTCCATAGGTTCAGATAGCTCCATATCCTCATCTTGCAAGAACTTGTAAATTGGAAGAAGATTATTCACTGGCAATCTGACCTGAGCTCCATAGACCAGTTCAAAAGGGGACATTCCAATGGCCTTTTTAACTATTATTCTATCCGCCTACATAGCTAACTTCAATTTTTGATCCCAAGACCTCTTATTTTCTTCCAGGATTTTCTTGATGATAGTCAAAAGGCTTTTATTGTTGGATTCTGCTTGTCCATTCCCCTGAGGATGATAAGGTGAAGAGTAAGACATGAGTATTCCATGACTGGTACAAAAGCCTACAAACTCTTCTGATCTAAAACACATGGCATTATCCATCACCAATTTTGTAGGTATTCCAAATCTGGTTACAATATTATCCATCAGGAAATCAATGACAACCTTACTTGTAGCCCTTCTTGTAGGAATAGCTTCTATCCATTTTGTGAAATAGTCAGTGGCTACTATGATCCATCTATGACCTCTCCCTAACCTCTCAACAATTTCTCCAATAAAATCAATTCCCCACTGGACAAAAGGGGCTTCCACTATGACTAGATTTAGGGGCAAGGCTCCTTCATATTTTAGCTTGGATGAAAACTTCTAACAGGGATCACATTTCTGGACATATGCATGAGTATCTTTAAATAAAGTGGGCCAATAGTATCTTGCCCAGATTATCTCACCAGCAGTGGTCTTAGCAGAGTAGTGGCCTCCACATACTCCATCATGCATTTCAGTCAATACTCGTTTAGCCTGGAATTCATCCAAACACATTAGTAATTCTCCATCTCTTTTCCTCCAGAACAGATCACCCTGAATGAGCACATATTTTTGGGACTTGAGCTTCAGAGTTCTTTTTTGATTATGTGTCATTTCTTCTGAGAATGTAACATCTCGTAGGAATCTGACTATCTCTGAGTACCAAGGTTGCCTTTCAATGCTAGTGACTGAAGTATCTTTGACTTCAACATTATGTATTTCAACATTCATAAGATTGGACTCAGTCATGAGTTTAGCCAAACCTAAACCTCTTACCAATTTGGTAATCTTTATCTCCAAGTCAAATTCTTGGATTCTATTAATCCATCTGCATCTCTTCCCTATAACTTCAAACTAGGACAAAATATCCTTAATTGTAGCATGTGGGACATAGGCAATGATATTTGCATTCATTAGATATGGCCTAAAATCCTTGATAGCTTTAACCAAAGCATAAGCTTGTTTCTCCATGGTCTCATATTTCAATTCTGCTACCTACAAAGACTTGAAATAGAAGGCTATGGGATGTTCATATCCCTCATTATCCTTTTGTAATAACACTGTAGCTATTGTATGATATGAAGCAAAGGAAAACAGAGAAAAAGGCTTACTATAATCAGGAGATTTCAGCACTGGTGCTTCCTGAATGGCTTTCTTAATCTCAGCAAAATCCTTTGATGCTTCTTGATCCCAACAAAATTCGGTATCCTTCTTGAGCAACTTGACGATAGGCTTCACTATCTCTGCAAAGTTTGCAATGAATCTCCTAACAAAATTCACTTTGCCTAGAAAGGACTGAATACCTTTTACATTCTTAGGTTTAGACACCTTATTTATTGCCTCAATTCTTTCAGGGTCTATCCTTACCCCTTCCTTGGAAACAATATGTCCCAATAGTTTTCCTTCAGTAACTCCAAAATGACATTTTTGGGGATTTAGTGAAACACCAAATTCCAAGGCTTTACTAAATACCTTTTCCAGATGTCCACAATGATCTTCAGCCCTTTTGGAGAAACAGGTTAGGTCATCTTGATAGACCACCATGATAACATTAATGAACTCCTTGAAAGCTACATTCATTGCTCTCTGAAATGTAGCTCTAGCATTCTTCAATCCGAATGGCATTCTCACATAGACATATGTCCCCCATGGAGTAGTGAAAGCAGTTTTGAACTATTCAGATTCCTTCACTAACACTTGATTGTATCTTGAGAAACCATCCATCATGGACAAAAGATCACAACCTATTACCCTTTGCAACATAGCTTCCATATTGGGAGAAGAGTAGTTTTCCTTCAAAGAAGCAACATTTAGATTTTTGAAATCTACACACAATCTAATGTCCCCATTCTTCTTTCTTACTGGGACTAGATTGGAGATCCATGAAGAATGCCTTATTGGTTTGATAATCCCCCCTTCTCTCAATTTGGTCAACTCTTGCTACATTTTAGTTTCCAACAAGGGATTAATGGGTCTTTGTTTCTTCCTGAAAGGCTTAGCATCTGGAAGTAGAGGAACTTCATGCTGAAAAAGATCTTGTCTATACGCCTTTAGGTCCTCATAAGACCAAGCAAAAACATGTTTATACTTCTTCAATAAATTAATAAGGTTATTCCTAACATGAGGGGGTAATTTCTTTCCAATGTATACTAACTTAGGGGATGATTCAGTCCCGAGGTTTACCTCCTCTAGCTCTTCCAGCTTGGTGGTTGACTGCTGATGTAAGTGACTGTCATTATAATTGAACATGCTTTCCAGCTCTACCAGCCCTTTAGGTATTTCATTGGTTTCCAACTGGACCAACTCATTTCCAAACACTGTTTCTCTATTATCAACCACCTCCACCAGTGCAGTGCTATCAATCTTCTGTCCATCATAATCATCAATACATTGGATGAACCTAAGAATGTCTTCATCATCAGCAAAAACTTGCCAATTGTACACATTGTCAGGAATAGCAGGCCTAGATTTTATTTCCACAGTGGAAATACTAGTTAATGTTTCATCATCTTTCTTCAAGGCAACATTAGCTAAGAAATCTGCCATAATATTCTTTGACCGCTCTATCCAATTATTAGAAAATGCACTAAAATGCTCAATAGCATCCCAAACTGCATGCTTATATCTCTTTAATCTATCATTCTTGGATGCATATTTGGCTCTCACCTGAGATACAACCAATTCTAAATCCCCTAACACTATCAACAACTAGATTCCATGCTTCTTTGCAACTTCAAGCCCCAGTAATAGAGCTTCATACTCTGCAGTGTTATTTGTGCATTGGAAGGCCAATAAGAATGAATACTTGAAAGTTATACCTAATGGGGATATAAAAATAACCCCTTCTCTAGATCCTTCTTTAGAGAAAGCTCCATCAAAATACATCTGCCATAAACCGTACTATTGTCCTTCTAATTCGACCACAATGGGGTCAGTATTCTTCAATTGGGGTAAAATTGGTTGAAGTCTAAAGTTGTCAAGATCTACATCAATCATACAATTGAGCATATTAGGGTTTACATTTTCAATTACCCTAGGAGCTCATGGCTCTCTATACAATTTGACGTGATTTCCATTGATTGGAATGGTGGCATAGGATAAGTCCAGTTGAACATTCCTCCTACTGCTGCTGCCAACTACCTGGAAAGTAACATACCATAATGGGGTTTGGTATCAGTAACAATAACATCCATTTTATAAGTTGCCTTAGGGAATGTTTCTATCTTTACTTCAACATATTTCATTGTACCTATCATAGGTACTTCCCTGTTATCCATGGCATAGCATTTCCCATACACAGTGGTTACTAACAATCCTAATTCTTTCATAACACCATAGGGCATTACATTAGCACCAGCTCCTGAATCTATCATGCAGTTTTTAATCAACCAGTTATTTACTAACAAAGTAACATAGAAAGGGTCTACCTGTGAAGGCTCTTGAGTGATAGTGGTCCCAACATAGACCTTTGGGGTTTGGAACTCTTGATCCTTTCCAATTCTAGCTGAACCGATGGGTAAGACTGTGTCACTATCAGATATACTAGAAAATAGAGACAAGGCTGCATCCCTATGTTCTTTAATCTTCAGTAGTTCTACTAATGGAACAGTGACCTTCATCTGAGTAAGAGCTTGAGCCATGTCAAATGTAGAACTATTGCTTGTTTCAATACTAGCTCTAACTCTTTTTGTCTTGAGATGACTTACCTTTTTCATTGTCGCAGCTCCTTGTACATCACCAATATCTGTACTCTTGGTTACATCCTTGACCTGTTCCTTCTTTTCTTGACCAGCCTTAGGAACAGTAGTAGCACTACCTGTTGCCCCCTTTTGGGTGGTCTCTTTTATGAACATGGAACCAGGTTCACCCCGATCGGTGTCCTTCTTGGTGCTTTTCAAATTATAGTTGTGTTTTGCTTTGGCAATGGCGGCTTTAGTGAGATTTTTGACTTCTTCCTCACTAGGCCTTCTAAGATGAACCTCTTCATCCTCAATTGTCACCACATTCAATGTAGGATGCCAATCTAAGGTTAATTGTCCTCGAACAAACCTCTCATTTTCTAGCACATCACTGTATTCACTTTGCATAGACTCCTCATCACTTTCTATGATGGTTTCAAACATATTGATGTCAGGCTCAGCCTCTTGTCTCATGGATTCTTCTAGAGCCTGAGCCACTACACACTGATGAGGAGAATGTGGTCCATCACAAGCAACACACCATGGATAATTTTCTATATTATGGATAGTTTTCCCTTTCAAGGGATCTGGAGTGTCCTGATTTTGGGCATCTTGGGCTTCTCATTTTGGGGTTTGCCATCTTTCCAGTTGGTATTGTATGGCATGTCATGCAATCTAGGGGATCTATCTTGCTAGTTATAATGAGGTTTGTCATTTTTGTTTACCTTGGCAGTCAGATCCTTCATTGCAATAACCAATTTCTCTATCTTATCATCCTCCTTAGCAACTTTATTAGGTTGTTGTTTTGTTTCCTGCCATATTCTACCATCTGTTCTTCTTCCTAGCTTCCCGGATGCTTTTCTATTACTTTCTACATTTATGGCAATTCTAAAAGCATCTCTCAAGTTATGAGGATTCTTATCTCTTAGGATATAGGCCATTTTAGAATCAAATGCATTGTAATAAGTATTTAAACACATGTTATCATCTAATCTCATCACTTGATACAATCTGTGCATGGCCTTTTGGAATCTAGCATTAAAATCAGTGACCATTTCATTATCAAACTTTCTGATATTATTGAATTCATTGAGCATGAATCTCACATTAGTCTTGTCACCATACTACTCTTGGAAACAATTTTTAAAATCCTCCCATGACCCTATGCTGTTAACCGGAAGACCTCTAACCCAATCTCTTGCATCATCAACCAGGGATTGAACAAACAGTTTCATGATGACATCTTCATCCACTATCTCATAATCATTTATCAAATCCCCAAAAGATTTCAAATGTTCCTCAGCGCTAATGGCATTGTTCCCAACAAATTTATGGAGTCTATCTCTTAACTCAGTAGGAACATGATTGGGATATCTTGGGATCCCATAAAGAACAATTTTCTATATTGTTCTAAATTGATTGGTCTCCTCTGAAAAGGGGTAATAGCATTACTATTTCCCATGTTCATTCTAATTTTTGGAATTGGAGACTAAGATATTTGGGTGTAATGATCATTCACAGGGATTTAACTCACTGATACTACATTAGCCGGTATTGCAGGTTGAATTCTAACAGGGGGAGGGGAAATTTGTTGAGGATCAAGCTTATTCAGATCTTCTGATGGAAACGTAATAGGGGGAGCCTTTAAGTAACTAATTTTTCTTTTTACTTCCTGATTTGCTGCTTCTAATTCAGCTTTCTCTAGTTCCATTTGGAGATCCTCCTTTTCTTTCCTCATTCTTTCCATTTCTCTCTCATGTGATGACAACCTATGAGAAATCTCCTCTGCAGTTTTAGATCCAGTTCCATCATCGACCCATTTATGTTTTCCTTTACCCACATTAGTCCTAAGAAGCTGAGAATCATTAAATAATTCCTTGTTAGGTTGGACTACTGACTTATATGCTTGCTTGGCTTCGAGGATCATGATTTCTATGATCACAGGGCCTTCTTCATCACTCTTTTCATTTTCTTTGGCCAGTACGTCAAGATCAGCTATCTATCTAAGAAGCCTATCTCTCTCCATAAATTTAGCTTTAACCTCTTTCTCCCTATTTGCCTCCTTTTGGGCTATTAGGGAAATTAGATGGTGAACTCTTTTGTTCAGATCGTCAATTTCTTGGGACACTTTATCTTCATCAGGGAAATTTTCCTCAGAATCTGACATATTGACTTGGTCTATGTCAATTAAACTAATGTTTCCATCTATTGTTCTAGGCATAGAGTGTCTAATTGCATTTGAACTGGTCCTATCTCATGCAGAAACACTAACATGGGACAAATCTTGATTTAAAACAAGAGCATTATCAATATTTCCAAACAATCCTGAATGCAAACCTAATATATCATGTTCTGAATCTCTAGAAGATGAATTAGACTTTACATAAATAGGTTGATCAGGCATCTTACTAGTATTATTGTTCTTTTGTACCCAAGCAGCATTTGATGGCTCAGGTAGCACAGATCTCTTCTGACCTCTCTGTGATTGCTCTGGCAAACCTTCTTGCAAAGTTTCATGAGGATGCTTCTTCATGAATGACCTGGTGTTTTTTCCTCCTTGCATTATGCTCCTTTTCTTTTGAAAATATTTACAATTCACAAGGACTGGTTCCAATATGACAGAGTCACCACCCACAAGAATATGGGAATTATGAAAACAAGCTATTAAAATAATATGTAGGAATTCCACAAACACAATGGTTTTCTTTAGAATACTTAAGTACAAATCTGCGTATGGATCCTTAATGTGACTCTCCCCAGTAGAGTTGCCACTTTCGTTGTCTTCCAAATTTGATTCACTTCAACATCCTTATAATCAGATGATTCAAACTCTGTGCAGGAGAGATGTTAAAAGGAAGGAAACTCTTAGGACAACATATGACAAGGTTTGATTTAACCTTCTACACTTCGGACTTACTCAGAGTCCAGGTGGGTATACCTTTGTGAACTAAATTCACACTTTCAAAAGATAAATTCACAGCAAACCAGTCCAGAAAACCAGTGGATTTAATCACCTTGAAACTAACTGAAACAAAGGAATGAAAATTATATTCATATTCAGTATTCGATCTACAAAACATGCAATAGACAACCTTGATCTATACCAGTGCCTTATCCAAGGTCACAGAGTCATCTAAATTCAAATAATACTCCTCAAACAAAATATCTCTACACATCCCATTGGCTCGGCTTCTATTGATCCCTATATATGCATGACACATATAAGAATTTATGCATATTAAAACAAACTATGCTCATCAAGATTCAAGATGTCTCACAAGGAATTTACTGGTAGAAGTGATCCTCGTATATTTAATTTCCCTCCTAAAGAGAAAATCTAGCAAACACATCCATTGAAAGTTGCCTTACAACCCCTATTCAAACGAAATAACCCTGGATTATTTCAGAATGAAACAGTAAATAAATGCAAAACACATTTGAAGATGACACAAAGTTTTACTCAAAACTGATGGTCTGTATATTGATATATTCTTCAAGAAAGTATTACAAAAACTTTTAAAATATTCTCCATTACACTTATAAAAGCTCAGATAAATTTCTACAGTGTTTTCTTACAATTATTTGCAATCCTTTTTTCACTAGTCCTGGTATCCATTTATAACAATATGGATGCACATAGCTTTGGAATTTCCTAGGAGAATTTGTAACAATTGTTGCTTCTCAAGAAGAAGTTACAAAAACTTTTGCGAAAATGGTTACAAGTCCTTTTTGACCTCTGCAGCTTCTTCAACTTGCTGTTCGGTTGCAACCTCTTCTAACTGTTCAGGAGCGCCTTGTAACTGCTCTACATCCTGGATGGCATATTTCATTGTCCATTCATTGTACACATCATCAGTTGGCCACGTGAAATCAATCACTTTTATCTTAGCCTTGGTCAACCTTTTCCAAGAATTTCTCATTTTGTTGACTTCTAAATTGAGAAAACCATAATGAGACTTGATTTTCTCTATCTCCTGAATTGTCACAACAAAGAAGGAAGGATCGTTTAGATCAACAATGCCTTTAACACTGGCTGACAATTTGGCCTCTAATTCCTTGAGCCACACTTGTTTGTCTTTCAATTGATCTGGGCTAGCAAAAACTCCTAGGAGGAACTCAAAAACCTGATCAGTATACTCCTTTTTGTACAAGTTAATTTTCCTATCACCATTATCCACCCCTTCTGCTAATTTCACTAGATCCTTGGTGGTATCACAAGTGGATTTGATGATAGGATTGGCCCCTACTTCATCATAAGATGCACAAATAGACTCCAAGTCCTGCTCTCTAGGCCTCCATTTGTCAGAAATAGGTGTCAGAATGGCTTTATCTCCATTGAGCTCATTCCTCATTTCTAGAATCTTGCGTATATTATTGTATAGCAATGAGGCACTCATTGTATCCGCAAAACTTGAAATAGTAGCTCTTACTTTATCCTCATATTTCTTGGCATACAGGGCCTAAGCTTATTTTAGATTCTCTAGCTCTTGAAGAGTAATCTCAATCATTTAGGAGCTGGAGGGTGTTGGAGATGGTGAGAACTCAATGATAGGACTACTAGGTGGAGGTCTTGCAAAAGAAGAGGAGATCATCAGTGTTGAAGACTCACCTTGATGGTACTGTCCTGTCAACTAGCTCTGCAACTTAGCAATAATGCTATCCTTACCTCTTACCTCCTCCTTAGCACTATTATAGGCCTTTAGAATTGTCTCCAACTTGACTTGGAGGTCTACTTTCTTCTTGGCCTCCTTTTCTGCTACTACAACACTAAATTTTGCAGTCTCTAACACAGTACTAGCAGCTTCTACCACCCCTGTGCTCTGCACTCTCTTTACTATCATTCCACCAAGGTAGCTTGACCCTTGGGTATCTTTGCTTTTCTTATTTTCATCTCTCTTAAGAGACCACATGACGAGTGCAGCATTATCCTTGTTGAAAGTGATTCCGTCCATGGGCTTAGTTTCTTTCCTTACTGCCTCCAATACCAGGGCATCTGCTATGTCCCACTCAGGTAGAATAAGCACTCCAGCTTGTGCCACCATGTCCCTTCCTTGCTCAGGAGTGATGGTCTTAAATTCTTCCATCATTTCCTATTTTATTTCTTCCTCTACCAGAGCTGGATCTTTGCTAAGCTGCTCACCTTTTCTTTTCTCGCATCTTGCATTGTATTTATCTATGTTTTGTTTCCATACAAACTGCATAAATGCTCCTGAAGTGACAAAATAGTTGTCAGCCAAGAAGTCATCACTTGCTTGCTTTATCTTAGGATCCAACCCCTGGCCTTTAATTTTGGTGGTGGTAATGTCCATTTTGGCAGCAAGGGGTTCTTCTGGCATTCCTTCCTCTACCTCATTATATGTGTAGGCAGTTTCCCCTAAACTGCCCAACTGTAAAAGTTGCTCAGCTGCTACTTGCTCATCTCCTATGTGGATAGGGGATTGGGATGGAGAGTACAAAGGTGTATCAGATTTTACTTCTTTTCCTACTCTCTGCCTTTTAGGGCCCTCTTGGATGTCAATGACATCTTGTATCTTCCTCTTTTCTTTCGTGGTAGAGGGCTCCCCTGTTGTAGGCATTAGCACACTATAACTAGATTTCTTATGCAAGGTGTAGTCACCAGGAGGGATTACTTTGGTGGAGGCAGACCTACTTAGAATCATTCTTGCATTTTTAGGGTTGCTTTTAATCATAGCTTCCCTCTTCTCCTTTAGGGTCTGCATCACATCCTCAAAGCAAACAATTAAAAACTTTATTTTCTTCCCCAGAGGGAAAAAGCTAGACAATGGGTCATAGCTGGCATCAAACTGATGCACAAAGTCTAAGGATTTCTTATAAGCCACCCATTTTTATTTCCTTAGTTCCTGCTCATCCAAATCAAATTCATTTCTAATGAGGTCCTCAGGAAACTAAAATTGATGGGGTCTTCCTCTGCACACTGCCCTCTTTCTGAATATGCCATTGAAGAAGTCTTCAGGATCTGTACACCTGGATAGTGCAGTTGAGAAATAATAGGGTCTGATAAAGTCTTTAAAACAATTCCAACCCCCATTGGTTATTATAAATTGATGGGCTATGGTAACCATAGGGAAGATAGTCCCTTTACCCCTGCCTATCAACTCTGCCTCTTGTACACCACCAATCTATCTGAGGACTTCTACAATTCCCACTTTGAGAGGGACCTGATATGGCAATAAGAATGGAGTGCCTTTAAAACCAAAGACCCTGAAAACAGTTGAGACTGGGTACAAATAAATGTCACCCTAATTGTGAACAATCTTTATGCTCTCTGCAAATTCTTTTGGTCTAACAAACTCCAAAAGAACCTTGGGGATTCTTGGGTTCTCTGAGCAGAGGAGAGTCCTAATCTTGGATGCAAAATATTTATCAAATTCTAGGAAACTGGCATCCTCTCTATCCCATGACAAGACAGTACTCCATAGTTGCACTGGCATCTTTTCTCCTTCCTTCTCTTTGATAAGGTCTAGTCCACTAGCAAAGTAACCACCTCCTTTGAACAGAAATAGATGCATCAGGAGTGAGTACAATCCGAAAGGCCTATCCACCTTCCCATTTTTTATTCCTACTAACCCTCCATGGATAGCATCAACACTGAAAGAAGCATAATCAAATTTTACTATGAGGGAAGGATTTAAAATCTGATCAATCATTAAGAAGTAGTGATTGGGTATATTTGCTTCAGCATCTTCTCCCAAATCTTGGCAGAGTGACCAATACATTCCCTTATCCCTAAGGGTAAATAGATTCAATGAGAAGGGCTCTTCATTATTGGGTCCTACAACTGTCAACCCACTTATCTTCACAAAAAAATCCTTAAGAGGCCCATTTCTCAGGTGGTTCCTCTGTGCATTGTATACTTGAGCTAATGATTTGAAATTAATGGGTTCCAAAGAATTTGTAAACTCATTGAGCCCAAAAGCACTTCTAAACTCTTCATTATTGATTTCAATAAGGGCTTTCCCATTTATATCCCTAATGCTGCTTGTGACTGGATCACAATTATGTGCAATTTGATTCAATAGATCCATGTCCATGAATACCCCTGGGACTACCAACTTCCCTACATCTAACTCCCTGATGCTATTTTGTGGGGCCAGAGAATTCCTTATTCCAAATCCAACCTTAAATAACCCCAACCAAGACAATCTGACTTGCGGATCTCTCAACCAATTGCCCTTGTCATATAGCCATTCTCCTATCTTCAAACGAGGAGCTCTAGGCACTAGCTCTTTTACTTTTGAGGCCTGGTTAGTTGACAACGTCAACTGCTCAACAAAATCATCACAAATGGCCCTCTCCTGATAATTAACCTAATTTTATCTCGGAGGAATCTTCTCTCCAACTGAATTGACTCACTCTGTATCTGAAGACAAAAGCTTTGTATCTCCTCTTCTGCAACAATTCTTCTGAATGATACCTTTACTTAATCGACAGGAGATCATATATGGTACCCAGGGTCTTAACTGCAACATTGATTTTGCATGCTTCAGCCGTCCCTTAAGAATTGAATTCATGAGAGAATTCATATTTTTCGCTCCAACAGGCCACAATGTTCCTGCAATTCTTTCCTTTCACTTTTTTGCTATTTTGTGAAGCATAACCTTTAGGCAATTTCGATAAGCGAAATCACTCCAACCGTCTGATCAAAAGAAACTTGATCAGTCGTTATACTAACTTAACAGTCTTACCTTCGCACTAGGCCCCACCTCCTTTTTGCCATTTCACAAAATTTATCCTTCAAGCACTTCTCCTTCGCAAAACAGTGCTAGACGTTAGATGGAACTCTAACTGCTCAGCCTTTAATTCTCATCGGGACCGTAGGCATCTTTACTAACCGCGCCTTTACCTTAACTGCTAGTGGTCTTTCTCTATTTCGTGAAGCTTAAACATGTGTCAACTTTGGGCTGTGAAATAATGTGAAGTGTTGGATCAGATTGGAGATGACCATCCTTTAAGGGAAGCCCTTTATGCCTGCTTTGCTGATGCCACCTTTTATTGGTTATTGATTACCACGTGGCACTCAACCATTGGTTTTAGAAAACCGTTCAAGCCTAGTTCTATGTTGGCTAGGCATCTCTCCCTTTTACCACCAGTTACACCTTGGTGGGCCCTCAGCTTCTTCTGAAACCACATGTCCAGTGACACGTTACCATCTAGCCTTACACCTGGACAAACCTCTATTACTTTCACTATTTCGTGAAGCATATCCTTCAAGCATCTTGCAATCACGAAATAGTGCCGATCATTGGATCAAAACAAAGTCGATCCTCTTTTAACCTTATGTTTTATCTGCCTTTGGGGATGAAAAACCTTTTTGCCATTTCGTATAGTATAAAGCATGAGCATCTTACCCTTGCGAATTCATGTAGGCCATTGGATTATTTTCTACTTGCTCAGTGCTTAATCATCTGAACAGACTCTGGTAGACATGGGCCCTCTGACTCAATTGCAAACACCTGACATCTAGTCACTTTCAGAGCTGACATGTCAATCTTTCATTTGCTGAGAGAAAACACTAGGTTCCAATTAATTTTTACCACCTGTATCTGCCAGGTCACCTCTTACCCCATGACATGACTCACCTCTGGGACCCACCTTCTCTTAACCCTTCAAACCCACCTCACTGACTATTGTAGTCTCTACCACGTGCAACCATCTCACTCACTTTCTAGACCAGCTAGACTGTCTACTTGGAGTGCCACATGATTTCACCATTTCACGAAAGATAACTGTCGAGCATTTTCATCCTGTGAAACAACGTGAACCATCGGATCAAATGGGACTTGATCGTCTTTTAGTCACTTAGAAAATCCTCGCATGCAGGGTCCCACCGAATGATTTCACCATTTTGCGAAAGGTATTTAGCTTGCAAGTTCAGGCTGTGAAATAACGCCAACCGTTGGATCTTGGACAAGATTAGACCTCTTTAAACCTTACCAAAATCGTCGTTTTGAACGCAAATCCTTTTTGCCATTTTGCAGGTCTTAAACCAAGTGCAACTTCGCGTAGCGAAATAGCAAAAACCATAGATCTTCCTGAGAGATGCACACCACTTACTAGGCCCGACAACATTATGGGGGAAATATATATAAGGCATAAAATTTTAGGATTAATTCAAATGACTGCCTAGGCAAATGACAAGGGGGGACACTTTCGACAAACCTGAGACCCATTACTTAAGTGGATAACGTAATGAAGAAATAGAAACTAGAGGGTTTTTGATAACACATTGAGCAATTTTAAAACTAAAAACCCTAAACCCTTAAGACCTAACACAGAGCTGAAGCAATTGCTAGCATGTCTTATTCAAAATTTCAAAATCATAGCCAATTATGGGAAAGGAAAACCAAATTTTTAAACAGTGATAGCAGGAACCTCTACCTTGTCCACTAGATCTTCCTCTAAAACCACTGTTTGATCCCCTTCCTCTATTGAATCCTCCTTTACTAGTGCCACTCTCTTGCTACTTAGTGAGTTTAGACTCACCTTGTGTCCTTTGTTCAGAACTTCTTCCTCCAAAGCCTCCCCTATGGCCTCTACTATCTTTTCCTCTACCTCTACCCCTTTTTCTACTTGAGTCATGTCCTCTTTTAATTTTTTCTTCCACCTTAAGGGAAATTTGATAGGTTTGATGAACTATCTTTGGGCTCATTAAACTGATTTCGTCTTGGATATTCCACTGTAGACCATTTAGGTACCTAGCAACCTTGAGACTCTCTTCTTCCACCGCATGAGATCTAAGGCTAAGATTGTGAAACTCCTCCGTATAACTACTAACATCAAGGTCTTTTGTCTTAAGTTTTGTCTCTTCATATAAATTTGCAGTTCAAAGTCATGAGGGAGATAGACTTCTTTGATTTTGACTAACATCCCTTTCCAAGAAGAGATGGGTGCTTTGCCCATTTTCATCCTCTCATCTTGCACAAATTTCTACCATGTGAGGGTAGCACCTCTCATCCTTGACTTGACTAGCTTGACTCTTTGGGTTTCAGTTATGCCTTCACATTCAAAATGGTTCCCCATGCCTTCTATCCATTATAGGACCACTTCTGCCTCCATCTTACCAATGAAAAATGGCAATCCTTCTAGTGATTTACCACTTAAGGCCTTCAATGCCTTTAGGAAAGGTTCTTGTTCTAAGATAGGATCAGGTTCAGGTACTTTGTCTATCTCTGACACTTCTTTACCCTTCCCTTCTGCTCTTTCAACCTTTACCAACACTTCATCTACCTTGGTTGCAACCTCACCAAGATTACTCTCCAATTCAAGAAACTTCTCCTTCAGGAGCTTATTCTCTTCCTCCTGATCATCCATTTTCTTTTCCAACTCTATATGGTCACCATGATGTTATCTCCTATAGATTTCACTGAGGACATCTACTCACCTAGCCCAAATCTAATAGGCTCTGATACCAATTTGATGGGGTTCACCTAGCTTTCTCATGCTTCACCTAATTGGTGTTGCTCAATTCCACCAACTCTCTAGGCCTAGCTATGCTCTAAGACCTCCAAGTCATTCTCATTCTCTTATAGGGCTTGCTTCTTGTCAATTTCAAGGTGTTTGCTTCAAGTGTTTAACTAGGAACCCTACCAATTTACAATGTTTCCCATGTGCTCATTATGGCTGTCTTGGCTTCAACTTGTCAATTTGACCTTCTACTATTATGAGTTGATGAAGAGGTGTGGACATGGCTTCTAATATGTTTTGAATTCCTTTTGAGTCCAATTGATATTTTCTTTCATTTCCTTTCTTACCAATTTCACCATTTTGCCTAGAAAAGGGCTACAAGGAAATGAGCCCTATTAGGCCTCCAAAATCTGGATTTCTAGGGCTTAGAGGAAAAGGGTCCAAAAGACCCTACAACAAGGTTTGATATTCTTCAATTATGCACCTATCCCCAAGTGATTTAGGTGGTTTTGGTTTCTCAACCCACCGTACAATGCCCTAACCCAAAATGAGGGTTTTGAAGGGTTTATAGGCCTTCTAACCGACAGTGACTGGTGAAGTTTGTGTATGGGAATCGAATGTTCTTGTCAAGGCTTCTCCTTTCATAGGAAACTATGTATGAACTTCATGTACCCCTCCAAAAGGTTAGTTTGTGGTCTTGCATCCGCCTCTTCACTTTACACTCCAAATTCACCCTGTCTCCTCTAGTCAAGTTGCTCCTGGACTCGCCTAGAACAAGGTGACAGCCATATCAAACTTCATCTCCAAAACATGTCTCCGCATATCTACACTATAAAATTGGTTTCCTTCCATTTCCCAATAGGCCGTGATGGTATCACGGAGGGAATTCATGGGGCAATCATTTTACACCAAAGTGTTATTTACAAGCCAAAACTAGCTATTTGCAAACAAAGCAACGAAAATAGTAATACAACCTAACTACAAAGATTGAAATGAAACTATTAACTCTAAAACACACCAAATAAAATCAATCCATTACTAGATAAATGGAGTCAATCCATTTGTATTCACAAAATGAGCAAACTAAGCCAAAACGATGACAAACAGTCTGAAAATGAGTAGTTTTAGATTGTTGATCTCATAAAATTAAAACTCCAACCTTGGTAACCATGCAAGACAAGGTTTTTATAGTATTCCCCATGTGTGGAGGCATTCTAGGGCATTGGTATATCCCTAACTCCATCGTTAAGCATTTTAGGACAAAAATTGTCATGACAACTTTCAAAAGTTGTCATGACAACTTTTTGCAACTTTACACTTTTTGCACTTTTTGCCTTTTCAACCTATGAAACCTATTCTATGTCATTACTCATGACTTTTAAAGAATTTATAAGACTATTTTAACCCTCCCTAATGCTTATACCAAGTTTTGACACTTTTGACCATCAAGAAGGTCAATTACCTACTCAAACCACTACCTATGCACAAAATGCAAACCCAGGAAGAAACTAACTTTACTAGGCCTACATTTGACTCAAAAAACTCACTCTTGGACCCTCCTAGAGTCCTTATTCAATACTTGACTTGGCTAAGGTTAGTACAAACTAAAATTGAGAAAAACCTATAAGCCTACGTCCTAGGTGCTCTTGCACCACCAATGCCTCATAGGCATAATACTAATGCAAGAACATGAAACATAAGCACATCATAAACTACTGCAAATCCTCAACAACAAGGTACAAAACATCCCACTGGAGTCATAGAAATAATCCTGAAAAAGAAAGGCAACAACCTCTTATTGGAGCAACTTTTGCATAAGGAAACTCCTCAATGGTAGGGCATGAACCCACTTACTAGAGAAAAAAATACATCATGAGACATTATTGAAAATCATGAACTAGTTACAATTACTCAACATAGACTTCACATGCCTCTGGGAATTCACACAATCCAAACAAGAACTTTACAACACTGAAATTGACCTTTCTAGGTCTCCCAAACCACATCAACTCTCTTGGTATGTATACCTTAGCACCCCTTCTATGTAGGGTAGAATTATGGGAGCATGGCATAGCTTTGTGGGATAATTGCACAATATTTTGGGTTCACTGGTCATCATTTTAGGCTTCTAGGTCAACTTTCTCAGTCTGTAGGTTAGCTTTCTTAGTTAGTTTGTCAACACTCTGGTTCTGAACTATGGCATTCCTGGTATGCATTGTGGCATTCTTGGTTGATATGGTGGCATTTCTAGTATTTTTTATGGTGTTTTAGGTTAAGATTGCAAAATCTTAAGTTTAAGAGATCCTGATGATGAAGTGGCTGCCCAGATCAACCAAGGAGACAAAAATGGCCTCAAAGACATGATCAGAAGGTTGGATAAGCATCAAAAAAGGGTGTACATATGTTTTATTCATCAAATACAATTCACAAGAATGATTTTTCAACTCAATGCCTAAGCAATTTGGCTAAAACTATATTTTAAGATTAAAGAGTAAAGGAGAGAAACCTATCTCTACGTAGGCCAAAAGAACTAAACCAAAACAATACCAAATACCAAAATACTCTAACAAAAAGACTAAAAATGTCTCAAACATGACATGGACACTCATTCTGAGCTTCATGAGCTCTTACAATGCTACCGACACACTCAAACTAGGGAAACCATCTCCTATCACAACAAGGAGTTCTCAAGAGGAGAAATACTCAAACAAATATCCAATGCCACCAAGAACATACTTAAAACATACATGAAACATCAAATACATAAGCATGAGATCTATTATCCATTACATGGATCAACAACTCATAAATTTCTGCAACAAGGAATTCAAAATTGCATTATTTTCCCCGAATCATTCAGCTATCTCAGACAATACATTTTAACAACATTACAGGAATAAAACATTTCCGGAAACACACTCAAAGAGAAATTCACAGATAAAATCGACAATGACAATTCACAGAAAAGGATTCCATCAATCTTTCATTACAAAGCTAACCATCCCCAAATCTACACCAAAATAGACTAATCCCCATACAATCTTTAAGTTGTAGACATGGCAAACCGATTCTCTCATGGAGAAAACATTCTCTAAAACATAAATGTAAAAATAAAAAATCTACTGACTGTCAAATCGCAATCCAAAAGAGTCGAATTTAAGGGTAAGAAATGTTGAATCCAAAACCACTCCAAAATCTTCAATCCAAATCAGAAAGACCAATCCAAAATCCAAAATGGTGCCCACTGGTAACTAGCAAACAACTATAAGAAGCCAAATAAAAAATGTTTCCCAAGCCAAAACTCTAGACCAATGAAAATAACCCATAAAATATTATTTCTTACCTACCATGTAGTTCCAAGGTAGAAATATTTTATTATATTTTCTACCAAGAAATTTAAATTCACCCAATTACCAAATAGGGTAGGTAGAATATACTATATTTTATTTTAGCCCACCCCATGAATAATAAAAAGCAAAATAGTAATATTATTTTACTTTTAGGGGTGTAGAAATCGAAATAGGTTTTAGATCTTTTATATTAATAATAATAAAATCAACTTTACAACTATATCTAAAATAAATTAAATAAATCAATTAACAATAAATAAAATAAAAAAGGATAATGAATAAATCAATTAAATAAATAACAATAAATTAAATCCAAAATAGAACTAATTATTTAATAAATCAAACATTAATAAGTTCAATAATAATAAATCCAATATCCATTAATTAATTGATTAAGTATAACTTTAATAACTATTACTCAATATTAATTAATTTAATTAAATAAACATTATCCAACCATAGGATAATTAATCCAATCAATGATAAATCATACACACACACACATAACCAAACACACATAGATAGAATGAGATACCGACTAAAGACTGGACAACACTTACACCCAACAAGAGTAACAAGGTG
This sequence comes from Cryptomeria japonica, assembly GCF_030272615.1. Taxonomy (NCBI): domain Eukaryota; kingdom Viridiplantae; phylum Streptophyta; class Pinopsida; order Cupressales; family Cupressaceae; genus Cryptomeria; species Cryptomeria japonica. The sequence goes on along the minus strand of NC_081414.1, from coordinate 627,084,898 downwards.
AGCATACTAGACCATGAGTGGGTGAGGGAAAACCAAGTCATCTCCAACAACTTCCATTGGGATTAGGACACACTCAGACCTATGAGACTAGGTGGAGTCAACGCCTAGTACTTGCAATCTTGCATCCATCGATAAATACAAAATAACATATATACAATATCATAGTAATAGGTAAGTGAAAGAGAATCGCAACACCTTATCATACTTGTGATGAGTGATAAGCCATCATCCCTTTAATGAAGACAGTCACCCAATACAAACACATCTTATAAAATCATCATCATGAAGTAGGTTTAGTATCATCATCATATATCATGAAATCATATAAAACACATAAGAACCTCTAATACATATGAGTCCATCAAGAAATTCCATCCATCAAATAATCATAACATATCATCCATCACATAGATCATCAAAAGTCATCAATATAGAACATGTGCATATAGCATCCTAAATATCTACTACATAGAAATAAAGCCATAATCACCATCAAAATATCATTATAAGTCTAGATAAGTCTATCAAAGCATAAACCAAAATACAAGTCTAGGAGGGACACTACATCCTCCCCCCTTTTGCGTAGGCTTACTCCTGGAAGCTTGAGAACAAATAGGAGAATAAATCTCTCATGCGTGCAACATCCTCCCATGTCATCGAGGAATCATAAATTTGGTGATGAATAATGATGAATAGTAAATACTCAACAGATACTGAGAGGGGGGGTGAATCAGTATAGAAAAAAACTTTCTTTAACAACTTAAACTGCAAAGACTACACTAACTGGTAAACAACATCACTGATCTGAATCAAGGCAATACCGATAAAACATAGTGACTGTAAAAGTCATAAACCGATAACACTTAGATCTTCACAAAACCTAATATCTCATTTCCGCTTCACCCATATGCTTAAAACCTAATATCTCATTTCCACTTCACCCATATGCTTAATCAAGTAATACATCAGAAATATAATGACCACTGGATCAACATGCATTACCGCTTAACAGAAAATTCTAAAACATCGCATGAAAAAGAATCACACATGACACACTGATTTTTCGCATGGAAACCCAACTAGGAAAAATCATGGTGGGGATGAATACCCACAAGTTGTTCTTGAACTCTTCTAAAGTTTGCTCTGTTAGGAGCCTAGTCTAGTTAAAGACTATACAATAGGTTCTGCTAGGAACTGATCTTGCTAGGGATCGCTCGGTTAAGGGATGGCTAAATACCTAGTTAAAGGTTAAAACCCTATTAAAGGTTACCTTGTCAGAGGATTTAAAGAACTCAATGATTTTGAGTCACCCTATTAAAGGATTTACAAAAATCCTATTAAAGCTACCCGGTAAAGGGATTTTCCAACTGCTGAAATGGTTAGAAATCAATAGGTAATACACTAATCTGATAACAACACTTAATGCCAAGGAAGATCCACTTCTGTTCCTTTACATTTGCAATTACACTCTGCACGTATCTACTCACTTCTCTGGTCTGGCAAGACTCACTTCACATACAATCATTTGCCAACAACTTCAAATGAGAATCATCATCGACCTTATAGACAACAATTAGGTCGATATCCAAAACCTAAAACCCTAAACATAAAGGTTAACAAAATAGTCGGTCCAATCCTGACCATTTAATCACATTACATAAAGTAAAACAATCTTGAACAAATCTCAAGATGTTCTCCATCGTCTGGTCTTCACCGCTTCTGGAAGCTAATAAACTATCACACGCTCTCCACCATTTACTACTATTTTGCACATTCCCGAGGTAGATAGAATCAATCTTCTTCATGCAAGATCCTCAAGGAGATTCTTCACGCACACAAGGCTGATGTGGCAACATGATCTCATCTTAATTTCAATGCTAACTCATGATAGGATGTCATCGGTCGAATCACACAGACTTGGAATGCATCAACCAGAAACCCTAAAGCTGAGACTACCAACCAGTAGTCATATCAAATGAAACCCTGATACAAACTTTGCGTATACCGGTTCATATTCCAATATACTGGTTTGCCTTTTCGCATATACCAGTTCATACCATCATACCGGTTCTCTTGCTAGTTTGCTTACTTCAATATACCGATTCATACTTCAGCATATTGACATTAATGACAACATACACCATCATGTCATCAAACTCTGGACGTATGCCAACAACCTCCCCCTTTGGCATTGATGGAAATATACAAAGATATCTCTACATCTTCACATATTCTCCCCAATCTCTTCCATACTATATGTCTTCAATACTATAGATATCTTCTCTGCTTCACATATTCTCCCCCTTTGACAACCATGCCAAAGTGGAGGCATACACATCCATGATCTACTATACTACTCCCCCTAAGGAGTAGAATCCTTCAACACATTAATCCTGAAAATATTTGTCAATGCAATACCTGACTAATGTGGAGCACACACCTTTAGTTCAGCTATTGAAGGGGCATCACCCCTAATTCACCTCTTAAATAGGTAATTGTAGCCTTCGATAGAGGATTAGTGAATATGTCTACTAACTGCTCTTTACTGGAAACATGTTCCAATACAACCTCTTTGTTTTTAACTTTCTCCCTCAAGAAATGATACTTGAGCTCGAAGTGGTTGGTTCTAGCATGCAATACTGGATTGTTGGAAATATTAATTGCACTTATGTTGTCACAAAATATACTCACTGGTACAGATACAGGGACTTTGAAACCAATTAATACATGCTTCATCCAAATTGTCTGAGTGCAGTTCATAAATGCTGCTACATATTCTGCTTCTATTGTGGACTGAGAGATAGAACTCTTCTTTTTGCTCATCCATGAGACTAGTCTACCACCAAGAAAGAATGCACCACCAGTTGTTCTCTTCCGGTCGTCCACATTACCAGCCCAATCAGTATTGGTAAATACTTTGAGATTGAAATCATTATTGTATGGATACCACAATCCATAATCTATAGTTCCCTTCAGATATCTAAGAATCCGCTTGACTGCTACCAAGTGGGATTCTTTTGGACTTTTCTGGAGACTAGCAGCAATGCCCACTACATGTGCTATGTCCGGTCTGCTATGTACTACATAGTGCAACTTACCAATCATTGACCGATATTCCTTCTCATTCACCAACACTGAGTCATCTTAAATTCCTTCTTCATCTCATCTGCAAATGCATGGCTCATCTTGTCATTTCCACCAAAAATTATGTCATCAACAAATACTTCACAGATCAGAATCTGATCTTCTTCTAGCTTTAGATAGATATTGTTGTCTTCACTTGTTCTTTTAAATCCAATCTTCACGAGATGGGAGTGTAAACATTCATACCATGCTCTAGGTGCTTGCTTCAATCCATACAAGGCTTTATCTAGCCTACACACCATATCATTGTCTTCTGATAGGGAAAACCCATCTGCTTTCTCTATATACACTTCCTTTTCAAGTATTCCATTCAGAAATGTAGATTTTACATCCATCTGATATACTTTGAATCCCTTGAAGGCTGCATATGCAAGAAGCATTCGAACTCCTTCCAATCTAGCTACTAGAGAAAAGGTTTCTCCATAGTCTTCTCCTTCTTCTTGAGCATATCTCTTACATACCAATCTTGCTTTGTTTCTTACCATTGTGCCATCTTCATTCAGCTTGTTTCTAAAAACCCATTTGGTGCCAATAACATTTTTTATGCTCAAGTTTGGGTACCAAAGACCATGTACCATTATTTTCTATCTAGTCAGGTTCCTCTTCCATAGCCTTAATCCAGTCTTCATCTTTGTGTGCCTCTTTAAATGTTTTGGGCTCAAATTCAGAAATCATGCAAGAATTTTCTCTGACCTTTCTTCTTGTAATAATTCATGCATCCTTATCTCATATTATCTACTTTGGATCATGATGCAGCTTTACATACCTAAGAATGATCTTCGTTGATTCCTCTTTCTTTTCCTCTTCATCCTCATCTTCATCTTCATCTTCATCTACATTAGCATCTGCTAGTGTATGAGCACTGTTACTTGTGCTTGGTTGTTTTGCAACCGGTTCCCAGAAGGTTACAACTGGTTCATCTACCACTTGCTCACTGTCAATTTCCTCAGGTTTCTTAGAGGTTTCATCAACTCTAACATTGATACTTTCAACAATTATCTGAGTCCTATTTTTAAAACATTTGAGAGCTTTTCTCTTGGTGGAATACCCTAGGAATATTCCCTCATCACATTTTGCATCAAACTTGCTCTGGTATTCACTTCTCTTGATATAACACTTGCTACCAAACACTCTAAATTAGCTTACTACAAGAGTCTTACCAGTCCAATACTCATAAGGAGTTTTATCCTTACCTTTCTTGATGAGTTCCCGGTTCATAGTGTAGACTGAAGTGCTCACCACTTCTCTCCAAAAAGTGTGAGCAACCTTCCCTTGAATCAACGTCATTCTGGCTACTTCAACTACAGTTTGATTGTTCCTTTCTACTAGGCCATTCTGTTGTAGGTTCTATGGGGTAGACAGTTGCCTCTTGATTCCATTCTCTTCACAGTACTTATTGAATTCTCCAGAAGTGAACTCACCTCCTTTGTCTATTCTAAGGCATTTAATCCTCTTACCACTTTCCTTTTCAACTAGTGTTCTGAAGGCTTTAAAATTTTCAAAGGCTTCATACTTGTCTTTCAAGAATGTGACCCACATCATTCTTGAGAAATCATCAATAAGAATCATAAAGTACCTATCTCCCTAAACACTCCTAGTTTTCATAGGACCACACAAATCAGTATGTACAAGATCAAGTAAATTATCTGATGTGAAAGATTTACCTTTGAAGGTTGAGGAAGAAAAGTTTCCCTAGTTGACATTCTCTACACAAGGTGTAATGCCCATACCCTAGTCGGACTTGTAAGAACTCATTTGACCTTGATTGACTTCCTATGTGGCATCCTTGAATGGTAGGTTAACCGTGATGCAATGTGTAGTTTAGATAATATAAATAACTGTGCATACTTATTATTGTGCTTTTGCATCGATTCTCGTATAAATGTAATTGTTCCTAACCCTTGTGATAAATCTTGAGCTAACGCCTTCATTGAATATGTATATGTATATGCATGCTTGTATGAATTCATGGGTGCAGCAGATTGCAGGTACAACACCGCTTATGGCAAGGTTCATCTCCTTTGGGATTTGCAAGGTTGAGTATGCCTCCTTCATGTTTAGAATTCGGATTTGGTGGTCATATAACTCTCGTCTTGCCTTAGCCATGGTTAGGTGAGCATCGTGTGTGGATTCGTGGGGCTTTCTTTTCATTGGGATGCATGTCGAGAGATTTGGAGGACTTCCTCGATTTGCATGCCTTGCGCGAGGTAAGTGGAGTTTGTTATCCTAAGTATTAAATTCAATTTAATGAGTAAACATACACATTAGTGATATAGAAATGTAAATAGGTAGTTTCTTCTATACGAGTAATCATTAATTTAAAGGGATTGCTTTAATTATTATTGTAGCAAGCTTAAGGTATTTAACTTGGGTTAGTGTGTTCATTTACGCATTTGCAACATTTACGCATTTGTAGTTGAGAAATTAGAATAAATAAGACTCTTGCATTAGATTAGTCATTTATTTAAAAATGTCGCTTTATTATGTTATAGCGAGTTAATTTAATAGCTAATTTTAAAATAATGAATTTAATGAGTTATGCGTTTTGGAAAGGAAAAATTTAAAGTCATTTGGGAGATAGAAATAAATTACTCATTTTCGCATTTTGGAAGAAAAAGGGTAAATTATTATTATTTAAAAGAAATTATTTCCTTTTTACTTGTATAGTTGATATAGTATAAAAAGATAGATTTTTTTTTAGAAAATTAAATTAATCAAAACGCCTTACCCGGTCAATAGTTCCGAAATAGAAAAGTAGGCCTAAATTGATATTGAGAGATTAAAATTAGAGATTAAATAAGAAACAGAAGCGTGTTAATTTTAATGAGAATAAAACAAGTTAGATTTATTGAGTAATGGAAAATAATGATTTCCATTCTCATGTTTCTTTTATTTTCAAAAAAAAATAAATGCCTAATTTCGAAATTGAAAATTAGGGCAAAAATAGGGTTTCTCATTTTTTTAGACTAGTGGGGAAATGTTTTTGGGGGTTCTTGGCTTTTGGTCATTTTTTTTTGGAAAAACATGGTTTTTTTTTGGAAGAGAGATTGAGAATGTTGGACAAGGATGGAGTTTTAGAGCAGCAGATTTGGGGGCTCATCATCAAAATCTTTCCAGGAAAGCTTGTTGAGGTAGGAATCTTTTTTACCAATTTGTTCAAGTTGTTTTTTTAACAAAAAAAAAGAAAGAAAAGAGGCTTGTATGTTGTTCTTGCAATTTTTGTTTTCAGATTTTCCATTGTTTGCCATGAGAAGTTTCTTGTAGAAAAAAAATTGTTAAAAATTTGTTTCGATGGATCTTTGTGTGAGAAGAGATCTTCCTTGTGCCAAAGATTTGCTTAATGAGAGGGTTATTCAACAATTTCTTCTATTATTTTGAAACCCTTGTCATTCAAAAAAAAAAAGAGAAAAAAATGACTATGACTGTGATTGTTTTTCAAAATGGGGTTTGTTGGAAAATATTGTAAATTCGTGTTTTCAAACTGTGTGTTTGATGAGTCATTCATCCTTTTTGTAATACTTACATATATTGTTTTTAAAAAAAAATATATATATATTCATTTAGTAAATTGTTGACTACATTCTGGCAGTTTTGGTCTGGGTTTGGTATTGTTAGTTTACCAGAGATTTCTTTTAAAAATAAAATAAAATAAAATGAAAAAAAAATATAAAAAAAAAATATTTTTATACCCCCCATCGCTGGGAGGAAACATGGCTGCCATGAGTAGCAACTGCTACCAGTTGGTAGCATCGCTACCACTGGTAGAACTGGTACCAAATGGTAGCAGCGCTACCAAGGGTAGCGGCCTGCTACCATTTGGTAGCAGCGCTACCAATGGTAGCGTGGGCTACCAAAGGGGGGGCCCACGTGGGGTCCACGTGGGAACCCCAAAACTTGTTCTTTTTTATTTATTTATTTATTTTTTTTAATATTTATTTTATTTATGCTTCTGCCGAAATAATAGTAAGTAAATTTAAAAAAAATAAATAAATAACAATATTAAATGGAGTTTATTTAATTATTTAAATTTAGTTATTCTTTCTTTATTCATTTAATATTATTTAATTTGTGTATTAAATAATATTTGGGGTTATATTATTGATATTTAGATAACTCATGTAGAAATATATGTTATTAATCATATATTGATTTTTCTTACATTCTGAATTTATATATATGTATATATAGCAATATTAATTAGTAATTATGGATAAATGTGGGCGTTATTTCTAATTGGTTAAATATAACTTGAGGATTCACGTGTACATGCTTCATATATATACGCAAGAAATTTATAAATCAATGGGGAGCATTTTCTTTAATTTCAAAGTCTTCCATCAAGTATATTTTCTTTTGAATAGGGTATGGTTGTGTTGCAAGAGAGGGGTACTAGTGTATAGTTCTAGACAACATGTCAGTGATGTTTATCTAAGGATTAAGTAAAATACCCAAACGAGAAATGCTTACATTTATGTGAACTTAGTTGGAAAACTTGTAGAGATGTATTTACTGACCGAAATGGTCATTTGTAGTATGGTTGTGATCGCCTAAAAGGCAAGATTGTAAAAGACATGTAAATATGTAACCTTAACTATATTAAATGCCAGAGGGGTCTTGCAGTTGAGTAGACCCAGAGATGTAGCCCTTTAGGGGTGAACTCCGAGATCATATCTGTGTTATGCGATGTTTTTTAGCTTACTTTGTTTTATGCTTTAAATTATCATGGATGGTTGTATTCTTGTATAAGTGTATGGTGTAAATTTAATGAATTTAAATCCAAGTGCATAAAATTATTCATCTTGGCAAACATAGTAATTAGGTTCATAGAGCATTGTAAATTATGATAACGACAAAGTATTTAAAATATGTTAATTAAAGTTGTAATAGTGGAAAGAATCTTGGTAGATTTCATCATCGGATTAACTTGTTATTAAGCATGCAAATTGAACAAATGAGTATGGGAAATAAAGATAGAATTAATGTTATAATTTTCTAAGTTGGAATCTAAAGGATGATCAACATATAGGTAATTACTTTTATCTTCTTAAATGAGCAACGCCATGTTAATTATATTCCACTATATTGGATGAATATATTTAGTTATTTATGTTGTAAATATACCAATAATCCTCACCATATTAATTTGATAATTGTGTGGACTCAACTAGATATCCATGTTATAACCCTTATAAAAAAAAAGAATCCCTTATGATTGCTAAAATTGAACTAACATGGGAAATAATTGATTTGTTGTTTATACATTAAATCTTCGTAAAAGTATCTCTCATATTAACTTCATTTAACAAAAAAAAAGAGTGATATGCAATAAGAAATTTGTATTTTAATCCCAATAGAAGAATGTCACTATGATATTATTATTCAAATCTTGAAATGATAAATTTCATCTAGCTAACGATATTTTAATTTAAAGGATGCTCTCGTGTGACCTAATACACACCCACTTTAATGAAATTAGTCCAATTATTTGCATTATCAAAACTTCAATGAATTCTATGGCTACTCACATTTTATCTTTCATATAAGAACTGCAACTCATTAGTTGGCTATGCATGAAATCAAATGAAAGGGCCTCACTCTATTAATTGTAGTTAATCCTTAATGAATGAATCTCGTCTGATTAACCATACTTTTAATATTAAAGGATGATATCGATTGTGAATGGATTACCTTAAACCCAATGAAAGAACTTCATTATATTAAACGCTTGAACCTTTTTTTTGGGGCCTCTAAATGAAATTATGAAATTAAGTGCATTAATTAAATAACCTCTCAATGGCCTCCCAGCCACCCAAAGTAAATGAACGCTTCCTAAAATTATAAGATGTCCAACCATAGAACACATATATAATCAAGATCTATGCATTATCTCGTAATTATGATATCCAGTTTAATGGATCTAATGACACAAGTTGAGTTAGGTGTAAGGTTATGTAATCGCGTTGGGAAACTCCTTAGGATCATTTTAGCCTTCCGCTGTGTTATCTAGTTAGAGATAACTTTGAGATAACTTCAATCTATCTTAATATTGTAACTTTTCATTAACGCTCTTAATTATTATTTAAAAAAAAAAAAATTACACTCTATTTGAGTGTTTTTAACTTAAACCCTTAGGGGTTTCTTGGCGGGGCATTACACAAGGGATTCTCCAGTTTGTTCCGCATAGGCAATCCTCTAACTACCTTGATCTTAATAGCCTTCACAATATTATCAAAATTTACATGGCATAGTCTCCTATGCCATATCCAACTGTCATGAAACTTAGCCATTAGACATTGACTGATATTTGTATTTAACTGATATAAGTTACCTTTGGTCTGCATACCAGTGGCCATCAGTTCACCACTCTTTCCTTTAATTTTGCATACTCCATCTTTGAATTCCAGAGTGAGTCCTTTATCATTCAGCTGGGCAACACTCAAAAGGTTATGCCTGAGACCTTCTACCCAATACGCATTATCAGCATTGCTTTTTCCATTTAGAGAGATGGACCCTTTTCCTTTTACCATACATAGTACATCATTACCAAATCGGACTATGCCTCCATCATACTCTTCCAGAGATAGAAACTTTCTCCAGTCACCAGTCATGTGGTGAGAACAACCACTATCAATAATTCACTCATTAGAATTATCAAAGTGGGAGACAAGAGCCTTCTTGTGTGACACATCTTCCTTAACAACTACAAATACTATGTCTTCGCTTTCTTCATCTTCTGATTCATCATCAGTGACACCATCATCAACTGCAACAAGACAATTTCTCCTATTTTCTCCTTTGAACTTTTTAAACTTCTCTGGTTTGTCCTTATTATCATTGTTGGGACAATTTACATCAATGTGCCCTATCCTATTACAAAAAAAACATTTCAAAGGGAGCTTACCTCTATATTTTCCAGTTCCCTTAGGAAGTCTCTTGGCAATAAGAGCTTCAAACTCCATCAGGATCTCCTCATCATCCATATCTTTGCTTTGTCTAGGTTCACAACTAGCACTAGCTTCTTTTCCCTTTCTAGATAGTGCAACAGATGCTCTAAAGGTTGAATTAGTCTTCTAAACACTGCCATCATAACTCTTTAGCTCATATGCAGTCAACTTAGCAATGATAGAATCAAGGGATACCTTTGTCTTGTCAATAGATCTCAACTCCTGAATAGCAGCAACCCTTATTGCATAGACCGATAATAAGGTTCTCATAACTTTTCTAACAATGGTGGAATCATCCATTGTACCTCCTACACTCTTGATGTATCCAACAACATTTTTAATTCTTATCCCATACTGTTGAATAGTCTCTCCTTCAACCATCTGCATGTCTTCAAACTTTCCCCTAGGGCTCTCTTCCTTAGCTTGCTTCACATGCTCATCACTGCCATAGATAGAATCTAGAGTATCCCATACATCTTTGGGATTATCTTTGTCTTGAACATTTATAAAATCAATATCAAATAGACTATTGATAAGAGCTTCCATGACTTTCCCATTCTCTTGAATTTCTCTTCTTTGATCATCGGTGAGAGTACTGGTAGGGACAACATAAGTACTCTCAACATAGTTCTAGTGTTGAGCACCCATGCTTTTAATGTAGATCTTCATTCTATCCTTCCATATCTTAAAGTTATCTCTATTAAACTTAAGACCTTCCCTCGTCATCATTAGAATAGGATTTTCCTCAAGCGGTTAAGCTTATAACATAGAGGACTTGGAGGACCTCTCTGATACCAATTCATGAATAATGATGAATAGTAAATACTCAACAAATACTGAGAGGGGGGGGGGTGAATAAGTATAGACAAAAACTTTCTTTAACAACTTAAACAACATCACTGATCTGAATCAAGGCAATACCAATAAAACACAGTGACTGTAAAAGTCATAAACCGGTAACACTTAGTTCTTCACAAAACCTAATATCTCATTTCTACTTCACCCATATGCTTAAAACCTAATATCTCATTTCCGCTTCACCCATATGCTTAAACAAGTAATATGTCAGAAATATAATGACCACTGGATCAGCATGCATTACTGCTTAACAGAAAATTCTAAAACATCACATGAAAAAGCATCACACATGACACGCTGATTTTTCACGTGGAAACCCAACTGAGAAAAACCATGGTGAGGATGACTACCCACAAGTTGTTCTTGAACTCTTTTGAAGTTCGCTTTGTTAGGAGCCTAGTCTGGTTAAAGACTTTACAATAGGTTCTGCAAGGAACCGATCCTGCTAGGGATCACCCAGTTAAGAAATGGCTAAATACCCAATTAAAGGTTAAAACCCTATTAAAGGTTACCTTGTCAGAGGATTTAAAGAAATCAATGATTTTGAGTCACCCTATTAAAGGCTTTACAAAAATCCTGTTAAAGCTACCCTGTAAAGGGATTTTCCAACTGCTGAAATGATTAGAAGTCAACAGGTAATACACTGATCTGATAAAAGCACTTAATGCCAAGGCAGATCCACTTTAGTTCCTTTACATCTGCAATTACACTCTGCAAGTATCTACTCACTTCTTTGGTCTGGCAAGAATCACTTTAGATATAATCATTTGCCAATAACTTCAAATGAGAATCATCATCGACCTTATAGACAACAATTAGGTCGGTAGCCAAAACCTAAAACCCTACGCATCTAGGTTAACAAAACAGTCAGTCCAATCTTGACCATTTAATTACATTACATAGAGTAAAACAATCTTGAACAAATCTCAAGACATTCTCCATCGTCTATTCTTCACCGCTTCTGGAAGTTGATAATCCATCACGTGCTCTCCATCATTTACTAGGATTTTGCACATTCCTGAGGTAGATAGAATCAATCTTCTTCATGCAAGATCCTCCAGGAGATTCTTCACGCACACAAGGCTGATGTGGAAACATGATCTCATCTTCATTTCAATGCTAACTCATCACAAGATGTCATCAATCAAATCACACAGAATTGGAATGCATCAACTAGAAACCCTGAAGCTGAGACTACCAACCGATAGTCATATCAAATGAAACCCCGATACAAAATTTGCATATACCAGTTCACATTCCAACATACCGGCTCACCTTTTTGCATATACTAGTTCATACCATCATACTGGTTCTCTTGCCAGTTTGCTTACTTCAATATGCCAGTTCATACTTTAGCATATTGACATCAATGACAACATACACTATCATGTCATCAAATTGTGTACATATGCCAACATTTGGTGCCATTGGACCCTTACCTGCTCCATGATCCGACCCCTAAGGGTCAGCCCTTGACACTGAAGAATGCACACGGGCTCCAGGGAAATTTGCCCTCTGCTCAACCTGCAAAGCATGCCAATACAAAACATGCAACATATCAGGATGATAAAGCCTCAAAACAGACACATGAAATACATCATGGATATGAGACAAGCTGGTCAGCAAGGCAAGGCAATATTCTATATGACAAATCCACTCCAAAATCTCAAAAGGTGCCACAAATCAAGGCGCCAACTTAGAGCCTTCTCCATAATGGATTGAACTCTTTTGCAAATGCACTCTCAAAAACATATCATCCCCAGCTGCAAACTGTCTGTCCACACAATGAGCATCTGCATATTTCTTCTGTCTATCCTTTGTCACTACAAAATTCTCTCTGATACGAATCACCTACTTCTCCATGTCTAGTGACATCTCTAAACCAAGTAGTACTCTGTCCTCCAATCTGTCCTAACTTAAGGGTGTGTGACAAGGCCTACCATACAATGCTTGGAAAGGAGACATACCAATCAAACTATGATACCCATTATTATAGGCAAACCCCACTAAATGAATATACTCCTGGCCTCTAGGGTGTTGAACCATGACATACATCCTCAACATATCCTCCAACACTTGATTCACCCTCTTTGTTTGACCATCTGTCTCTGGATGATATGTTGAACTAAAGTTTAGTTGTTCTCCCAAATCATGCTGAAGAGCCATCCACAATGCTAAGGTGAAAACTAGATCTTGATCCGAAATGATAAGTCAAGGTATACCATGTGACCTTACAATCTACTCCAAGAAAATACGAGACACTGACACTATTGTATAGGATGATCTGATTGGTAAGAAATATGCCACCTTGGTCAACCTATCAATAGTGACCATAATAGAATCAGGCCAACATGAAGACATAGGCAAACCAACAATAAAATCTATGGATATAATGTCACATTTCCACTTTGGAACTAGGTTCAACTACAACTAACTTTTTGGATGTTGGTGCTCCTCCTTCATACGCTGACACTCTAAGCAACATGCCACATAATCATCTATGTCCCTACTCATACCTACCGAATGATACAAGTGTCACAAATTTGTGTGCATCTTCTTGACACCTAGATGTGTCAAGCAAGGTGCACTATGGGCCTTAGATATGATCAGAGCTTGAAGACCATCTAAAGATGGAACATATATGCATCCCAAATGTCAAAGAAGACCATCAGAATCCAAGGAATAACCTACATATCTACCATCCAAAGATCTCCCTAATGTAATCTCTACACTGACCTCCTGATACCAACTGTCTGAAGGAAGGGCATTAAGATCAGGGGTTGAAGACCATCTAAAGGTGGAACATATGTATCCCAAATATTAAAGAAGACCATTAGACTCCAAGGATTAACCTACATATCTGTCATCCAAAGATCTCCCTGATGTAATCTCTCCACTGACCTCTTGATACCAACTATCTGAAGGAAGGGCACTAAGAATCCTACTCCTCAAATCAACACAAAGAGATACCACTAAAACCTTGTGCCTTCTGCGACTCAAGGTATTTGCTACCACATTCTCCTTACCTTGGATGTATTTCACCTCAAAATCATACTCACATAAAAACTCCATCTAGCACCACTACCTAGCATTCAAATTCAGCTGCCTAAAAATGTACTGCAAGCTACAGTGATCACTTTGCAGCTCGAATCGATGCCCAAGGAGAAAGTGCCTCCAATGAACCAAAGCATGAACCACAGCTACAAGCTCTAAATTATGAGTAGCATAATTCAACTCATGATCTTTAAGCTTGTGTGACTCATATGCTATCACTCTACCATCTTGCATAAGAACCGCTCCAAGACCCTCCAAGAATGCATCTGTGCACACCACGAAATTACCTAACGGATCTAGTACTGCAAGAATAGGTGCACTAGTCGAATGCTCCTTAAGGATCCTAAAAGATGTCTCACATTGATTTGACCATACAAACTTCTTCCCTTTCCTCTAAAGAGGAGTGATGGGATGATCAATCCTCAAAAAATCCTACACAAATATGCAATAATATCCTACTAGACCCATAAAACTATGAACATCTCCCACATTAGTGGGTGCTGGCCAATCTATAATAGCCTAGATCTTAGAAGGATCCACTACAATTCCCTCTCCTAAAATGACATTTCTGATATATCCCACTTCCGACTGGAAGAAATCACACTTCACCACATTGGCATACAACTAATTATATCACAAACATTGTAAAACCTGTCTCATGTGTTGCTCATGCTCCACTACTGACCTCAAGAAAACCAATATATCATCCAAGAATGCAAGCACAAATCTATTGAGCTATTTCCTTAAAACACCATTCATCAAGCTCATAAAAATTGATGGAGCATTAGTGAGATCAACAGGCACCACTATAAACTCATAGTGACCATATCTAGTGTGAAAAGATATGCGATGAATATCCACCTCATGAATCCTTAGTTGTTGATACCTTGACTTAGGTCTATCTTGGAAAAGATTTTTTCATCCTTGATCTAATAAAAAAATTCGCCAATCCTAGGCAAAGAATATTGGTTCATCACCGTCACCTTATTAAGTTGCCTATAATCAATTCATAGCCTAAGAGATATATCCTTCTTCAAAAAACAAATATTGGCGCACCCCATGGTGAGACACTAGGGTGAATGAATCCCTTACCTAATAATTCCTCAAGATGCAACCTAAACTCACTCAACTCCTGAGTGGTCATCTAATAAGGAGCCTTCGATATGGGCTCTGTACCTAGAATCAAGTCTATCCAAAAAGTCGATGTCGCGCTATGGTGGAAAACCTAGAATCTCACTAGGAAAGAAATCTACAAACTCCTAAAGAATGGGATGCTGGCAAAGGAGATCATCATGATTCCCTCCCTCATCCAAATCATTCACTCTAACTACAAATAACTAACATCCTCATTGTGCACACCTCTTCAACTGCATATCAGAAATCATGCGAAGGGAAATAACTCTCTGAACACCTACTATCTCCATAGTCTTCCCACTATCATCCAAACACTGCACTATCTTGCCAAGGAAATCAATACTAGCCTAATGAGACTCAATTCAATCCATACCAAGAACAACTCCATAAGAACCTAAAGAAAGAACATGAAGATCTAATAAAGTGGTACAACCTCCCAAATCCAACTCGCAACCATGCACCATGGAATCAAATCCCACCTTGGACCCGTATCAAGTTCAACTTGCCAACTATCACCTTGATTTGCAACAACAAGCCCACATTTCTCTACTAGTGAAGGAGAAATGAAAGAATAAGAAGAACCTAAATTAAATAGCACATAGCAAGATATACAACCTATCTCACCTATAGCCTCAACAACTGTAGCTTGGTGTTTGACCTAACGGTTATCAACCACCGTAAACAAAAGATGAGATCTCCCTTAGTCGCCTACTATAGGATCAAAAGTTGTTGGTCTTTTTCCCGACATTTGCATGGATATCTGAGGGTGATGAGATGCATAATGACTAGGTAGTTAATCCCCGAGTCTCTAGAGGTGAACTAGACTATTGAACACTGCCTCTACTCGACTGCTGAAAACTACAAGTTGGATGAGAAGGAGATGATCACCTATCACACTACCTACCCTAATGTCTATCCTATTGAGATATTGAACCATGTGCAAAGTTCTCATTCTAAGGATACTTCTTCTGATACTATGGGTCACTACAAAAAGAAGAGGGATGACTCCTAGTAACGCTCGATGACTATGGCTACGCACTCCTTGCAATTGAGAATGGAATCCTAAATGACTGCACAACCGATGCATGTCATGATGCTAAAGTCATGTTCTCCTCTACCAAACATAACTTCTCTACAGCTACTTCCAATGACCTAGGTTCATGCATCTGAACCTCACCGCTGATGAGGTCACTAAGACTTCTAACAAAGTGTTGAATCAACATCGGCTCATCATCATCTATCCCGACATACTTCTTAAGCTCAAAGAACCTCTACTTGTATTGCTCAGCTAACATACCCTATTGACACAAATCATTAAACTCATCACCCTTCTTCTGCCTCTAGTGATCTGATAGAAGAAGAGCATGAAAATGCTCTAGAAACATCTCCCATGAAACAGTCGCAATATCAATGCACATATTTCATTTCTCTATCTATCACCATGTCGATGCAAAATCATGAAGATGCATGATCACACATCTCACCTTTGCGTTATTGCTATATGGGTGCACATAAAAACACCCATTCAAATAGAACAACCATGTCTCTTCCTCCATTCCACCACTGGAACCATCGAAGGTAGGAGGACGAGCTTGCAAGAGATCTCTCATGTGGCTAGCCACACTAGCATCTGAATCCAACTCCACTCTCCTTGGTGGTGAATGTGAATTCTCTCTCTCAATGATCAGAATGGTGAGACTCCTCCTAATGATTTCCTTCCTAACCTGGTCCTAATCGATCAAGAAAATTTTATGATGTAGTGAGTAACTGCGGAATCACATCAACTCCATGTTTCTCCTACTTCTACTGCTCCTCATGGTGTGACTCCTCAGAAACCTCAAGATGAGGGTTCCTATGAGTACCAATACAACCACTATGGCCATGTCCATGACCTCTAACTCTAGTAGTCATCTCACCTAAGCAAGGTGCAAAAGGACAATAAGCTAATGCTAAAGCAACTAATGCAAGTAAAATAACATGCAGGGATAAACTGCTAGGCTACCCCATGCTGAGTGCCAACATGCATAATGGGCTCATGAGAAACCAGAGTACCCAGTGTATGAACATGGGCTCTGATACTAGATGTAATACCCACCAAAAATACCCTAGATAAATACACCTAAACTATCTACAATGGAGAATTTTTTTCTTAAAATGCACATCTTTTCAACGACATATGTAACTATAGCATCTATCTAATGAATATCAAATATAACATCTACTAAATGCATCAATTATAATCACATCATAATCTTAATTAATACATTGCATAACATATCTTAGCAATATTGATCGATAATCTTATTAGCAATCGTAGAGTGGACTGAGAACGATGGAGGGAACAACGTTTGCAGGGGGAAATTTGAATTTGAGAAATGGAGGGAACAACAATGCTGGTTCCTTTGGGTCTGAATCCACTGTAGCTCGAGGACAAACATCTGATGATGAGGATGGGTGATAGGATGGGGACGCACGAACATGGGACCCTCCTCCCGATCCCAAAAAATTAAAAAATATGCAAGATTCATGCCTCGAGGTGGTGCAGATTGATATAGAAAATACCAAGGAGGGGCGAATACCTAAACCATGGAATAGTCTCTTCACTAGACATGCATCTGGTAAATCGACTAGTAAATCTTCTCTCCCCTTTGTGAAGGATATATCAGACAATAGAATAGGTAAAATTGCGATTGAGATTCTTGATTTGGTTATTGACCATAGCATTTCTTTAATGACTCTTTCTCTGGTGGGGAAATTTGTTGGACCCCAACCTAATATTGAGGATGTTAGATCCTTTCTTAAAAGAAAATGGAGAATGAAAGGACACGTTGAAGTTTTTGCCCTACCTTGGGGTTTTTTCATGTTCTCCTTTTCATGCGGGGAAGATTTGGAAGTAGTTCTAAGTGGAGGCCCTTGGATGTTTGGTAAATCACCTCTTTCTATTAGAAAATGGACCCCTAACATGGAACTAAATGAATCCTTTTTTGAATCTACTCTGGTGTGGGTTAGGTTGCCTGGACTACCATTGGAATACTGGGTGGAGGATGTTTTCTCAGGAATTGCTAATTCCTTTGGGGAGCTTATTGCGATAGACCCAATGACTGCAGCTCGCAAGAGATTGGTGTATGCACGCATCTGCATCAACATATCCCACAATATGGATCTCCCAAGTACTATTGATATAAATTCCAAACTTGGGTTATGGGAACAAGCCATTGAATTAGAATCTCCCCCTTTTGTGCGTTTTTCTTGCAAAAAAGTAGGTCACTGGGCTAAGGCTTGCCCCAGCAACCCTAAAAGACCTATGATTAAAGAAAAAAATATTAATAAACCAGTTTGGAAAGGAAAAAATAACAACAAAGTTTGCAACAGGTTAGAAGAAAAAAGTGGAAATCTGGTAAATAAAACAAAAAATTAGGAAAATGATTCCAATGATCTTATTAAAGACCCTACCATGAAGGGGAACAAGAATAATGAAACCAAGGAATTTGAGATCAAAATAGGAAATACCTTTGAAGCCCTTCAGTCGCAAGAGAAGGAGAATGAAATCAGTACAGAGACACTTGAGGATGGTGAGATTGAGGATATCACTGACTTTCATCATGAGGAACTATATGAACCCATATCAGAGAAAGAAGAACCCTATTTAGGGAAAGAGTTTCAAGAATAGGAAATAGATATGGGAAGGAGTAATAAGTTTGGATCGCCACAAGCAAACTTAAATGCTTTATTCCAGAACATAGAAGTAAATATGACTACCTCATCCCAGAAAAGAGAAATGCTATGGAGCAACATACAAGATGACTCCAGGGCAGAACAACAAGAAGAAAACACAATAGGAAATGGAAAGAAAATTAAGACCAAGAAGATAGGAGGTCCTAATGGAGTAAAAACCAGAACCAGATCTAAGGTAGATTTTGGGGCCTCAAGATCCCCACCAAGATGCAAAACTATGAAATGGCATAGGGACCAAGAGAGTAAACAAACCATAGTTGATGGAAGGCATAGAACTATCAAGGAGTCCTGCCCCCAGGCTTTCAAATGAAAGTAATATCATGGAACATCAGAGGCCTAAATGGTCTCAATAAACAGGATATATTAAGGAATCTTATTCAAGATCAAAATCCGGATATTATCCTGAATTAGGAAACTAAAATGAGTAAAGAGAAAGTGGAGAAACTAAAGTTTTTTAAAAATGGAGGGGTCTGTGGCAGTAGCTCAAATGGAGCCTTTGGAGGGGTTGCAATATTTTGGAATAAAAGCACAACCTCTAGAGATATGATAGATGTGGATGGCAATATTTTATCCCTAAAAGCTATAAATATTGTTGATGAAAAGGAATTTGTTATCACTAATATCTATGCCCCTAATTCCAAATCTGCTAGAAGTAAATTTTGGGAAAAAGTTCAGCATAAAAGGAAAAAATTCTCTATGCATAGTTGGGTTGTTATGGGAGATTTCAATACTCCTCTGCAAGACAGAGAAAAATTTGGAGGTAGTCAAGCACAACCAGATAGCAGATCTGACCTGATGGACTTTATCAATGACAATGCTCTCATTGACTTGGATCTCAACGGAGCCTCCTATACTTGGTCAAACCAAAGAGATGGTGATGATCTTATCCAGGTAAGACTTGATAGAGCCCTTCTCTCTAATTATTGGATTCTTTCTCATAGTTGTTCCCTTTCTGTTATTAATAGAATTGGGTCAGATCATTATCCCATTTCCTTTATTGCTGAGAACTCTAAGAATAATCAGAGATTCCCTTTTCATTTCGAAAAGATGTGCATATCCCACCCCAATCTTGTAAATTCCATTGCTAAATGGTGGAATCTTGAAGTTAATGGAACAACGATGTATAAAGTTGCCAAAAAACTTAAATATGTCAAAACCAATATTAAGACTTGGAACAAGAAGGTCTTTGGTGATATTTTGATTCAAAGAAGAAAATTAAAGGAAGAACTGGACCAGATACAAGTTTCCATCTAGAAAGAAGGCTACAAAAAGTATTCCAAAGCCATGGAAGACAAGGTCCTTGACAAAATTCACCTCATTATTTCTAGGGAAGAAATATATTGGAGACAAAGATCCAGGGCTATATGGCTGAAGGCAGGGGACAAAAACACTAAGTTTTTCCACATGACTTTCCTAAAACATAAGGCAGCAAATAGAATCACAAAACTAACTATTGAGAACAACACTCTTCTTAATAAGGATGACATCAAGGATGAATCTATTAGATTCTTCAAGCAGCTTCTATCTAGTAATGAGGACCTTGATCAGACCCATCAACTCAATCTGGTTAATAATATTCCTAAAATCATAAACCCTATTCAGAATAAGACCCTTGCTACCATCTCCTCTGCTGAAGAAATCAAAAAAGTTGTCTTCTCTTTTCAAGGGGATAAAGCTCTGGGCCCTGATGGATTCTCTATGTTCTTCTTTCAAGAATTCTAGAATATTATGGGGAAGGATATGGTTAATGCAGTGAAAGAATTTTTTGGGTCCAGAAGAATCCTTAAGGAATTGAATTCCACTTTTATTGCCTTAATCCCCAAAGTTGCTGGGGCAGATTCTATGGGCAAATTTAGGCCAATTAGCTTATGCAACTCTTTCTATAAAATAATATCCAAAGTCTTCACTACTAGAATTTTGGCAGTGCTTTCCTTCATCATATTTGAAGAGAAAAAAGGCTTTGTTCCTGGTAGACAGATTCTTGACTCAATCATTCTTGTTCATGAGAACATTCACTCCCTCAGTGCTACAAAGAAAGAAGGTTCCTTGATAAAGCTAGATTTGGCAAAGGCTTATGATAGAGTTGAATGGGATGCTCTATTTAAAATCATGGGGGCTTTTGGTTTTGATGATAAGATTATCAAAATAATCAGAGAATTAATCACTACTCCTATGTTCTCTATTTTGGTTAATGGTTCTCCAACAAATTTTTTTAAAAGTTCTAGAGGGCTAAGACAAGGAGACCCCATATCTCCTATCCTTTTTACCATTCTGGATGAAAGTATGAGTAGAATAATTCATAAGTTGAAACAAAGCAAAACTATCAAAGGTCTTCAACCTTCCTCTACCAATGTGTTTTGCACTCATCAATAGTTTGTTGATGACACTATCATCATGGGATATTCTTCAGTCAAGGAGGCTGAAGCCTTCAAAACAACTCTCAACTCCTATGCTTTGGCAACTGGTCAGCAAGTTAATTGGGACAAATCAGCTATGTACTTTCTCAATACTCCAGTCATAAGACAACAAAAAATTGCCAATATTATTGGATGCAAAGTGGAATCGTTGACTTTCACCTACCTGGGTCTTCCTTTAGGGTTGGCACCCCCAAATTCCTTCTAGAATATGATCATTGATAAAATTAATAAGAGACCTGCAGGATCAAAAGGCTCAATGTTATCTCAGGCTAGGAAAATGCATCTCCTCCAAGCTACCCTTCAAAATCTCCCTGTTTATGCCCTCAGTCTATTTGGTATTCTGGCTAAAATTGCTGAAGCTATGGAAAGAATTCAGAAGAGATTCTTATGGTTAGGAGTGGAAGAAAAGAAGAGAATACCTTTGATTTCCTGGAACAAGGTGTGTAGACCAAAGAACAAAGGAGGGTTGGGGATTAAAATTATAAAAAACTTTTAACAAAGCTCTTCTTGCCAAGCAGTTATGGAGAGCCTATGACACTAAGAAAGACTGGAACCAAATTTGGTTTGACAAATACATTCAGAATCAGACTATCGAAGGAATCCTTAATTCTGAGGATATCTCGGCTGGATCCTTCATCTGGAATAGGGTAACCAAATCCATAAAAGTTGCAAAAGCTGGAGCCGGATGGGTCCTTGGAAAAGGTGACAGAATAAGGTTTTGGGAAGACCCTTGGATGAATGAAGCGCTATTTGATAAAAACAACAGTCAAGCTATTGAAGAATGTAAAAGGAGGTTTGGACTGATGGTTTGTGACTATTGGAAGGAGAATAAGTGGGTTAAACTTGAGGACATCCATCCTGGTTTTTCCTCTCTCTAGAAAGAGTTGTTGTCCTTTTCCCCTAACAAAAACTATGATGATGTTTTCCTCTGGAAAAGTGATCCTAAAGGTGAATTCACAGTTTCTTCTGCCTATAAAAACACTTTCTCTCAAATCAGCAATCCCATCTGGAGCAAAGTCTAGAATAGCATCTTGATCCCTAAATTCAACATTTTCTTTTGGCTTGCTTCTCATAATAGTACCCTTACTATTGATAATTTAATCTGAAGGGGCTTCAAATTCCCTAATAGATGTGAGCTCTGTTAGAAGGAGGGGGAATCAGTTGATCACCTATTTTTTCATTGTTCCTTCACAAGGGAAATCTGGTGTAAAATGTGGAAAAATGGAAAATTAACCGGGTCATGAACAAAATCATTAAGGATATCATATGGCAATGGACTTATCCTACCAAATGTCAAATCATTAAGAACTTGTGGTCTTTGACCCTCCCCATGATATGCTGGGGCATTTGGAAAGAAAGGAATAACAAGATATTTAGGGAAGATAAGTGTAATACTCAGGTAGTCTTTGATAAACTATGTAGGGCTATAAAGGAGAACATCAACATCCCTCACAAGAATAATCAGCAATGGGCTATTATTGATATGAATGATATGGAAAAAGACATTCTTACTAAATGGAACCTAATTCATAAGGTCTACAGATCAGACAACAACAACAAGAGAGATAACATTGTTTGGAGGTTTCCTAATTATGACTAGATAAAGGTTAATTTTGATGGGGCAGCCAAAGGGAACCCTGGAAAGGTTGGTGGAGGTGGAGTTATCAGAAATGCTCAAGGAAGTTGTATTGCTGCTTTTGCTTCCCCTCTTGGAACCCAAAACAACCATGTGGCTGAAGCTATGGCCATGCTTAAGAGCCTCTAGTTAGCCCAGGAATTCAAATTTAAAAAAATCTCGCTCAGAGGGGATTCTTTAAATATTATACAAGCTCTCAAAGGTAATAGTTCAGTTTCCTGGAATATTTCCAATATTATTAAAAATGCTAAAGCTATCCTTAATAACTATGTTAGCATTATTATAACCCACACATTTAGAGAGGGTAACAAGGTAGCGGATATCCTTGCCAATGAAGGGGTTAAATTGGAGAAGGGCGTCAAATATATAGGGGAAGATCAAATCAAGTGGGAGATTAAGGAATAGTTATATTTTGATCGCCTTAATGGATCAAGCTAATTTCATGATTGATTTCTGGGGTACGAGTACCAATGATAGATTTTGGGGGTGGATGAACTACCAGATGATGAGTGTTTCTCGACATCATAACAAAGATCATATGTGTGCGAAAGGTAATTGTAATAATAGCCAGGTTCATATGAACATGAGTGGCAATCTCAATATTGTGAAAGACTCTTTACAAGGGGAAACCAGAAATTCAGAGTTTTACTCACGAGCCGAAAGTTGTAACAGAGGATATTGTTACCAGGAAAGTAGAATGGGAGGCAACCTTAACAGGAATGAACCTTCAGGTTGTGAGCACTGGAAGAGCAAAAGAAAGGTGTGGAGAAGGCTCCACAGACACGATTTCACTGATTATATGGAGAAGCTCCATGGTAGTAGAAACTCTGTGTCTCACGGGTTCGCTAAAAGCTAGAGCAATAACAGGGCTACCTTGTTTGGGGAAATCTGGCAAATTGATGAAAGTTTTATCTCGGAGGTCATGGGACTAAAGATGGAGGGGACAAAATTCTATAGGGATAGAAAGTACACCGTCGAGGCCTTCAAAAATTTCCCTAAGATGGAGGACTAGAAGGGCAGCTTGGCGAAGAAGGACAACATATCATACTTCACCCCCCAACAGGTAAAACCTTTTTGGCAAAAAGTTCTTAGGGCTTTAATGGAATATTTAACTGTGGATGGCAGGTTTACAAAAATTTACAATTATCATTTCGCCATGCTGAACCACTTCCACCATGGGGCTAAAATATATTTGCCCTTCTATTTAGCCTCTTCTCTAAACGAGAGCCTGGTCGACCATATTAAAAAACCCAGCTCCTACCCTCTAGTGCACCAGGGACTCATTCTGCTGATTTATGAATATATGAAGGATAAGACTAGGGCTACCAAGGGTGACCCTTTAGTCATCAATGCCTAGATTTTTGAGAAATGTAGAGACTCTGATTCGACTACGGAGACTAGCACCCCTACCTATAAAAAAAGGAAGGTTGAAATTGTGTAGGAAGAAAAGGATGTGCCTTGTGAGGAAGAAGAGGGAATTAACAAGGAGGAGAATTATGGGGAAGGAGAGGAAGGGGGCAATTCTGAGAATCATCAACCTAACCTTGAAGGCTCAAAAAATAAGAAAGAGGCTCTGAAGCCTAAGGAAGGTGAAAACCCTAATGTGGAGGAGATAGATCAGAGAAAGGATTCTGTGGACACAATTCTAGATACTGCCCGCAATTGCACCCTTGAATTCTTTAATTTTTAGAAGTGGGTGGTGGAAAACATTACCAGCATGTAGGGTAAACAAAGAGAGCTAGAAGTTAAGATCAACAAGTTGATCAACATGTCCAACTCTGGGAAGCAGCACGAGGAGACAAAGAATAGTGAAGCGGAGGAGGAAATGGAAATGGAAGACTGGCTGGAGAAAGATTTGATAAAAGGTGACCTGAAACATCTAGAGGACGTCATCAAAATAAGGAAGGAATGGGTGGAGGAGGATAAGGACAATGTCAATGCCCGGATGGCTAGAAACAAGAAAGCCTTGAAAAGTCTTATGGACCATAGCCTCCAGGTTCTTAAAGTCTCCTCCTAGAACATCAATGCACTGGTGAATCATCTAGAAAAGAAAAACTAGGAGAAGAACCCGGTAGTTATTGAAGATGCTCCTACTTCCAGCCTAAGCCACCAGACCCCTAGGCGCAGAACCAAGAAGACAATAGCAGAGAAGGATATGAAGATGAAAGAAAGCCAGATTGCTCAGGAAAATACCAACTTGAGGGAAGCGACCAAGGCAATGATGCTTTTGGTGTAGGATGCAGAAGAAACCATGAATAATTTCTAAATTTATGTTTATGCAAGGCTTGGGGCCAATTTCTTGTTGGCCTCTTGCTGTCCTTTTCTCTGTTGCTAGTCTTTTTGCTAGTTTTTTGCAGCCATTGTGTTTTGTTTCTTTCCTGAATATCTTTCATATGTATCTAGGTTTTGGGTCCCTTAAAATCTATTTTTAATTAATCAAAAACACATCTTAGCACAATTTACGCAAGTGGAATAACATAGCATATCATCTTTTCCCTAGGGTATCTCAACGTCACTACTTAAGAGTAACATCCTATAGACTAGATTCATTTTAAGCACCAATACCAAATGTTTTTAATTCCATAAAATACATCCATTCTAACATCATAAAGTTAACACATATCCTTCCTAAAATCATGATACTAATCTCATATCCAATCCATTACTTCCATTAAGACTAACTTAGATCTAGGAATCTTATGCATAACATTAAGATTACTTTCATATTGAATTACATTAACATACATCCATGATATCTAATCAAGGTACATATTTCTATCAAATAATCATTCATTAATATCTTTAAACATACAATAGGACACCTCGTTCCATATTCCAAGAATACCATTTGATTACATACAATTCCTAGTCTTACAATGTCACATTACATAGATTTAATTTTACAAGGTACATGATCCTTTCCTTAATACAATACCATTGTGAACACATGAGTAATAAAATATATATTATTAGTTGCAAGCATTATCACATATAGGAGAACCCACATCCACACATGCAACTCCAATGAAGAGTATCCCAATGGGAGAAGGCATCAAACCACCCGACCATGTGGAACCAAATAGGAACCACCCCCCATGCTAAGAGATGACATGGGGTTCCAACACTCACTCAAGACCTAGGTTGACACCTAAAAATAGTGGGACTCAACATAGAACATAATGAACTCAATATAATAATAATCACATAACATCACAAGGCTGAAATCAACAATAAACTCTTTTAGAGGCGTACAATAAATCATGGCATAGGGACATGGTCACATGTAAGAATGGAGTGTCATCACATATTGTCCTCATATAGAAGGAAATATGGCCATCCTTACCATTCACTCTCCTATGTGCTAGCCTCACAAAGAAGGTAAATATGCACCCATAGTAGACATGTATGCTATCCTCACAAAGAAGAGCAATCCATACTCCTAATAGACATACAAGCTACCCTCACAAAAGAAGGGTGAAAACAATCCATTAACACACATGTGGAGCCATCTCAACCTATGTGAGTACAAGGGAGATTAGATTTCCATCTTATATGTCCTCAACCAAATAGAATTATCTTATTAGGTGAAACCGAAGCCCAATCAATTATTAAATGTTATCACTAAATTACAAAAAGGAAAACTCCCAATGTACCCTGGTAGTCTAGGTGTCAAACAACCTACCTCACATGACCCCGTCATCACAAGGAATCCCACTCCCTGAATCATATGCCAAGACATAGGGTAACACATAAAATGACATCACAACACATAAATAATTCTCACAAAAGACTTCCAAGTATACATAACATCACTAAGAACATACTACACATAGGGCAAACATATGAACTATTACAAGTATAAAGCTTTCACCGATGCCTCATAGGAATAGTACCTATGCAAGAACATAAAACATAAGCACATCATAAACTAATTCAAATACTCAATAGTGAGGTACAAAACATCTTGCTGGAGTCATAGAAATAATCCTCAAAAAGAAAGGCAACAACCTCTTGTTGGAGCAACTTTTGCATAAGGAAACTCCTTAATGGTAGGAAATTAATCCACTTACCGAACCACAAAATACATCATGAGACATCATAGAAGATCATGAACCAATTAAATTTACTCAACACAGACTTCACATGCCTCTGGGAATTCACACAATCCAAACTAGAACTTTACAACATTAAAATTGACCTTTCTAGGTCTCCTGGACCAATTCAACTATGTTGGTATGTAGGTTAGTGCCTTTTTTATGTAGGGTAGAATTTTGGAAACATAGAATAGATTTGTTGGATGATTGCACAACGTTTTGGGTTCACTAGTCAGCTTTTTAGGTTTCTAGGTCAGCTTTCTCAGTCTGTAGGTTAGCTCTCTTAGTCAGTTTGCCAGAACTCTAGGTCTGCACTATGGGATTCCTGGTATGCATAGTGGAATTTTTGGTTGATAGTGTGGCGTAATTGGTTGATATTGTGGCATTTTTGGTAGTTTTTATGGCATTTTAGGTTAGGATTTCAAAATCATAAGTTTAAGAGATCCCAATGATGAAGTGGTTTCGCAAATCAACCGATGAGACAAAAACAACCTCAAGGACATCATCACGAGGTAGGATAAGCATAAAAAAGGGTGTACACATGGTTTATGCTTCAAATTCATCTCATAGGAATGAGTTTGCATTTCAATGGATAAGCAATTTGGGTAAAGCTACATTTTAAGATTAAAGAGCAAAGGAGAGAAACCTATCTCTCCATAGGCCAAAAGAACTAAAAAAACAATACCAAACACCCAAATACTCTAACAAAAAGAGTAAAAAATTCTAAAACATGAGATAGACACTAATTGTGAGCTTCATGGGCTCTTACAATACTACTGACACACTCAAACCAAGGAAAACAACCCCTATCACAACAAGGATTTGTCAAGAGGAGCAACACTCAAACAAATATCCAATGCCACCAAGAACACACTTAAAACATATAGGAAACATAAAATACATATACATGGGATCCATTATCTATTACATGGATCAACAACTCAGAAATTCTTGCAACAAGGAATTCAAACTTGCATTCTTTTCCTTGAATCATTCAACTATCTCAGACAATACATTTTCAGAAAATTACAGGAATAAAACGTTTCCAGAAACACACTCAAAGAGAAATTCGTAGAGAAAATCCACAATGACAATTCATAGAAGAGGATTCCATCAATCTTTCCCTACAAAGCTAACTATCCCCAAATCTAAACCAAAATAGACTAATCCCCATACAATATTTAAGTTGCGGACACAACAAACAAACTCTCTCATGGAGAAAATATTATGTGAAACATAAATATAAAATTTAAAAATCCATCGACCTTCAAATTGCAATCCAATAGAGTCGAAATGAAGAGGAAGAAATGTTGAATCCAAAACCACTCCAAAATCTTCAATCCAAACTAGAAACAAAAATCCAAAATCCGAAATGGTGTCAACTGGTAACCCACAAATAGCTATAGGAAGTCAAATAAAAAAAATATTTCCCAAGCCAAAACTCTCAACCAAACAAAATAATCCATAAAATAATATTTCTTACCTACCGTCTATAGCTCCAAGGTAGGAATATTTTATTATATTTTCTACCAACAAATTTAAATTCATCCACTTACCAAATAGGGTAGGTACAATATGTTGGTATTATGGATGTGTTGCATTGGTTTTGTCATTGATGTAAACACTTACCAACACTTATCCTTCTGGAGATCTTTGGTTATTTTCACGGACAAGTTCAGTGACTTATGCATAGTCACCGGTATTTGGTTCACTAGCAGGTTATATTGTTCACTAGCACTAAGGATGACTTGTTATCATTTGGAGATCACTTGGTTATGTTGAAGACATGGTTTGGACACTTGGTTTTGGTATTTTGGTTATTGGTCTAATCGGGTTGACATATTTGCTATTACCGCCAAATTGGTCTAGGTTATGGACTGACATGCAATATCTATTCCAAATCAGTATGACACATTATGGAGATGATTTATTGATTGGATATTGTTGTAGTTTTATTAAGCAAACATGATACATTGCATCTTGACTTATCTATAATTGATTTAATTGTAATATTCTTAATTAGTCAACCTACACATTTGGTCTTAGGTTTTGGTATATATGTAAGATCTCATTTGTGAGATGATGTAATAGGTAGAAGGAAGAAATATAATAGAGAGATGGTATATGGTTATGGTATTGTAACATGGTATGTGTGAATATTGAAGATCATATGAAAAGACCATAGAGAAGGTTCAAGGAAGGCTTTTAGAGCTTAACCGGTACTGAATCTAGCATTGGGGATGCTACTCTGAGTAGTACATTATCATTAGATTTAATCATCCAATTGTAGTCAGTGTGAATCCTATTTTGTGATTGAGCGGTGAGCTCTAGGCAGTTGGCCTTTCTGCATGTGCAGACCCCATTTGTATACACATACTATCTGTAGTAGTATCATCTGATTGTGGGTAAGGTTTCCCACCGTGGTTTTTCCCCTTACAGGGTTTCCACATACAAATCTCTATGTTATGTGTTCTAGATGTTGCTTCTCTTTCTGTTTCATGCATTAAGTTTCATAGGTATTGATATTAACTGTTAATCTGTTAACCAACATTAAGTTTGGTTTACCGCTATAATGTATCAAGTTTGATTAAGTTATATTTGGGTTGAAATTAAGAGACAACTGATTCAGCACCCCTTTTAGTTTCCTCTGGGTCCTAACAATTGGTATCAGAGCTAAGTCCTCTTTTTGCAGAAGTTTAACAACTTGAGGAGATTCTATGGCAACTAACTTTTTTAGGAAGGACACTCCAAAAGTTGATGGAACTAACTATGGTATATAGAAGATCAAAATGGAGACACATCTGAATTGCATTGGAAAAGACATATGGGATGTTACAAACAATGGCTATGCTGGTCCTACACCGAATCAACCTAGTCCACTAACATTGGGTAAGGAACAAGAGAATGCTTGCAAAGCAAGAGAAGAACTCTTGAGTGCCTTGTCAGATCAACAATTCATGGGATTATCAGACCAATTTTCTGCTAAAGCTATTTGGGATAAATTGGAGACATTGAATTAAGGAGATACCACTGTCAAAATTGCAAAATTGGAATGCTTTTGGATCAGGTATGAAAATCTGAAAAATGGAAGAAGATGAAAGAATTTTTTCTTTTATGGAAAGGGTAAATGAAATTGTTTTGGGAATACAATGGTGTGGAGGTTCCTTAAGTGAAGATAAAATTATTTCTAAAGTTTTGAGAGCATTGCAACCGACATACAAAATGAAAGTAACTGCTTTTAATGAGTTGATAATAATGCATAAAACATCAGTATCTAGAGATACCTTGGTTGGAAAACTTTCAGCATTTGAGCCTAAGGAATTTGGTCGTATTGCTAAAATTAAGATAGATTTAGCCTTCAAAGCATCGTCATCTGCATCATCATCATCATCATCTGATAAATCTGATTGGAAAGCACTTTATGCAAGAGAACTTGAAGATATCAGGAGGGAAAATGAAGAACTGGAAGAACTTGAAGCACTATTTGCAAGGAAAATTCCTAAAGGTCCTATTGGAAGTAAGTATGAAGGTAAAGCACCATTTAAATGTTTTAACTACAATAAAGTTGGTCATATGGCATCTAGATGTCCTGATAGACATGCAAGATTGAGAGAAGAAGCTAAAAGAACATATAAGCCTAACCCTGAATATCAGAGATACATATTTAAGAAGAATAGAGACAAATCATGTTACTATGTTGATGAAGGAGTTACTAACAATTATGATGAAGAACTGGCAGACAATGTATGGGATTTTTTTGCAATAAAAGAAGATCAACTGACACCTACTGTTCCACCAATAGAGAAAGCCCTAGTAGCTAAAATTGAAGAAAAGGATGAATGGATCATAGATTCTAGATGTTCACATCATATGACTGGTGATAAAAGTAATTTCTTATCTTTTCAAGAATATAATGGAGGTCTAGTAAGATTTGGGGATGACAAAGCTTGTTTGATCAGAGGAAAAGGCACTATATCTTTTGATGGTAATCACACTACTGACAACATTTATTATGTTGAAGGTTTGAAGCATAATCTTCTTAGTGTTGGTCAATTAGTTGAAAACGGATTTCAGTTATAATTCAAGAATGGTAAATGCAAAATCATGAATAGAACTAGGTTGGAGATTGCAACCGGTAATCAGACTAGAGGTAATATCTTTCATTTGAATAAAAATGAAAAGACATGCTTGATTGCACATATTGATGAAAGTTGGTTATGGCATTAAAGACTCTGTCATGTGAATTTTGATTACATTGTAAAGATTAGTTCAACAAAGGCAGTAAGGGATTTACCTAAGATTGTAAAACCTTATAATCTGGTATGTAAGGAATGTCAAATTGGAAAGCAAGTTAGAACAACTTTTAAGAGTATTTATGAGAAATCCAATAATGTTCTTGATTTAATTCATACTAACTTATGTGGTCCGACAAGAACAAGAAGTCTACAGGGAGATAGATACTTTATGCTAATCATTGATGATTATTTTAGAATGTGTTGGGTTACTTTTCTTAGGGAGAAATCAAAAGATTTTGGGAAATTCAAATTATTCAAGGCAATGGTAGAGAATGGAACCGATAAGAAAATAAAATGTTTAAGATCAGATCAAGGAGGTGAATTTACATCTAAGGAGTTTAATACATTTTGTGAAGTGAATGGAATCAGAAGACAACTATCAGCACCTCGGACACCTCGGCAATACGGAGTTGTGGAAAGAAAGAACAAAACTATTCTAGATGTAGCTAGAAGTATGATATTATAAGAAAATATACCTCATTTGTACTGGAGAGAAGCATCGAATACAACGGTTTACACTTTCAATAGAGTTCACATCAAACATGAAACTGGTAAGACACCTTATGAAGTATGGTTTGGTAATAATCCTACTCTTAAATACTTCAGAATATTTGGAAGCAAATGTTATATTAGGAGAGATGAGTATATTGGTAAATTTGATCCTAGAAGTGATGAAGGAATATTTCTTGGTTATTCATCTAAGAGAAAAGCATATAGATGTTTTAATAAAAGATTGTAAAAAATCATTGAGAGTGAAAATGTGAAGATAGATGAACACTTTAGAGGAAATTCAAGGTTTATTGATTCTGAACTAGTAGTTGAGATGATCACAAATGAACCTATACAGAGTGCACCAATACAAAATGTGGATCTAGTCACACCAACATCATCAGAGAGTTCCATAGTGTCTAAAGAACAATAGCAAGTGAACACACCCAAGTATGTAAGACTGAATCACTCTAAAAGTTAGATAATTGGGAATAAATTGTTGGCATATGTGTAGAGTATGTTGACATGATGATATTGTGTTGTCATTGATTTTAATATGCTAAAGAGTGAACCGATAATATGTTGAAGAGTGAACCGATAATATGTTGAAGAGTGAACCAGTAATTTGTTGAAGAGTGAATCGGTTTATTGAAGTTAAGCAACTGGCAAAGTGAACCCGTATAATGTTGTGAATAGGTATATGTGCAAAATGTGAAGCAGTACATTTCTCCAAGTGAACCGGTATATGGAATGTTTTCTATCAAGGTTTATTATGGTATGACTACCGGTTGGTAGTCCTAGCCTCAGGGTTTCCGGTTGAAGTGTTTCAAGCTTGTGTGATTCAATCGATGGCATTGTGTGATGAGTTAGCCTTGTAATGGAGATTAGATCATGTTGCCACATCGACTTCATGCGCGTGAAGGATATTGCATGAAAGGGATTGATCCTACCTACCTCAGGAATGTGTGAAGTCCCTACAAATGGTGAAGAATGCGTGATGGGTTATCGCCTCCAAGAAGTAGTGAAGAACGAACGATGTAGAATGTCTTGAGATTTATTCAAGACCATTGTATTCAAATGCAAAGTGTTCAATGGTTAGGATTGAACCAAATGAATTGCTCAACCTAAATGTTTAGGATTTAGGGTTTATGCTACCGACCTATCTGTTTCCTATAAGGTCGATGTTGTGTTTCATGTTGAGGTTGTTGGGAAATGTTGTGTGAGTATTTAAGTGGAGAGATACATGATTCTTTCTAGACAAAATAAGAGAATTGATACCTGCAAAGTGTGTGTGCAAAAGGAAGGAACTAAAACGGATATGCATTGGCATTGAGTGCTATTACCAGATCATTATAATACCTATTGATCTCTAATCACTTCAATAGTTGGAAAATCCCTTAACAGAGTAGCTTTAACCAGCTTGCTGTAAATCCTTTAATAGGGTGACTCAAAGCCATTGAGTTCATAAAATCCTCTAACAAGGTAACCTTTAACAGGGTTTAACCCTTAACTGGGTATTCTAGCGATCCCTTAATTGGGTGATCCCTAACAGGATCAGTTCCTAACATAACCTATTGTAATAGTCTTTAACCGGACTAGGCTCCTAATAGAGCGGACTTCTAAAGAGTTCAAAAACAACTTGTGGGTATTCATCCCCACCGTAGTTTTTTCCCAGTTGGGTTTCCATGTGAAAAATATGTGTGTCATGTGTGATGCTTCCTTCATGTGATGTTTTGTTATTTCTTGTTTAGTGGTGAATCATGTTGTTCTAGTAAATTATTGTATCTTTGATGATAGATTATCTGTTTATGCATAAGGATGAAGTGGAAATGAGGGAGTAGATTGTATGGAAAGCTAAGTATTGTTGGTTTATATCTTTCACAGTCTCATTATGTTTAACTGGTAGTAATCTGGTTTAGACTGGTATTAGTGTTTGTCTACCAAGTGCACTATTTGTAATCAAACCCGTTCAGAAAATTTTTTTGTGTCTGTACTGATTCACCCCACCCCCTCTTAGTATCGGTTTGGTACTCACTATTCATCATTGAGTTATCAACTGGTATCAGAGCATCCTCCAGGTCCTGTGTGTTGTAAGCTTAACCGCTTGAGGGAAAGATCCTATTGTAATGATGAAGAGGGAAGGTCCAAAGTTCAACAGAGATAACTTTAAAATATGCAAGGATAGAATGAAGATATACATCAAAAGCATGGGTGCTCAACATTGGAGCCATGTTGAGAATGCTTATGTTATCCCTACTAGTACTCTCACCGATGACCAAAAGAGAGAGATTCAGGAGAATGGGCAAGTCATGGAAGCCCTAATTAATAGTTTATTTGACATTGAGTTTATTGATGTTCAAGACAAAGAGAATCCCAAGGAAGTATGGGATGCCCTTGAGAATATCTATGGTGGTGATGAGCATGTGAAACAAGCTAAGGAAGAAAGCCTTAGGGGAAAGTTTGTAGACATGTGAATGGTTGAAGGAGAGACCATTCAACAATATGGAATAAGAATCAAAACTATTGTTGGAGATATCAAGAGTGCAGGTGGTAAAATGGAAGATTCCACTGTTGTTAGCAAAGTTTTGAGATCCTTATTACTGGTCTATGCAATAAGGGTTGCATCTATTCAGGAGTTGAGGTCTGTAGACAAGACAAAGGTATCCCTAGACTCCATCATTGCAAAGCTAATAGCTTATGAGCTAAATGATTATGATGGTAGTATTCAGAAGACTAAATTAGCCTTTAGAGCATCTGCTACACCATCCAGGAAAGGCAAAGAAGCTAGTACCAATGGTGAACCAAGATAGAATAGAGAAATGGATGATGAGGAGATCCTCATGGAATTTGAAGCTCTTCTTACCAAGAGACTTCCTTAGGGAATCGGTAAATAAAGAGGTAAGCTCCATTTGAAATGTTTTTCTTATAATCGGATAGGACACATTGCTGTAAACTATCCTAATGGTGATAGCAAGGACAAACCAGAAAAGTTCAAGAAGTTCAAAGGAGGAAACCGAAGAAACTATTTTGTAGCAGTTGATGAAGGTGTCACTGATGAGGAATCAAAAGATGAAGAAAATGAATATATTGTGTTTGTAGCAGTCAAGGAAGATGTGTCAGACAAGAAGGATCTTGTCTCCCACTTTGATAATTCCAATGAGTAGATTATTGACAATGGTTGTTCTCACCATATGACTGGTGATTGGAGTAAGTTTCTATCTCTGGAAGAGTATGATGGTTGTGTGGTTCATTTTGGTAATGATGCACCATGTATGGTAAAAGGCAGAGGGTCTATCTCTCTGAATGGAAGAAGCAGTGTTGACAATGTGTATTGGGTAGAAGGTCTAAGGCACAACCTTTTGAGTGTTGCTCAATTGAATAATAATGGACTCACTCTGGAATTCAAAAATGGAGTGTGCAAAATCAAAGGAAAGAGTGGTGAACTGATGGCTACCGGTATGAAGACCAAAGGTAACCTATTTCAGCTAAATGTTAATGTCAGTACATGTCTTATGGCTAAGTTTGAGGATAGTTGGATATGGCATAGGAGACTCTGCCATGTAAACTTTGACAATATTGTGAAGGCTGGTAAGATCAAGGTAGTTAGAGGATTGCCTATGTTGAGCAAACCAGAAAATCCTTTGTGCAGAGAGTGTCAACTGGGGAAAATGTCTTCCTCAACCTTCAAAGGTAAACCTTTCACTGTAGACAATTTACTTGATCTTGTGCATACTGATTTGTGTGGTCCTATGAAAACTAGGAGTGTGCAGGGAGATAGGTATTTTATGATTCTTACTGATGATTGCTTAAGAATGATGTGGGTCACATTCTTGAAGGACAAATCTGAAGCTTTTGGAAAGTTCAAAGCCTTCAGAGCACTTGTAGAAAAAAAAGCGATAAGAGGATTGAGTGCTTAAGAACTGATCAAGGAGGAGAATTCACTTTCGATGAATTCAACAAATACTGTGAAGAGAATGGCATCAAGAGGCAACTGTCTGCCCCCTAGACTCCATAGCAGAATGGCCTAGCAGAAAGAAACACCCGGACTATGGTTGAAGTGGCTAGAACTATGTTGATCCAAGGAAAGGTTGCTCACACCTTTTGGAGAGAAGCGGTGAGAATTGCAGTCTACACAATGAACCGGGTACTCATCAAGAAAGGAAAGGATAAGACTCCTTATGAGTACTAGACCAGTAAGACACCAATAGTAAGCTACTTCAGAGTGTTTCATAGAAAATTTTATATCAAGAGGAGTGAACATCAGAGCAAATTCTATGTAAAATGTGATGAGGGAATATTCTCAGGATATTCCACCAAGAGTAAAGCTCTCAAATGTTTCAACAATAAGAATTAGAGAATAGTTAAAAGCATCAATGTTAGGGTTGATGAAAACTCTGAGAAACCTAAGGAAACTGGCAAGGAGCATGTAGGAGATGAACCGGTAGTAACCTTCTGGGAACTGGTTGCAAATCAGCCCAGTACCAGTAATTGTGCTCCTACACTGGTGGATGTTGATGCTGATGAAGATGAGGATGAAGAAGAAAAGCAAGAGGACTCTATTAAAAATATACCTAGGTATGTAAAACTCAGTCATGATACAAAGCAGATCATAGGAGACAAAAATGCAGGAATTCTTACAAGAATAAAGGTTAGAGAAAACTCATATATGATCTCTGAATTTGAGCTTAAATCATTCAAAGAGGCACATAAAGATGAAAGACTGTATCAAGGCAATGGAAGAGGAACTTGATCAAATAGAAAAGAATGGTACATGGTCTTTGGTACCCAGACCAGAGCATAAAAATGTCATTGGAACAAAATGGGTCTTCAAAAATAAATTGAATGAGGATGGCATAGTGGTAAGGAACAAAGCCAAACTAGTATGTAAAGGATATGCCCAAGAAGAAGGAGAAGACTATGGAGAAACCTTTTCTCCAATAGCAAGATTGGAAGGAGTTCATATGCTTCTTGCATATGCAGCTTTTAAAGGATTCAAGCTATATCAAATGGATGTAAAATCTGCATTTCTAAATGGAATACTTGAAGAGGAGGTGTATATAGAGCAACTAGATGGGTTTTCCCTATCAAAAGATAGTGACATGGTGTGTAGGCTACATAAAGCCTTGTATGGACTGAAGCGGGCACCTAGAGCATGGTATGAATGCTTGCACTCCCATCATGTGAAGGTTGGATTTGAAAGAACAAGTGAAGATAGCAATATCTACTTGAAATCAGAAGGAGATTAGATTCTGATCTATGAAGTATTTGTTGATGACATAATCTTTGGTGGAGATGACAAGATGAGTCATGACTTTGTAGATGAGATGAAGAAGGAATTTGAGATGTCACTCATAGGGGAGATTAAGTTCTTCATTGGATTGTAGATTCAGCAAATGAAAGATGGAATCTTTATTACTTAGTCCAAGTATGTCAAAGAGGTGTTGAAGACCTTTGGCATGGAAGACAGCAAACCGGTTGGTACACCAATGGTGACCAGTTGTAAACTATCAAAAGAGGATGACTTAACATTGGTAAATGAGAAGGAATACCAATCAATGATTGGTAAGTTGCATTATGTAGTACATAGTAGACCAGACATTGCACATGCAGTGGGTATTACCACTCGGTTTTAGAAAAGACCAAGAGAGTCCCACTTGGTAGCAGTCAAGCGGATTCTTAGTTATCTGAAGGGAACTATTGACTATGGATTATGGTATCTATACAATGATGATTTCAACCTGAAAGTGTTCACAAATGCTGATTGGGCTGGTAATGTGGATGACCGAAAGAGCACAACTAGTGGTGCATTCTTTCTCAGTGGTAGACTAGTCTCATGGATGAGTAAAAAGCAGAGTTGTATCTCTCAGTCTACAGCAGAAGTGGAGTATGTTGCAGCTTGTATGAACTGCACCTAGATTATTTGGATGAAGCATGTATTAAATGGCTTCAAAGTTCCTGTATCTGAACCAGTAAGTATATTTTGTGACAATACAAGTGCAATTAACATCTCCAAGAATCCAGTTTTACATGCTAGAACCAAGCACTTTGAACTCAAGTATCATTTCTTGAGGGAAAAGGTTCAGAACAAAGAGGTGGTATTCGAACATGTTTCTGTTACTAATTACTAAGTTGCCATTAGTTTTATGTCCAAAGTCATTCTATATACTCTAGTCGGTTACTACTACCAAAAAATTTAGTCGGTAAGCACAGAGCAGTCGGTTATCGAAGAAAGTAGTCACAAAGCCTAGTATACACCGAGCTGTCTATCAAGTAACACTCCATGTATACCGAGCAGCAAAAAGGATACACTGAGTGAACACACACCGAGTGAAATGTGTTACCAGATTTATTGAACCTAGACACATGTGTGGAAACGTGTTAGAAGATCAAGGAACATAGAACCATTATCACATTGGAAATTGCACTTAAAGATTGTGTATGATTTTAAGGTCATCTATCCAATGAAACATTTTGTATGGTTATTCATTCAATGAATCATGTTTGTAAGATCGAAGCAATGAACTAGATCACCGATATAAGAGATCTATTTATACAGCATGAATTAAGGATCAGAGAGAAAGACATATGTGTAGACATCTAAAAATGGTCAACGCTTGCGGAGTCATACTTTAACATTTGCACATTGCCTTATTTTAGGGTTTTTGTATCGCATTAACATTTCTCCTATGTCATGCATTTGGTCTTTATCATTTGCAAGCATTGAGTCTTTCTTCTGTGTTCTTCATTTATCTCGCTCTCGAATTTGGTCTTGTCAACAATAATCTTCAGTCATGATTTTGGTCAATCTTATCCTGTCGCATCTATATGCGTATTCATTGGTCATCATTTTGGACATCGTCAATCCTAATTAGGGTTTTGTCCTCCTTTCAATCTTGTCATCTTGTCATTGATTCATCATCGATCCTTGTCCTCTGATCAAATTGTCATCAATCTTGTCATCTTGTGATCGATTTGTCATCGATCATGGTCATTTTCAATCTTGTCGTTTTGCAATCTATTTTGTCATTGATCGATGTTCTCTTTTCAATCCTCGTCTTTCTCAATTATGTCAATTTGGATTAATTAGTCATTGTTCCTCATCAATTGGCGCATTTATCAATCAAATCATTTATCACAGTGGTCATTTATCAATTCAAAATCATGGTCAAATCGAATCGACATCAATTATCTTTTGTCAGGACCTAATGGTCATCCTTGCATTTCTAATTCATCTTTTAGGGTTTCATGATTTTATTCATTTAACCCTGTTTGTCATTTCCCCCTCTAGGATTAATAAATTATTTATTTATCCTAAGTCTTTGTGTCACAATTAAATGTTTAATTTAATTGGCTAACTAATTATTCCTCTTTTTGTGAATTAATTAATAAATGACAAATTATTAATTGATTTACCTAATTTCTCCTAATTCACTAATTTCCTAATTTTTCATCAATTTCTAAATTCCCTCTTTGTGAATTAATTAATAAATGAAAAATTATTAATTAATTCACTAATTTCCTAATTCCTATTTTCCTCATTTTCTAATTTCCTAATTTTCTAATTTTCCTAATTTCTAATTCAATTTCCTCCTATTTTTCTTCTAATTTCATGGGAATGACATTTCAATTTGTCATAATTTGTCATAATTGACAATCAATCAATTTTGACATAGAAATTTGTCATAATCTTGTCATAAATTATCAATCAATCAATTTTGCATAGAAAGTACAAATTTGTCATAAATTTGTCATAAATGACATTCTTGATTTCAAATTTCCTTTCAAATCTCTTCATGCTAATCTTGTCTTTTCTCCAATTTGTCTATAAATTGGATGAATTTCTTCAATCAAAGATCCCCAATTTGATCGCATTTTGAATCCCAACTAATCACATTATCGAACGACTCACTTTTTTGACTCAATCCCCGAATCAATCACGCTTCGAGTATTCTTGCGCTATCATCTTGTCTAATTGTTTTCATCTCATGTGTATGCACTTGTAGGTGAGATCCACAAACAAAGCTATTTGAAGAAGAAAGAAGGACAATGGAGCCACATGAAGGAGACATTCAAGTCTGCATTTGGTTTGCTTAAGTTTTCGATCTTGAATATCTTGTTTTCATATCTCTATTGAGTGTGTTAGGATAGATCATTGCATTTGAGCTTTTGTGATTGAGCTATATTATTAATACTATTTTCTTTGGTGATTTCCGAATTCCTAGCTACATTAATTGGTGAACCCGATGTGAACTAACCACTTAACTATGCTTTTGAGTTCTTTTGAGTTGGTTTGCAGGTTAAAAACCCAAGAAACAAGGTAATGCAGGGCTTTTTGGGAACTTCTGTGCCTGTGTCAAGCATTTTGCACCTGTGTTATTCATTTTATGCCTATGTCAAGGGAAATCTGTGCCTGTGTCAAGCATTCTGCGCCTATGTCAAGACTTTTGTACCTGTGTAGGGACAGAAATAGAGGTAAAAGGCAGTGTGTTTTTACTTGCAAATTGATTTGTTTTGCATTTTGTTTCTGCTTTTTGGTTTTATGGTACTAATTCTTTGTGTAGCATCTTGGCATTACGGATGGCAAAGACAAAGATGAAACTAGTAACGAATTTTATGCAGGTTCGATAGTCAAAGATCAAACATATCAAACTTCTAACCTGGTGGTTTTGCAGGTTTCCTTGGATTACAACTAAACTTTGTGTTTGTAATTAATATTTAGGCACCTAGTATGATTTCTAAATAGGATGGAATGAATTAATGTTGCTTTGATTGTTGAGTTTGACATTGGAGTAGGAGAGTATGCTCTCATCGTTCTTAGGGTGATCAGAAATCTAGATTTTTATACCATGCTCATGTTTTTGATTGTGTGTCACCTTTAGAGGGCCTGCCTTCCCGACCATTTGCCTTTGCAAGCAAGTGATAATCATGAGAAGGGAATGATCCAAAGTGAGTACGGCTAGAACACCTTGGCATTCTAACTCACTATAAATAAATACCTGATGAGCAAAAGCTTTGAAGGAAGGGTTACGTGGGAATTGTAGTTACTTGGGAAGTGATGACCCATGAACTCTTTCTCATATCAACATCTAAGTAGGGCCTCATGGTCTAAATCATGGTTGCGTGACTACATTTGTTTGGTATCTTGTTGGGATTAATGTCTCAATCAGGCTTGCGTGACATCAAGGAGTAACGCTTAACAGAAATCCTTACTAAACACCTTGTATTTAGAGGCCAAAAATCCTTCTAGTTGCTTGAGAAGGACAAGTTCAGATACTTGGAAGAGATACTAAGTTTGCCATGGGGAGATATCCATTGGGACTGATGCTTGGCTGCCCTGAGAAGTGAGTGTCGTGGAGGGGAGCCCGTGGGGTCAAGCATCTATGTATTCTCCTTGAATCTCATAATGAGTCTACCTCTCAAGTACCTAATGTCCTTGCCTACCATAAGAAATGTGTTAATGAGCATGATTGCCTTGAGTCTAAGTTGAAATATCTTATCTTCTTTACTTGTCAAAAGTTGAATTGCATCTCATTTCAAAAACAAGACAAATTGATTCAAAACAAGGTTAAACACAAGAACATGTCATCCAACAAAGTTCAAAACATCTTCAAACATGGTTGACAAATATTTTTCAAAATCTTGTCTCAACATTCATGTCACTTAGATTTAGGTTCATCCTAGGTTTGCATTTTGCAAAGTCATTGTCAAGTACCAAGGTTAGGTTTCATCTAGGTCATACTCCTTTGCATATCAATAAGGGTCATCCATTTGCATGTGTCCTCTTGCATTAGAGTAATACCATTGTCATACATTCATATTTGCATACCCTAGGTCTCTTCATTAAGTTTAGGTCATTATCATATCATATTAGGGTTACTTTCATAGTAATTGTCCCTTAGCATATAGTGTCAAAACTAGGTTTTGTTATACTTGAGTAATCCAAATCTTTGATAAACCCTAAGTCTTTGTTAGGAAGTCTAGACCTTATCAAACCTTTTCTCTTTTGTCATTATTGTCATTTGGTCAAACCTAGCTTAGTATCCAAGCATATAGGGGAGACATTGTCATTTTGTCCTTTTGTCACTTGGTCCTTTTGTCCTTTGAGGTCTAGACATCATTTCAATTTCCTAAGGGTCTCTTTTTAGATTTGCATTCCAAAAAGTTTGTCAAAATATTGAAAAACAACCAAAAACATAGATTGCATTCTTGCCATAGGTTGCATTTTCATATATTTAGTTTGCATTTAGTTGCATATCATACATTATCCTTGAAAAATTCCAAAAAATATTGCATTTGCATAGTGACATGTCTATTGAAACAAAGTTCCAAGCACCAATGATGCAACAAAGTTTGACATATCAACCAACAATGTAAACACAATTCTATCCAGCCCAACAACAAAGCAACATTGATCAAACTTTTTTTGATGAAACAAGTCTCCAAATACAAAAACTAGAGAAGAAACTAGCTCAAGAAAAGGAGATATTGGAACAAAGGGTGAAAAACATTGAGAAGAATAGATCACAAATGTCCAAAATGTTTCAAAAATTTCCAAGTTGTAGCACACACCAACCCAAGTTTCAAACATGTCAGAACAATTGAACGAAGTCCTATATCAAAACATGACATCAAACCAAAAACAAGTTCAAATTCCAGATACAACTATGTCAGAACCTCGAAAGAAAGGTGGCTTTATTGCAAGGCTCTTAAGGAACCTACCAAGTGAGTTCTTTGAGGAAGATCAAGATAATACACTCATGTCTAGCAATGCCTCATCCCCTCACAAGCAAATTGACTCACCAGTGGCATCTATCCCTATACCTTTAGAAGTTTCACAAGAACCTTCCATATTGTCCTCATCCAATAATACACCCAAGGATGCAATTATCCAAGGTCTATCCATAATTGATTGCCAAGATAATCCAATTCATGATGCACATCCTTGTCTTTTATCAGAAATACAAGACCCAATGCCACCATGCACTTTATTGCCATTACCTATTTTAGAGGACCCCAGTCGAAGTCCCTCTTCCTCATGTTCAAGCATTGATTCCTTGCCAGAATCCATCACAAATGTTCAAAGTGCATTTCCTTCATGCCAAAGCATTATTCCCTTGTCAAAATCCTCCATGCATATCCAAAGTCCAACTCCATGTCAAGAGGATAATTTAGAGCACGAAGAAACGTGTCTTGAAATAGATCAAGATCAAGATCTTGAAACCTTATCATCCCATCCAATTGTTGACCAAGACCCCATGTTCCCAGACACTCACGATGATTCCCCTATTCTTGTCCATGCTATCCAAAGCCCTATTGGCAATCCATTCCCTGAGCAAGATCAAGATATCCCAGTCCATCCAATCCCAAACGATCCCCTTCCATTTCATGAAAAAAATGTCCTTTCAAATCCCATTGGCATTCCACTTCCTAAGAAAGATCAAGATATCCCTTCCATCCTTTCCGATGATCCCATTAAAAGTCAAGAGCAAAGCACCTTTAAAGAGGATTCCAATGATCTTCCTCCTTGTCAAGATCGAATTATTCATTGAAATCCTTTTGTTACTCCATCTCCTTGTATTAATGCTCCATATACACTGCAAGATCGCATTTCTTTTGATGATCCCATTATTTCTCCCATTCCATCTCTTGAAGAGCCTATCACTGAACCATGCCCACTACAAAATCCTAGTCCCCCTCATGATCCTAATACCCCTCATGATTCTAATGTGTTAGTGCAAGATGTTCATGAACCCTCGACATGCATAATGGGTTCTTCCACTTTGGTGCAATCCGATCCACTTCAAGATCTCATTATTTCTCTCATATCATATCCACCTCATAATGGACTCACATCTTTTTCCCAAAGAAAAGAGTATCCTACAAGTCAAGATATTCATAAAGGCAAAGGAGTAGATCTCCATAAGCAAGAATCCCTTCATGTTAAAGAAAATATTAAGGGTCATGGCCTCAGTGAAATTCCTCAAGACATTGGTACCTCTACTAAATCCAGCATCCCTTCAAAATCCAAGCATACACCTTCCCCATCATACTTTCCATCCATCTTAGGTCCTTATATCCCTTCATCCTTTATGCAAGGTCAGCAAAGGCATACATCCTTGAGTAAATTTCATCAATCCAAAATAAGTCCATTTCATTCATATCCATCCATGCATTCCTTTCCCCCTCCAAGCAATTTGGATGTCAAGTATAAACTTCATAAGTCTAGCAATCCACATGTATTCAAGGATCAACATGTCCAATATAATCAACATGTCAAACCAAAGAACAATATGATCTATAAAGAAAAAAATATATCCAAAAGGCCACAAAGGCCCACTGAGCAAAATAAAGAAAAGTCAAAA
The DNA here is from genome assembly GCF_030272615.1 of Cryptomeria japonica. NCBI lineage: Eukaryota > Viridiplantae > Streptophyta > Pinopsida > Cupressales > Cupressaceae > Cryptomeria > Cryptomeria japonica. The sequence continues at coordinate 627,040,736 of NC_081414.1, read as the reverse complement.
TATATATGGGTTCCTAAATCCCTTGTGCAAGCAATGCACTCCAAGGAATCACAAAAGCATGAAAAATCAAAAACCATGTGGATCCCTAAGTGGCTCCTTGAAGCACAAAAGCCTAAAGAAACATCCAACTTGGCATCCAAAGTTGCTATTCCTCCATCTAACCTTCTCAAATTTGTTCCTCCATCACCTTCTTCATCTATTTTGGGCCCTTATGTCCCAAAATCCATAGACTTTCCTCCATCTAAATCTCACAATCTGAGATTCATTTTTCCTCCATCAATCCATCACCCCTCAAGGTGTGTGCCAATGTTGATCTTGCCTTCATTTCCATCTGCTCAAGCCCAATTCTTCCAATACCCTATCCATTATCCAATGCATATTTTCCATCCTTCGATCCCTTTGATACGATCCTTTGCATAAATCCTTGCCTTAGTTTCATCTTATTTTCCATGTCCTTATCCTACCAATGTCTTTGAGCATACTTTTACAGGTCATGGTCCATTTATTTCAAGGCTACTATCCAAACAAAAAGATGCTTGAGTCCTTCTTCCATCCCGTATCATGTGTCCATCTTCTATTGAAAAAGTCAAAATCCCAAAAAAAAAAGACAAAAGAAAAAAATAAGTAAAGCTAAAAAAAATAATTCGTCCACTGGTGAAAACTTGGCAAACAGGTGCCTTGGGCAAGTACCGTGATGAAAACCTGGCAAACAGGCATCATGCGTAATTTATGAACTTCTTGCACACCACACTTGGGGGCAGGTTTTATCCTATCATATCCTTTTGCCCTTCATTATCCTATCACACCATGTCATACTCCTTCATATCCTATTGTCCCTCATGTGTAGTTTCCCTTTCCACCTTTGATCTTGACAAGGCTGAGGATCTTCATGAGCATCATGCTTTCAGATTTTAGTCCATCATAGCTTTTGGTTATTTATCCATTTGCTTATTACAACCTTTCATCCATATTCCATGCTTTATTGCAACTTTCTGCCACTATCCCTTAGCTAATCTTGACTTTCAGTCCATGTCCCTTATCCATTCTTGGTCTTTCTTATCCTATCCATATCTTATCACTATCCATACACTCTTTTTCATTCCTTGATCTTGATCTAACATAAGGATGCACAATTTAAACATGGATTCAAAAACCTCTTGACATGTCCCTCATGCCATCTTCCTGCTTTAGATTGCCATATCCAATCTCTTGTCCCATTGTCTCCATAATAAAAGGTCTTTGTCTTCCCTCTATCCACCAACATTTGAAAAAGCCTATTTATTCACCTGTCAAATTCCTTGCCTTGCTAGACACTGGGGGCAAAATCATAAAAAATTGAAAAATGTCCTGAAATAATTCAAAAAAATCAAATAATGTCCTTAAAAAATCTCTTAAAAAATTGAAAAATGTCCTGAAAAAATCATAAAAATTGAAAAATGTACTAAAATAAATAAAAAAAAAAATTGAAAAATGTCCTGAAATAATTCAAAAAAAATAAATTGAAATAATGTCCTGAAAAAATCTCTAAAAAATTGAAAAATGTCTTGAAATAATCCAAAAAAAATCAAATAATGTCCTGAACAAATCTCTAAAAAATTGAAAAATGTCCTAAAATAATCCAAAAAAATCAAATAATGTCCTGAACAAATCTCTAAAAAATTGAAAAATGTCTTGAGAAAATCCCTAAAAAGTCAAATAAAGTCCTAAAAAAATGAACACAAAAAAATTGTAAAATCTCGAAACGCAAAACAAAAAAAATAATAAATGATCCCTTTGTGCATAGACAGATCGCTGAGCATACATCCAATGACACACAATCCAACACTATGCTTTAAATGAAATCACGTATTCACAAATGAACTTTTTCAATCAAACTAGACGTTCAAACTGATTAAAATTGTCTGATCAATCGAACATCACTATCATTCATCCTTGGCACACTATCATGGGTCTTATACAGGGTGTGGTATACTTGAAACCAGACTGTGTCCTGTCTTAGATGAGGTACCGCATGTCCTGAAACCAGATAGCATGATCATCCTATCAGCACTTTCAACTTTTGACAATGAAGATCAAGATGTTTGTTTGCTTTGCTGGAATTTGTGCATCTTATCTTTTAAATAATTTATCTTTGGCTTCGGTCATGTTCCTATGTTGCTCGATGATGTCATTGAGTGATTTAGAGTGACTGGGATGGTTCATGGTCCCTTTCTTTTTTTTGTTGTGATTGTTGTTTGTCTGTGATGTGTCTGTCTTTTGCAAAAAGGGTTGCATTTCAGCTCTGGCCTTCAATGCTATGATGCTACGCATCCATTTCGCTACATTAAAATAAAGGTTCTCACCTACAAAGTGCATTGCAGAAAGCAAGTTTTTTTTCGTCTCTAACTGTCCTCTGTTTCATTTCTTCTTACTAACATTTCTTTCGTCCATTTGGATAGTCAGTTTGGTCTAATGCTCCAATTTCCCCAAACACATATGCTTCATCCTGCGTCCATTTGGTTAGTACATTTGCATTATATCAAACATCACATCGAGCATCACATCAAGCATTTTATCCATTTCATTTTATAAATGTATCAAAAACACATAAAAATGCATCCATACATGTTCCACAATAAATAGTGCATAAGCCATCCATACATCAAAAATAACCATAAGTCATAACACATTGCATCCCATCATATTGATGCATATCATATCATATATCCAAATAATATCGGAGTACAATATTGGACTGTCTGTCCTAAGTATGGCCCGCAGGCTGACTACAAAATGTCAAACTACATCTGTCTCTATCCTAAGGAGCACATGCCTCTGTCACTGGGTGCTCCCTATGTCCTCCTCATCCCTGCCATGTCTCACAGATGATGTCCCTCCTGGTCCTGGCTGTGGTGGTCTCATAGGTCCACTCACCCCCATGCTGCTAATTGACGTCCGAGAGTGTGCCCTGCTCTCTATCCTCGATTGTGCCCGATATGAAGCTGCTCTCTACTCTGGTGGAACTGCACTCTCATATAGTGTCCTCCAATGGTGTATCTCCTCTCCAGTCTCTACCAACATTTGTGCCATCTCATGTGCACGGGCATCCCTGATTGACCCAATATACTCAGTGACTCTCGGTTCTTCTCGCTATGCCTGAGCTACTGTTGTATCTTGAGCCACTGTGAGTCTGGCTATCTCCACTATGAACTAATCCTGCTCTATCCTCAAGATGGCATTCTGTCTCTCTAAAGTCCAAATGTGATCATGGTGACTCACTATGGTAGCCCTGCACATCTCCATCTCCTCTATGCTAGCTGTCTCCAACTCTATGGGTATATCCTGCAATGCCTCCTGCTCACCTAAATCTGGCTCATCCTCGTCATCCCCCTCCTCATCTCCATCCACGTCATCCCCCTCATCCTCATCCCCACCCTCATCCTCCTTGTCCTCATCATCTCCCTCCTCCTCTCCTATGAGTGGGAAGTCCTCCTGTCTCCTCGGTACTGGAATGTCCGGATCTATCAATGGCACTGGCCGCCGTTGTGCAAACCATCTCTCATACTCCTATCTCATCCCAACATCCACCACATCTGAGCTCCAATCCCATTGTCTCTACTATAGCTGTGTGAAGTCAGCATATGCTATGTGTGGCTGAATCATACTCCCCCACTGACTCGTCTCTCTGTGAGATCGGGCAAAGTCTGTAGTCCTCCTAGGTACATCCTGCCTCTCTCCAAACTGTCATCTGACTCTCTCTAGCAGGTACATCTTAATCACTCTCTGGTGATTCACTGATCGCCCAATCAAGTACCTCTCTTGTCTACAATACTGTAGCTCATCACTATCATCTGACCATCCAAGGCAATCATGATATGGCCTCCATGTGAACTCTCTCGGTCTGTCTAGCTCATGTCGCCAATACAATATGTATCCAAACGGACCCTGTCTCAATGCTCCACCATAGCTATACACATATGGTCAATGTGGTAATACCTGTCTCTCTGCAATCGGTCGACATATGGCTATGTGCTCGAATGCCCATACCTGTAACAATGTGACTCCACAGCTCAAAGTCTGAACTCCCTAATATGCTATTTGATGCAACTAAAAATATAGCATAGCTAGTACACATGGTCCCCATGCATACACCATACCGTCTGTCGCCATCCGCTCTAGCACTCTTCCCCATCCAATATGGAATCCATGTCCTTTTCTGTCCCCCGCTAGTAGGCATGCTATCACCATTGCTATCACCACATATCGCCGATCATACTCTGATGCCATGGTCTCCCAACCAATCTCCCTCTCCATGATATCTAGATCATCTGCGTCGCACTCAAATAATCTACACAACGCATCTCTCCCTGTCACTGGGTCATACTCTACCATCTCTCTATGAATCAGAATACAAAGGATACACCATGCATCCTCTAGTGTCACAATCACCTCTCCAGTCGCCAAATGGAATGAGGAAGTCTTCGAGTGCCATCGCTCTGCCAATGCGATAAGCAGTCCTGTGTTTGCCCTAATCTCAGGCATGAATGTGACATAGTATATCCCAAGTCCTACTAATGTATCTCTGTCCGTGCTCCTGAGTCTATGTCATAACATGAAGCAGTCTGGTCTGTTCTCCCGCGTGATCAATGGATACTGTCGACATGCATCACAATTGGGGCACATTTTGTTAGTTTTAGCATTTGCTCCTTCGGGTTGCATTTCCTCATTTTCATGTCCAAATCAGGGTGTTTTTCATCTATTCTAACCTATCCTACCCTTATCCCCCCTTTCCAGATCATTTGCATGCTATTTTTGACCTAAATTGAGTTCCCAGGGCACAACTGTGCCTGTGTTGTGTATCCTATGCCTGTGTCATATATCCTGTGCCTATGTCCCCCTACACAAGCACATAAGACATTACACAAGTGTAGGATTTGGCCTACAAAAGCGCAGAAGTTAGTTTCTGCCTTTTCTATGGGCCCCAGAATGTCCTGCAAGCCAGTCAAATTCATAAAATTGAAAACATGGGTTTTTGAGATACATACTACTGTTCCCGCATCGTCTGGTCGTCTGTATGTGTGTACATGTTCTCTGAGGTGATCTGCCATTGGAATGTACACCATCTCTTTGCAAGTGTCCTTTTCTAGAGCAACAAATCCTTCTCTTTGGCTAGTGCAAATGAGCCATTTTCACTCTCTTTGTCTCATTTATAGATCTTTGTCAGTGCATAGATGGACATGCACTCTCTCCATCTCATGTTGGTCGTGGTCTTTTGCACCTTCAATTGCTTGTCCTTCATGCATCCGATCTCCGATTGTCAGTCTGTTTGCTCTGATCAGATCCTATCATTCTTATCGATCAATTGGCCTCTTTTCTGGATGTTTCCGGCCAATTCCTCGAGGGGGCATCCATATGTCATTGTCATTGTCTGGGGCATTTTCATTATTGTTCTTTGAAACAACGCTTGCGGAGTCATACTTTAACATTTGTACATTGCCTTATTTTAGGGTTTTTGTGTCGCATTAACATTTCTCCTATTTTAGGGATTTTGTGTCGCATTATCATTTGCGAGCATCGAGTCTTTCTTCTGCGTTCTTCATTTATCTCACTCTCGAATTTAGTCTTGTCGACAATAATCTTTAGTCATGATTTTGGTCAATCTTATCCTGTCACATCTATATGCATATTCATTGGTCATCATTTTGGACATCGTCAATCCTAATTAGGGTTTTGTCCTCCTTTCAATCTGGTCATCTTGTGATCAATTCATCATCGATCCTTGTCCTCTGATCAAATTGTCATCAATCTTGTCATCTTGTGATCGATTTGTCATCGATCATGGTCATTTTCAATCTTGTCATTTTGCAATCTATTTTGTCATCGATCGATGTTCTTTTTTCAATCGTCGTCTTTCTCAATTATGTCAATTTGGATCAATTAGTCATTGTTCCTCATCAATTGGCACATTTATCAATCAAATCATTTATCACAGTGGTCATTTATCAATTCAAAATCATGATCAAATCGAATCGACGTCAATTATCATTTGTCAGGACCTAATGGTCATCCTTGCATTTCTAATTCATCTTTTAGGGTTTCATGATTTTATTCATTTAACCCTGTTTGTCATTTCCCCCTCTAGAATTAATAAATTATTTATTTATCCTAAGTCTTGGTGTCACAATTAAATGTTTAATTTAATTGGCTAACTAATTATTCCTCTTTTTGTGAATTAATTAATAAATGACAAATTATTATTTGATTTACCTAATTTCTCCTAATTCACTAATTTCCTAATTTTTCATCAATTTCTAAATTCCCTCTTTGTGAATTAATTAATAAATGAAAAATTATTAATTAATTCACTAATTTGAGATACATACCGCTGCTCCCGCGTTGTCTGGTCGTCTGTACGTGCGTGCACATTCTCCGAGGTGATATGCCATTAGAATGTTCGCCATCTCTCTGCAAGTGTCCTTTTCCAGAGCAACAAATCCTTCTCTTTGGCTAGTGCAAATGAGCCATTTTCACTCTCTTTGTCTCATTTATAGATCTTTGTTAGTGCAAATGATCCATTTTTATTGGCAAATGATGCAATGATCAATCTGATCTCACAGAGAGACGAGTCAGTGGGGGAGTATGATTCAGCCACACATAGCATATGCTGACTTCACACAGCTACAATAGAGACAGTGGGATTGGATTCACTAATTATTAATTAATTCACTAATTTCCTAATTTTCCTCATTTTCTAATTTCCTAATTTTCTAATTTTACTAATTTCTAATTCAATTTCCTCCTATTTTTCTCCTAATTTCATGGGAATGACATTTCAATTTGTCATAATTTGTCATAATTGACAATCAATCAATTTTGACATAGAAATTTGTCATAATCTTGTCATAAATTATCAATCAATCAATTTTGCATAGAAAGTGCAAATTTGTCATAAATTTGTCATAATTGACATTCTTGATTTGAAATTTCCTTTCAAATCTCTTCATGCTAATCTTGTCTTTTCTCCTATTTGTCTATAAATTGGATGAATTTCTTCAATCAAAGATCCCCAATTTGATCGCATTTTGAATCCCAACTATAGTGAAGTGTAGCTAGGAATTCGGAAATCATCAAAGCAAGTCTCAAATTAATAAGCTAGCTCAACCACAATAGATAATCTTGTCTTTTCTCCTAATTTCAGATACATATTGCTGCTCCCGCATCGTCGGGTCATCTGTACATCCGTACACGTTGTCCGAGGTGATTTGCCATTTGAATGTTCGCCATCTCTCTACAAGTGTCTTTTTTCCAGAGCAACAAATCCTTCTCTTTGGCTAGTGCAAATGAGCCATTTTCACTCTCTTTGTCTCATTTATAGATCTTTGTCAGTGCAAATGAGCCATTTTCATTGGCAAATGATGCAATGATCAATCCAATCTCACAGAGAGACGAGTCAGTGGGGGAGTATGATTCAGCCACACATAGCATATGCTGACTTCACATAGCTACAACAGAGACAGTGGGATTGGATTCACTAATTATTAATTAATTCACTAATTTCCTAATTTTCCGCATTTTCTAATTTCCTAATTCCTATTTTCCTCATTTTCTAATTTCCTAATTTTCTAATTTTCCTAATTTCTAATTCAATTTCACTGTCTAATTTCCATATGTAAATTGGTCATCATTTCTATTCTTCTCTTTAGCTAGTGCAAATGAGCCATTTTCATTGGTCATCATTTTGGACATCGTCAATCCTAATTAGGGTTTTGTCCTACTTTCAATCTTTTCATCTTGTGATCGATTCGTCATCGATCCTTGTCCTTTGATCGAATTGTCATCAATCTTGTCATCTTGTGATCGATTTGTCATCGATCGTGGTCATTTTCAATCTTGTCGTTTTGCAATCTATTTTGTCATCGATCGATGTTCTCTTAATAATTTGTGAATTAGGAGAAATTAGGTAAATCAATTAATAATTTATCATTTATTAATTAATTCACAAAAAGAGGAATAATTAGTTAGCCAATTAAATTAAACATTTAATTGTGACATGAAGACTTAGGATAAATAAATAGTTTATTAATCCTAGAGGGGGAAATGACAAATAGGGTTAAATGAATAAAATCATGAAACCCTAAAAGATGAATTAGAAATTCAAGGATGACCATTAGGTCCTGACAAAAGCTAATTGACGTCGATTAGATTTGATCATGATTTTGAATTTATAAATGACCACTGTGATAAATGATTTGATTGATAAATGCACCAATTGATGAGGAACAATGACTAATTGATCCAAATTGACATAACTGAGAAAGACGACGATTGAAAAGAGAACATCGATCGATGACAAAATAGATTGCAAAACGATAAGATTGAAAATGACCATGATCGATGACAAATCGATCACAAGATGACAAGATTGATGACAATTCGATTAGAGGACAAGGATCAATGATGAATCGATCACAAGATGACAAGATTGAAAGGCGGACAAAACCCTAATTAGGATTGACAATGTCCAAAATGATGACCAATGAATACGCATATAGATGCGACAGGATAAGATTGACCAAAATCATGACTGAAGATTATTGTCGACGAGATCAAATTCAAGAGCGAGATAAATGAAGAATGCAGAAGAAAGACTCGATGCTCGCAAATGATAAAGACCAAATGCATGACATAGGAGAAATGTTAATGCGATGCAAAAACCCTAAAATAAGGCAATGCGCAAATGTTAAAGTACGATTCCGGAAGCGTTGACCATTTTTAGGTGTCTACATTTTGCCCCTCTTTGAGACAATGCGATTTTAAGCGTTGTTTCAAAGAACAATAATGAAAATGCCCCAAACAATGACAATGACATATGGATGCCCCCTCAAGGAATTGGCCGGAAACATCTAGAAAAGAGGCCAATTGATCGATAAGAATGATAGGATCTGATAGGAGCAAACAGACTGACAATAGGAGATCGGATGCATGAAGGAAAAGCAATTGAAGGTGCAAAAGACCACAACCAACATGAGATGGAGAGAGTGCATGTCCATAGAACCATATGCTATGTGTGGCTAAATCACACTCCCCCACTGACTCATCTCTCTGTGAGATCGGGCAAAGTGTGCAGTCCTCCTAGGTACATCCTGCCTCTCTCCAAACTATCGTCCAACTCTCTCTGGCATGTACATCTCAATCACTCTTTGGCAATTCACTGGTCGCCCAATCAAGTACGTCTCTTATCTACAATATGGTAGCTCATCACTATCATCTGACCATCCAAGGCAATCACGATATGGCCTCCATGTGAACTCTCTCAGTCTGTCTAGCTCATGTCGCCAATACAATATGTATCCAAACGGACCCTGTCTCAGTGCTCCACCATAGGTGTACACATATGGTCGATGTGGTAATACCCATCTCTCTGCAATCGATCGACATATGGCTATGTGCTCGAATGCCCATACGTATAACAATGTGACTCCATAGCTCAAAGTCTGAACTCCCTGATATGCTATCTAATGCAACTAAAAATATAGCATAGCCAGTGCACATGGTCCCCATGCGTACACCATAGCCTCTGTCGCCATCCGCTCTAGCACTCTTCCCCATCCAATAGGGAATCCATGTCTTCATGTGTCCCCTGCCAGTAAGAATTCTATCACCACTGCTATCACCACATATCGCTGATTGTACTCTGATGCCATGGTCTCCCAGCCAATCTCCCTCTCCATGATATCCAGATCATCTATGTCGCAATCAAATAATCTGCACAACATGTCTCTCCCTGTCACTAGGTCATACTCTACCATCTCTCCATGATTTGGAATGTGGAGGATACGCCATACATCCTCTAGTGTCATAGTCGCCTCTCCAGTCGCCAAATGGAATGAGGAAGTCTCTGAGTGCCATCACTCTGCCAATGCGGTAAGCAATCCTATGTTTGCCCTAATCTCGAGCATGAATGTGACATAGTATATCCCAAGTCCTGCTAATGTATCTCTGTCCATGCTTCTGAGTCTATGTCATAACATGAAGTAGTCTGGTCAGTTCTCCCACGTCATCAATGGATACTGTTGACTCTACATCACAATTGGGGCACATTTTGTCAGTTTTCGGTTTGCTCCTACGGGTTGCATTTCCTCATTTTCATGTCCAAATCATGGTGTTTTTCATCTATTCTGATCTATCCTACCCTTATCCCCCCTTTTTGGATCATTTGCATGCTATTTTTGACCTAAATTGAGTTCCCAGGGCACAACTGCACCTGTGTTGTGTATCTTATGCCTTTGTCCCCCTACACAAGCATAGGATTTGCCCTACACAAGTGCAGAAGTCAGTTTCTGCCTTTTCTGTGGGCCCCGCAATGTCCCGCAAGCCAATCAAATTCATAAAATTGAAAACATGGGTTTTTGAGATACATACCGCTGCTCCTGCATTGTCCGGTCATCTGTACATGTGTACACATTCTCCGAGGTGATCTACCATTGGAATGTTCACCATCTCTCTCCAAGTGTCCTTTTCCAAAGCAACAAATCCTTCTCTTTGGCTAGTGCAAATGAGCCATTTTCACTCTCTTTGTCTCATTTATAGATCTTTGTCAGAGCATAGATGGACGTGCACTCTCTCCATCTCATGTTGGTTGTGGTCTTTTGCACCTTCAATTGCTTTTCCTTCATGCATCCGATCTCCGATTGTCAGTCCATTTGCTCCTATCAGATCCTATCATTCTTATCGATCAATTGGCCTCTTTTCTGGATGTTTCCGGCCAATTCCTCAAGGGGGCATCCATATGTCATTGTCATTGTCTAGGGAATTTTCACTATTGTTCTTTGAAACAACGCTTAAAATCGCATTGTCTCAAAGAGGGGCAAAATGTAGATGCCTAAAAATGGTCAACTCTTCTGGAATCGTACTTTAACATTTGCGCATTGCCTTATTTTAGGGTTTTTGCGTCACATTAACATTTCTCCTATGTCATGCATTTGGTCTTTATCATTTGTGAGCATCGAGTCTTTCTTCTACGTTTTTCATTTATCTCACTCTCGAATTTGGTCTTGTCGACAATAATCTCCAGTCATGATTTTGGTCAATCTTATCTTGTCGCATCTATATGCGTATTCATTTGTCATCATTTTGGACATCGTCAATCCTAATTAGAGTTTTGTCCTCCTTTCAATCTTGTCATCTTGTGATCGATTCATCATCGATCCTTGTCCTCTGATCGAATTGTAATCAATCTTGTCATCTTGTGACCGATTTGTCATCGATCATGGTCATTTTCAATCTTGTCATTTTGCAATCTATTTTGTCTTTGATCGATGTTCACTTTCCAATCGTTGTCTTTCTCAATTATGTCAATTTGGATCAATTAGTCATTGTTCCTCATCAATTGGCGCATTTATCAATCAAATCATTTATCACAGTGGTCATTTATCAATTCAAAATCATGATCAAATCGAATCGACGTCAATTATCTTTTGTCAGGACCTAATGGTCATCCTTGCATTTCTAATTCATCTTTTAGGGTTTCATGATTTTATTCATTTAACCCTGTTTGTCATTTCCCCCTCTAGGATTAATAAATTATTTATTTATCCTAAGTCTTCGTGTCACAATTAAATATTTAATTTAATTGGCTAACTAATTATTCCTCTTTTTGGGAATTAATTAATAAATGACAAATTATTAATTGATTTACCTAATTTCTCCTAATTCACTAATTTCCTAATTTTTCATCAATTTCTAAATTCCCTCTTTGTGAATTAATTAATAAATGAAAAATTATTAATTAATTCACTAATTTCCTAATTCCTATTTTCCTCATTTTCTAATTTCCTAATTTTCTAATTTTACTAATTTCTAATTCAATTTCCTCCTATTTTTCTCCTAATTTCATGGGAATGACATTTCAATTTGTCATAATTTGTCATAATTGACAATCAATCAATTTTGACATAGAAATTTGTCATAATCTTGTCATAAATTATCAATCAATCAATTTTGCATAGAAAGTGCAAATTTGTCATAAATTTGTCATAATTGACATTCTTGATTTGAAATTCCCTTTCAAATCTCTTCATGCTAATCTTGTCTTTTCTCCAATTTGTCTATAAATTGGATGAATTTCTTCAATCAAAGATCCCCAATTTGATCGCATTTTGAATCCCAACTAATCACATTATCGAACGAAACACTTTTTTGAATCAATCCCCGAATCAATCACGCTTCGAGTATTCTTGTGCTATCATCTTGTCTACTTATTTTCATCTCATGTGTATGCACTTGTAGGTGAGATCCACAAACAAAGCTATTTGAAGAAGAAAGAAGGACAATGGAGCCACATGAAGGAGACATTCAAGTTTGCATTTGGTTTGCTTAAGTTTTTGATCTTGAATATCTTGTTTTCATATCTCTATTGAGTGTGTTAGGATAGATCATTGCATTTGAGCTTTTGTGATTGAGCTAGATTATTAATACTATTTGCTTTGATGATTTCTGAATTCCTAGTTACATTAATTGGTGAACCCAACATGAACTAACCACTTAACCATGCTTTTGAGTGCTTTTGAGTTGGCTTGCAGGTTAAAAACCCAAGAAACAGGGTAATGCAGGGCTTTCTGCGAACTTTTGCACTTGTGTCAAGCATTCTGCGCCTGTGTTATGCATTTTGCGCCTGTCTCAAGGACAATTTGTGCTTGTGTCAAGCATTCTGTGCCTATGTCAATACTTTTGCGCCTATGTAGGGACAGAAACATAGGTAAAAGGTAGTGTGTTTTTACTTGCAAATTGATTTGTTTTGCATTCTATTTCTGCTTTTTGGTTTTATGGTACTAATTCTTTGTGCAACATCTTGGCATTATGCATGGCAAAGACAAAGATGAAACTACTAATGAATTTTATGCAGGTTTGATAGTCAAAGATCAAACATATCAAACTTCTAACTTGGTGGTTTTGCAGGTTGCCTTGGATTACAACTAAACTTTGTGTTTGTAATTAATATTTAAGCACCTAGTATGATTTCTAAATAGGATGGAATGAATGTATGTTTGCTTTGATTGTTGAGTTTGACATTGGAGTAAGAGAGTATGCTCTCATCCTTCTTAGGGTGATCAGAAATCCAGATCTTCGATACCATGCTCATGTTTTTGATTGTGTGTCACCTTTAGAGGGCCTGCCTTCCGGACCATTTGCCTTTGCAAGCAAGTGATAATCGTGAGAAGGGAATGACCCAAAGTGAGTACAGATAGAATACCTTGGCATTCTAACTCACTATAAATAAATACCTGATGAGTAAAAGCTTTGAAGGAAGGGTTACATGGGAATTGTAGTTACTTGGGAAGTGATGACCCTTGAACTCTTTCTCATATTAACATCTAAGTAGGGCCTCATCGTCTAAATCATGCTTGCTTGAATACATTTCTTTGGTATCTTGGTGGGCTTAATGTCTCAATCATGCTTGCATGACATCAAGGAGTAATGCTTAACAGAAATGCTTACTAAACACCTTGTATTTAGAGGCCAAAAATCCTTCTAGTTGCTTGAGAAGGACAAGTTCAGATACTTTGAAGAGATACTAAGTTCGCCATTGGGAGATTTCCATGGGGACTGATGCTTGGCTGCCCTAAGAAGTGAGTGTCGTGGAGGGGAGCCCGTGGGGTCAAGCATCTATGTATTCTCCTTGAATCTCATAATGAGTCTACCTCTCAAGTACCTAATGTCCTTGCCTACCATAAGAAATGTGTTAATGAGCATGATTGCCTTGAGTCTAAGTTGAAATATCTTATCTTCTTTACTTGTCAAAAGTTGAATTGCATCTCATTTCAAAAACAAGATAAATTGATTCAAAACAAGGTTAAACACAAGAACATGTCATCAAACAAAGTTCAAAACATCTTCAAACATGGTTGTCAAATATTTTTCAAAATCTTGTCTCAACATTCATGTCACTTAGATTTAGGTTCATCCTAGGTTTGCATTTTGCAAAGTCATTGTCAAGTACCAAGGTTAGGTTTCATCTAGGTCATACTCCTTTGCATATCAATAAGGGTCAGCCATTTGCATGTGTCCTCTTGCATTAGAGTAATACCATTGTCATACATTCATATTTGCATACCCTAGGTCTCTTCATTAAGTTTAGGTCATTATCATATCATATTAGGGTTACTTTCATAGTAATTGTCCCTTAGCATATAGTGTCAAAACTAGGTTTTGTTATACTTGAGTAATCCAAATCTTTGATAAACCCTAAGTCATTGTTAGGAAGTCTAGACCTTATCAAACCTTTTCTCTTTTGTCATTATTGTCATTTGGTCAAACCTAGCTTAGAGTCCAAGCATATAGGGGAGACATTGTCATTTTGTCCTTTGAGGTCTAGACATCATTTCAATTTCCTAAGGGTCTCTTTTTAGATTTGCATTCCAAAAAGTTTCTCAAAATCTTGAAAAACAACCAAAAACATAGATTGCATTCTTGCCATAGGTTACATTTTCATCTATTTAGTTTGCATTTAGTTGCATATCATACATTATCCTTGAAAAATTCCAAAAAATATTGCATTTGCATAGTGACATGTCTATTGAAACAAGGTTCCAAGCACCAATGATGCAACAAAGTTTGACATATCAACCGACAATGCATTCACAATTCTATCCAACCCAACAACAAAGCAACATTGATCAAACTTTTTATGATGAAACAAGTCTCCAAATACAAAAACTAGAGGAGAAACTAGCTCAAGAAAAGGAGATATTAGAACAAAGGGTGAAAAACATTGAGAAGAATAGATCACAAATGTCCAAAATGTTTTAAAAATTTCCAAGTCGAAATCCAAAGATTGAGCCAATTGATGTAAGATCTCTTCTTGAACGATCAGACATACTAGCTCTCCTCTCCCAAATAGAGATGATGAAACAATTTACAGAAAATTTCAACATTATGTGGCTCCACAATAAGAACAAGAAGGTGTTTACTATCAATCAGATTTTCAACCAATATAACCAATGGTCCAATTTCAACAATATGTCCTACCAACTATACAATGTCCACAAATGGTTCAACCAATGGTGGAATATCAATGTCAACAACCACAACCAAACATTCAAAAACAAAGGTTGCAGCACACACCAACCCAAGTTTCAAACATGTCAGAACAATTGAACCAAGTCCAATATCAAAACATGACATCAAACCAAAAACAAGTTCAAATTCCAGATACAACTATGTCAAAACCTCGAAAGAAAGGTGGCTTTATTGCAAGGCTCTTAAGGAACCTACCAAGTGAGTTCTTTGAGGAAGATCAAGATAATACACTCATGTCTAGCAATGCCTCATCCCCTCGCAAGAAAATTGACTCACCAGTGGTATCTATCCCTACACCTTTAGAAGTTTCACAAGAACCTTCCATATTGTCCTCATCCAATAATACACCCAACGATGCAATTATCCAAGGGCTATCCATAATTGATTGCCAAGATAATCCAATTCATGATGCACATCCTTGTCTTTTATCAAAAATACAAGACCCAATGCCACCATGCACTTTATTGCCATTACCTATTTTAGAGGACCCCATTCAAAGTCACTCTTCCTCATGTTCAAGCATTGATTCCTTGCCAGAGTCTGTCATGCCCAAAATTTAGGGCAAAAAACGGAATGATTTTTTTTTTAATACAAATTAATTAACAAGTTCGCTCACACAACATGCGTTAATGTATTTTCCGTATCTATAAACAAGCTAATTCTAATACGAACCAAGTATCGATTATTATTTAAATTTTATTTGCAGAAATCTAAATGGTTTAATTTTATCTTCACAAGATACCTAGTCATTAAATTAATTAAATCAAACTCATTAAAGAAATAGGAGATGAAGATAAATTCAAACTCCAATAAGACTATATAGTCTAAACATCCATTTTTTTAATTCGATAATTATAATAATCATTTAAAGTGACATTTAATTTAGATAATTCAATTTACAAGGGCAAAATTAATTATGAGTAGCTATTACTCATCTTTAGAATGCCAATTAAAAATTATCCATTCTATCCTCAAATGGAAGGTGCTTAAATTACTCCCTTTAAAATCCATTTTAAAATTTAATGCTCTAATTAAATTAACTAGGACAAAATTAAGTATTTATCACACTAAATACATTTAAAATTATAAGATTTAGCGTTATTGTTCAAAGGTATTTAAATGTTTAAAAAAAACTCTATATAATACATACTCAAAAAATATAACCTATATATATATATATAATCTTCTAAAAATATCCTTCCAACTTAATAGCCAATTTGCCCTTCATCCCTAATTAGGGATTCTTTTTTTTATATAAAATGGCTCTAAACTAAATGAATTAAACATATTATTTTTATTTTATTACCCTAGCCCTACCCGGGCTAGGGTTTAATATTTCTTTGATTTCCATTTTTTTTACACAGGGCTGAAACCCATTGGCGGTAGCCATGAAAAAATGTTTTGTTTGCAGGGTCAGTGGCGTACAGGATAATAGCAGCCGAGTGGGGGAGGCGGAGGGCGAACTGAGCGCCGCCCATTGTGCGGTTACACAGTGGAGCACTGGGCGCCACCCACTGTGTGCCCACACAGTGGTGGTGCTGGGCGTCGCCCACTATGTGGCCACACAGTGGTGGCGCTTTGGTGCCTCCCACTGTGTGCTCACACAGTGGCGGTGTTTCGGCGCCGCCCACTATGTGTTCACATAGTGGGGTGCGGCCCGAAACTCGTGGTAGCCAAAAAGATAGAACCCCTTTTTTTTTAAGTTAAAATTTTATTTTATTTTTTTTAAAATTTTTTATATCTATATAAATATATATATATATATATATATATATTTATATTTATATTTTTCAATATGTTTTACATGCAAATTTTTTTTAAAACAAAATAACAAAAGTAAATCATTATGTTAATAAAATATATATATATATATATATATTTATATATATATATATATTTCGATATATATATATATATTTTGATATATAAACATATAAATGGTAAATAAGCTTAGGCTCTTTTTTTTTCTATTATTTTAATTGCTAATAAGAAAAAAAAAGAAGTAAATCTACTGCTAAGCTATTTATCTTAACACATCGGAAATATATATCCTTTTTTTCTTTTGTACTTAGGAAATACTATTTTAGCAATACATTATACTTTTCTGCAATAAACTCATTCATTGATTTCTCAACTAATAAAACAACTAACTAAACTCTTTTTTTTTCTTTTATTTAAAAGCTAACAGCAAATACAAATCATGATTTTCTGCAATTAAAATGGAGATAGATTCTTAGCTAAAAAGAAGAACTCAGATTTAAATAAAATTGATTTTTTTTTTTTTATATTGCAAAAAAAAGCTATTGCATGCAAATCAAAAGCAATCCCCTTTTTTTTATTTTTATTTTTAAAATAGAAAATAGAAGCATATCTAGCTTTTTACAACTCTAATGATATTCTGCAAATTTACAGGATGTTTCTTTATTTAACTACAATAACAAATCTCATGTCTATTTTCAAAATTACAACTTGCCTCTCATTTCTACGAATGAGGGTGTATTTCTCCTATCAAATTAAAAATAATAACTGCAAACAAATTTAAAATTTCTTCAACAATATTCTTCTGCAACCTTTCACTTTTCCTATTCCTTTCTCCTGGCATTCCTGCATAATAGAACACATATATGACCACGGAGTGCTCACCTCCTAGCCTAGGCTAACTAGTAGCCACCCCCGAGCTTGGAGAACCAAGTCCTCGATGGGTAACAAACATGCAAACACATAGAAGGCAAAAATACACACACAGGTATTCAGACACACTCCCAACTTGGCTACACAGCACCACACTTTGGTGATGACCTTTTTAAGGGTGGTAGTGGACCAATACCCTGAGGAGAAATGCAAGTATGGAAAACAAGTAGCCACCTCATGGCACAATAAATACATCGAGAATCTCAACCCCTTAGTCCTTATGCCCCCCCAAGGCATTCTAGCCTTATATCCCTCCTTATGACCCCCATTGCACAAACAGGCCATGCAGCAACGGTCACACAAAGATCCCTTGTGATCGCTCTCAAACGAGAGTCTCTCACTTGAGTGTTGTCACTGCTACCACCCACAAGATCCTCCTCTCTCCCAAGAGTAAGAGGTCATGAGAAAACTCCCAAAAACACAGACAAATCATAATGCAAAAATATCAAATGAGTTTCTAAAAAAAACATTCAAGAACACAGATTTCTTACACCAACATACTTCCAGACATATGCAATAAAGAAGACATTTTAAAGAATAATGAAACCAACCTTAATCTGCCCAAAGGTATGATGATATTTGAGGAAGAGCTGCCCAATCCACGAATCTTCTTCTACTACCCTTAGCCAATTTTTTTCTACCCAAATCTTTTCTATGCTATTCAAAATTTTCTTTGTCTCCAAAAATGGAGAGTGGGTGATTACCCTCAAATTCTCAAATTATTGCTTAAGAAGCCCATTCTCTCCGTTCTCACAAGTTTCTAAAACTCAAAAAGGAAAGTAAGACAAAAAGGGAAAAAGACTCTCATTCGAAAAGGAAAGTTTACAACAAAGATCAAACTTCTAATTTCAATTTTCGCACAACTCAGAAAAGCCAATTTTTAAAGTCTCAAAAAGGTCACTTAAAAGCAGAAACTTGCCTAAAATTACCCCTAACCCCTAGGTATACCTTATGGGCTTTAGTAAACCCTATTAAACTACCCCTAGGTGTTCATTTAACCCATTTTAAACCCCTCTGAAGTTTATTTTCGGGTCAAACATATGTTGACCTCTCCAAAGATTCTTTTCCCAAAGTATTTATGACATTACGATACATAAATTGAAAAAAAAAAACTACTTTAGTTGAACACTTTCCCACCAAGAGACAAAAATAAAACATTTAAACTTAAATCCGCACATGTGTCAAGTGACACAAATAAAACACTTTTACAAATTAAAACATGAAATCATCTCTTGTGGTTTTTACACATTAAATCAAAATAACACTTAACACTCATGCAACATATACTGTTACAAATAAAAATACAACACAAACGGGGTGTTGTCTCTCCAAATAGACAACCCCTGGCTTACGAACATACATAAGTCTAGGTTTGGTTCTTCGTAATTTTCCATGGTCACATGGTAAATTTCCTACGCATCTCAATTTACACATTAGTACTTTCAAATATCCACATATAATATAATTCAAAGGAATATCAATACACTTCATCACTTGCATACAATTTTCATCTGCACAGATTAAATACATCTTTTATCAAGCAATTACACATAAGCAATTTCATCCCAATTCACATAAACTTAACCATACATCATAGTTCTATTATCATAGTAAAGTCCTGCAAATTCAATAATGACATCTATCATAGCAATATCATCCTATCTAACAATCATGTAGTGCTCTATCTCATAAAGCAAATAAGTAAATCATCAAAACCTAGCAATGTTATCCAAATCCTGACATCATATAAGTTCTAAGTCTCAAAATGCATCAAAATAAAGTATCCATAATAGTCTAAATATAAAATCCACTGAAATGTCAGACTAAGTCGAGGTGAGGCCTCACAGAATCCATCACAAATGTTCAAAGTGCATTTCCTTCATGCCAAAGCATTAATCCCTTGTCAGAATCCTCCATGCATATCCAAAGTCCAACCCCATGTCAAGAGGATAATTTAGAGCATGAAGAAATGTGTCTTGAAATAGATCAAGATCAAGATCTTGAAACCTTATCATCCCATCCAATTGTTGACCAGGACCCCATGTTCCCAGACACTCATGATGATTCCCCTATTCTTGTCCATCCTATCCAAAGCCCTATTGACACTCCATTCCCTGAGCAAGATCAAGATATCCCAGTCCATCCAATCCCAAACGATCCCCTTCCATTTCATGAAAAAAATGTCCTTTCAAATCCCATTGACATTCCACTTCCTAAGAAAGATCAAGATATCCCTTCCATCCTTTCCGATGATCCCATTAAAAGTCAAGAGCAAAGCACCTTTAAAGAGGATTCCAATGATCTTCCTCCTTGTCAAGATCAAATTATTCCTTTAAATCCTTTTGTTCCTCCACCTCCTTGTCTTAATGCTCCATATACACTCCAAGATCGCATTTCTTTTGATGATCCCATTATTTCTCCCATTCCATCTCTTGAAGAGCCTGTCATTGAACCATGTCCACTACAAAATCCTAGTCCCCCTCATGATCCTAATACCCCTCATGATTCTAATGTGTCAGTGCAAGATGTTCATGAACCCTCGACATGCATAATGGGTTCTTCCACTTTGGCGCAATCCGATCCACTTCAAGATCTCATTATTTCTCTCATATCATATCCACCTCATAATGGACTCGTGTCTTTTTCCCAAAGAAAAGAGTATCCTACAAGTCAAGATATTCATAAAGGCAAAGGAGTAGATCTCCATAAGCAGGAATCCCTTCATGTTAAAGAAAATATTAATGGTCATGGCCTCAGTGAAATTCCTCAAGACGTGGGTACCCCTACTAAATACAACATCCCTTCAAAATCCAAGCATACACCTTCCCCATCATACTTTCCATCCATCTTAGGTCCTTATATCCCTTCATCCTTTATGCAAGGTCAGCAAAGGCATACATCCTTGAGTAAATTTCATCAATCCAAAATAAGTCCATTTCATTCATATCCATCCATGCATTCCTTTCCCCCTTAAAGCAATTTGGATGCCAAGTATAAACGTCATAAGTCTAGCAATCCACATGTATTCAAGGATCAACATGTCCAATATAATCGACATGTCAAAACAAAGAAAAATATGATCTATAAAGAAAAAAATATATCCAAAAGGCCACAAAGGCCCACTGAGCAAAATAAAGAAAAGTCAAAATATATTTGGGTTCCTAAATCCCTTGTGGAAGCAGTGCACTCCAAGGAATCACAAAAGCATGAAAAATCAAAAACCATGTGGATCCCTAAGCGGCTCCTTGAAGCACAAAAGCCTAAAGAAACATCCAACTTAGCATCCAAAGTTGCTATTCCTCCATCCAACCCTCTCAAATTTGTTCCTCCATCACCTTCTTCATCTGTTTTGGGCCCTTATGTCCCAAAATCCATAGCCTTTCCTCCATCCAAATCTCACAATCTGAGATTCATTTTTCCTCCATCAATCCATCACCCCTCAAGGTGTGTGCCAATGTCGATCTTGCCTTCATTTCCATTTGCTCAAGCCCAATTCTTCCAATACCCTATCCATTATCCAATGCATATTTTCCATCGTTCAATCCCTTTGATCTGATCCTTTGCATAAATCCTTGCCTTAGTTTCATCTTATTTTCCATGTCCTTATCCTACCAATGTCTTTGAGCATACTTTTATAGGACATGGTCCATTTATTTCAAGGCTACTATCCAAACAAAAAGATGCTTGAGTCCTTCTTCCATCCCCTATCATGTGTCCATCTTCTATTGAAAAAGTCAAAATAAGTAAAGCAAAAAAAATAATTCGTCCACTGGTGAAAACCTAGCAAATAGGCACCTTGGGCAAGTACCATGATGAAAACCTGGCAAACAGGCGTCATGCATAATTTATGAACTTCTTGCACACCACACTTGGGGGCAGGTTTTATCCTATCATATCCTTTTGCCCTTCATTATCCTATCATACCATGTCATACTCCTTCATATCCTATTGTCGCTCATGTCCAGTTTCCCTTTCCACCTTTGATCTTGACAAGGCTGAGGATCTTCATGAGCATCATGCTTGCAGCTTTTTGTCCATCATAGCTTTTGGTTATTTATCCATTTTCTTATTACAACCTTTCATCCATATTCCCTGCTTTATTGCAACTTTTTGCCACTATCCCTTGGCCAATCTCGACTTTCAGTCCATGTCCCTTATCCATTCTTGGTCTTGCTTATCCTATCCATATCTTATCACTATCCATACACTCTTTTTCATTCCTTGATCTTGATCTGACATAAGGATGCACAATTTAAACATGGATTCAAAAACCTCTTGACATGTGCCTCATGCCATCTTCCTGCTTTACATTGCCATATCAAATCTCTTGTCCCATTGTCTCCATAATAAAAGGTCTTTGTCTTCCCTCTATCCACCAACATTTCAGAAAGCCTATTTATTCACTTGTCATATTCCTTGCCTTGCTAGACACTGGGGGCAAAATCTCTACAAAAATTCAAAAATGTCTTGAAAAAATCATAAAAATTGAAAAATGTCCTGAAATAAATTAAAAAAAAAATTGAAAAATGTCTTGAAAAAATCATAAAAATTGAAATAATGTCCTGAAAAAATCTCTAAAAAATTGAAAAATGTCCTGAAATAATCCAAAAAAAATCAAATAATGTCCTAAACAAATCTCTAAAAAGTTGAAAAATGTCCTAAAATAATCCAAAAAAATCAAATAATGTCCTGAACAAATCTCTAAAAAATTGAAAAATGTCTTGAGAAAATCCCTAAAAAGTCAAATAAATTCCTGAAAAAATGAACACAAAAAAATTGTAAAATCTCAAAATGCAAAACAAAAAAAATAATAAATGATCCCTTTGTGCATAGACAGATCGCTTAGCATACATCCAACAACACGCAATCCAACACTGTGCTTTAAATGAAATCATGTATTCACAGATGAACTTTTTCAATCAAACCAAACACTCAAACTGATTAAAATTGTCTTATCAATCGAACATCACTATCATTCATCCTTGGCACACTATCATGGGTCTTATACAGGGTGTGGTATACTCAAAACCAGACTGTGTCCTGTCTTAGATGGGGTACCGCATGTCCTGAAACTAGACAGCATGATCGTCCTATCAGCACTTTGAACTTTTGACAATGAAGATCAAGATGTTTGTTTGCTTTGTTGGAATTTGTGCATCTTATCTTTTTACTGATTTATCTTTGGCTTCGGTCATGTTCCTATGTTGCTCGATGATGTCACTGAGTGATTTAGAGTGACCGGGATGGTTCATGGTCCCTTTCTTTTTTTTTTGTTGTGATTGTTGTTTGTCTGTGATGTGTCTGTCTTTTGAAAAAAGGGTTGCATTTCAGCTCTGGCCTTCAATGCCATGATGCTATGCATCCATTTTGCTACATTAAAATAAAGGTTCTCACCTACAAAATGCATTGCTGAAAGCAAGTTTTTTTTCGTCTCTAACTGTCCTTTGTTTCATTTCTTCTTACTAACATTTCTTCCATTTGTTTGGATAGTCAGTTCGGTCTAGTGCTCCGATTTCCCCAAACACATATGCTACATCCTGCATCCATTTGGTTAGTACATTTGCATTATATCAAACATCACATCGAGCATCACATCAAGCATTTTATCCATTTCATTTTATAAATGTATCAAAAACACATAAAAATGCATCCATACATGTTCCACAATAAATAGTGCATAAGCCATCCATACATCGAAAATAACCATAAGTCATAACACATTGCATCCCATCATATTGATGCATATCATATCATATATCCAAATAATATCGGAGTACAAAATTGGACTGTCTGTCCTAAGTATGGCCCTCAGGCTGACTACAAAATGTCAAACTACATCTGTCTCTGTCCTAAGGAGCACGTGCCTCTATCACTGGGTGCTCCCTATGTCCTCCTCATCCCTGCCATGTCTCATGGATGATGTCCCTCCTAGTCCTAGCTGTGGTGGTCTCATAGGTCCACTCACCCCCATGCTGCTAACTCACCTCCGAGAGCATGCCCTGCTCTCTGTCCTCGATCGTGCCCGATTTGAAGCTGCTCTTTTCTCTGGTGGAACTGTACTCTCATATAGTGTCCTCCAATGGTGTATCTCCTCTCTGGTCTCTACCAACATCTGTGCCATCTCACATGCACTGGCGTCCCTGATTGACCCAATATACTCAGTGACTCTCTGTTCTTCCCATTGTGCTTGAGCTACTGTTGTATCTTGAGCCACTATGAGTCTGGCTATCTCCACTTTGAACTAATCCTACTCTATCCTCAAGATGGCATTCTATCACTCTAAAGTCCCAATGTGATCATGTTGAATCGCTATGGTAGCCCTACACATCTCCATCTCCTCTATGCTAGCTGTCTCCGACTCTATGGCTATATCCTGCAATGCCTCCTGCTCACCTAAATCTGGCTCATCCTCATCATCCCCCTCCTCATCTCCATCCTCATCATCCCCCTCATCCTCATCCCCACCCTCATCCTCCTCGTTCTCATCATCTCCTTCTTCCTCTCCTGTGAGTGGGAAGTCCTCCTTTCTCCTCAATACTGGAATGTCTGAATCTGTCAATGGCACTGGCTGCCATCGTGCAAACCATCTCTCATACTCCTCTGTCATCCTAGCGTCCACCATATCTGATCTCCAATCCCATTGTCTCTGTTGTAGCTGTGTGAAGTCAACATATGCTATGTGTGGCTGAATCATACTCCCCCACTGACTCGTCTCTCTGTGAGATCGGGCAAAGTGTGCAGTCCTCCTAGGTACATCCTACTTCTCTCCAAACTGTGGTCTAACTCTCTCTAGAAGGTACATCTCAATCACTCTCTGGTGATTCACTAGTCGCCCGATCAAGTACCTCTCCTATCTACAATACCGTAGCTCATCACTATCATCTGTCCATCCAGAGCAATCAGGATATGGCCTCCATGTGAACTCTCTCAGTCTGTCAGCCTCATGTCGCCAGTACAATATGTATCCAAACGGACCCGGTCTCAGTGCTCCACCATAGCTGTACACATATGGTCGATGTGGTAATACCTATCTCTCTGCAATCGGTCGACATATGGCTATGTGCTCGAATGCCCATACCTGTAACAATGTGACTCCACAGCTCAAAGTCTAAACTCCCTGATATGCTATCTAATGCAACTGAAAATATAGCATAGCCATTACACATGGTCCCCATGCATACTCCATACCCTCTATCGCCATTCGCTCTAGCACTCTTCCCCATCCAATAGGGAATCCATGTCCTCGTCTGCCCGGTGCCAGTAGGCATGCTATCACCACATATCATCGATCGTACTCTGATGCCATGGTCTCCCAGCCAATCTTCCTCTCCACGATATCCAGATCATCTGCGTCGTACTCAAATAATCTGCACAATGTGTCTCTCCCTGTCATTGGGTCATACTCTACCATCTCTCTATGAATCAGAATGCAGAGGATATGCCATTTATCCTCTAGTGTCACAGTTGCCTCTCCAGTCGCCAAATGGAATGAGGAAGTCTCCGAGTGCCATCGCTCTGCCAATGCGGTAAGTAGTCTTGTGTTTACTCTAATCTCAGGCATGAATGTGACATAGTATATCCCAAGTCCTGCTAATGTATCTCTGTCTGTGCTCCTGAGTCTATGTCGTAACATGAAGCAGTCTGGTCAGTTCTCTCGCGTGATCAATGGATACTGTCGACTCTACATCAGAATTGGGGCACATTTTGTCAGTTTTATCATTTTCTCCTATGGGTTGCATTTCCTCATTTTCATGTCCAAATCAGGGTGTTTTTCATCTATTCTGACCTATCCTACCCTTATCCCCCCTTTCCGGATCATTTGCATGTTGTTTTTGACCTAAATTGAGTTCCCAGGGCACAACTGCACCTGTGTTGTGTATCCTGCACCTGTGTCACATATCCTACGCTTGTGTCCCCCTACACAAGCATAGAAGACATTACACAAGTGCAGGATTCACCCTACACAAGCGCAGAAGTTAGTTTCTGCCTTTTCTGTGGGCCCCGCAATGTCCCGCAAGCCAGTCAAATTCATAAAATTGAAAACATGGGTTTTTGAGATACATACCGCTACACCTGTGTCGTCTGGTCCTCTGTACATGCATACATGTTCTCCAAGGTGATCTTCCATTGGAATGTTCACCATCTGTCTGCAAGTGTCCTTTTCCAGAGCAACAAATCCTTCTCTTTGGCTAGTGCAAATGAGCCATTTTCACTCTCTTTGTCTTATTTATAGATCTTTGTCAGTGCAAATGAGCCATTTTCATTGGCAAATGATGCAATGATCAATCTGATCTCACAGAGAGATGAGTTAGTGGGGGAGTATGATTCAGCCACACATAGCATATGCTAACTTCATACAGCTACAGCAGAGACAATGGAATTGGATTCACTAATTATTAATTAATTCACTATTTTCCTAATTCCTATTTTCCTCATTTTCTAATTTACTAATTTTCTAATTTTCCTAATTTCTAATTCAATTTCACTGTCTAATTTCCATATGTAAATTGGTCATCATTTCCATTCTTCTCTTTGGCTAGTGCAAATGAACCATTTTCATTGGTCATCATTTTGGACATCGTCAATCCTAATTAGGATTTTGTCCTCCTTTCAATCTTGTCATCTTGTGATCAATTTGTCATCGATCCTTGTCCTCTGATCAAATTGTCATCAATCTTGCCATCTTGTGATCGATTTGTCATCGATCGTGGTCATTTTCAATCTTGTCATTTTGCAATCTATTTTGTCATCGATCGATGTTCTCTTTTCAATCGTCGTCTTTCTCAATTATGTCAATTTGGATCAATTAGTCATTGTTCCTCATCAATTGGCGCATTTATCAATCAAATCATTTATCACAGTGGTCATTTATCAATTCAAAATCATGATCAAATCAAATTGATGTCAATTATCTTTTGTCAGGACCTAATGGTCATCCTTGCTTTTCTAATTCATCTTTTTTAGGGTTTCATGATTTTATTCATTTAACCCTGTTTGTCATTTCCCCCTCTAGGATTAATAAATTATTTATTTATCCTAAGTCTTCGTGTCACAATTAAATGTTTAATTTAATTGGCTAACTAATTATTCCTCTTTTTGTGATTTAATTAATAAGTGACAAATTATTATTTGATTTACCTAATTTCTCCTAATTCACTAATTTCCTAATTTTTCATCAATTTTTAAATTCCCTCTTTGTGAATTAATTAATAAATGAAAAATTATTAATTAATTCACTCATTTCCTAATTCCTGTTTTCCTCATTTTCTAATTTCCTAATTTTCTAATTTTCCTAATTTCTAATTCAATTTCCTCCTATTTTTCTCCTAATTTCATGGGAATGACATTTCAATTTGTCATAATTTGTCATAATTGACAATCAATCAATTTTGACATAGAAATTTGTCATAATCTTGTCATAAATTATCAATCAATCAATTTTGCATAGAAAGTGCAAATTTGTCATAAATTTGTCATAATTGACATTCTTGATTTGAAATTTCCTTTCAAATCTCTTCATGCTAATCTTGTCTTTTCTCCAATTTGTCTATAAATTGGATGAATTTCTTCAATCAAAGATCCCCAATTTGATTGCATTTTGAATCCCAACTAATCACATTATCGAACGAATCACTTTTCAAATCGATTCCCAAATCAATCACGCTTCGAGTATTCTTGAGCAATTATCTTGTCTACTTGCTTTCATATCATGATCATGCACTAGTAGGTGAGATCCACAACAAAGCTATTTGAAGGAGAAAGAAGGACAATGGAGCCACATGAAGGAGACATTCAAATCTGCACTTGGTTTGCTTAATTTTCAAATATTGAATGTTTTGTTTTCATGTCTTTATTGAGTGTGTTAGGATTGATCATTGCATTTAAGCTTTTGCGGTTGAGCTAGCTTATTAATTTGATACTTGCTTTGATGATTTCCGAATTCCTAGCTACATGTTGGTCCAATCCAATCCCACTGTCTAGAACAATAATGAAAATGCCCCGAACAATGACAATGACAATGACATATGGAAAGATCAAGGAACATAGAACCATTATCACATTGGAAATTGCACTTAAAGATTGTGTATGATTTTGAGGTCATCTATCCAATGAAACATTTTGTATGGTTATTCATTCAATGAATCATGTTTGTAAGATCAAAGCAATGAACCAAATCACTGACATAAGAGTTCTATTTATACAGCATGAATTAAGGATCAGAGAGAAAGACATGTGTAATAGATAAGGAAGCACTGAGTATTGTGACTATCAGAGACACAGAGGTCACCAAGAAGGATTTCAAAGAACAGTTAAGGAACATAGTAAACAGAAGGGTTTACTAAGTTAATCTATGGATTACCGAGGTATGCTAAAAGAAATGTAATCTCATTTTGAGCACATAGAATCTGCTATAACATTCTAGATGTGAAGTAGTAGATATTTGTAAAGATTTTATTGTAATATTTTGAGTTGTAAGAGAAACCTTTAATAGGGTAAAAGACTAACAAAGTCTATAAATTGTAAAGCCTTTAACCAGGTGCAGCATTTAGAATAAGTGTTGTAAAATCCTTTAGCAAGGTAGATCTAACAATATTGATACTCCTAATAGGGTAAGCTATCAGAAATAGCTAAACATGTATCTCTAACTGAGCACCCTTTATTATTGTAGTAGTGAAGTTGTGGGTGCCATCCCCACCATAGTTTTTCTCTCGAACCAAGAGTTTCTGCGTAACCAAAATATATGTGTTATGGAGTGAATCATGTATGATTGGTATTCATTTGTTTTAGCTTTATGTTATGTTACAGCAATTTTTGGTTTATGCATAACAGTAAAGTTATTGTTGAAGAAAGGATTTGAAGTATTGATTCACCCCTCCCCTCTCAGTACATTAGCTTTCCATATTGGGCCTAACAATTGGTATCAGAGCTTGAATCTTGGAAAAGGGTTTAACAGCCTAAAGAAAAATATCTTATCAATGGAAGGCTATAAACAATCTCGGAGAATTGTGTATCAACAAGAAGAGTTCAATCATGCTAATCAAGTGATTGCAAACATGCAAAGACAAATGCAAAAATCATTGAAAGTCAGAAAAAGGTTATCTGATGATCTACAAGACTCACAAGAGCTGGTGGAACAAATTGAGACATCATCTGAGAATAGTATATCTGAAGAGACTGAAGAGATGATTGGAGAACTGAAAGAAAAGAACAAAGCACGGAATAATTAGCTAAAAGAAATGAAAAGAGAACATGAACATTTCAGCACACAGTTGACTGAAAATCTTGATGCATTAAGGACAACCACGGATAAAGTAAGAGATCTAGAAAGAGAAAAACAACAACTTGAAGCATTAGTATCTGAAAAGAATGATGAAATCACAAGGTTGACTGGGATTCAACAAAATCTATCAGATCAATTGGGTTATGCACATCATGAAGCAAATCTGAAAGATGATGAGAATCAAGCATTGAAACTTGAAGTATCAAGATTGACCGATGAACTTGAAATAGAGAAGAAATCCAAAGAAACACTGAAGAAGAGTTATGAAGCATCAAAGATGTTGGATGAGCAACTGAATACAAGAAGACTCAACAGAGATGCAGGACTTAGTTACAAAGGAAAAGACACTACCAAGAAGGGAATCCACACTATCGAGAGAGGAGAATCATCAAAGCAAGGTGGAAACAAGAAGAACATCAAAGGAAAGAAGCCTATGTGCAACTACTATGGAAATCAAGGTCATACTGCCAACTTGTGCCAAATCAGAAAAGGTAAGCAACCGAATGTCACTAGGTCTAATGGTTATTGTTACAATTGCAATAAATATGGTCACACATCTAACCAATGTAGGACAAAGTCTGCTAGCAATTATCAGAAGGCAAAATTTAAAGGGTTTTGTAAAAATTGCAATAGATATGGACATAGTACCGAGAAGTGTTGGTTTAAGAAAAAGAACTATATGTGGTCTGCACACCAAGCAAATACTAGAGGCTACCAAACTCACATAGATCCTAACCGATAGTATTCTATAATACCATGGGATTACAATACAAGGATATGGTGTGAATGTTGTGGAAGATATGGACATATAAGTGCCAACTACTTTATAAGGTTTGGAATGAAAAACCGAAGATCATGGAGAAATCCTGGTATGGCATGTTTTCATTGTCACAAAGTTGGACACTTGGCTAGAGATTGTAGAGATCAACCAAGAGGAGACACTAAGGAAATAAAAGGAAAATTACAGATGATTTGGAAAAAGAAGGAAATTATGTCAAATGAAGAAAGCACCTTATCTACCAAGTTAGGTGCACCTATTCCAAATTAATCGATAAAGGTATGAAGGGACTGCATTCTCTCAAAGGTTAAATCTTAACAGTTCCTATTTTATCATGTACTTAATTCAAAATCTACATAGCTAAAGATGCATTAGGAAATTTGAAATTTTATCAAGTCTTTTGGAAGCCTGTCTAGTCGGTGAATATAGGAAGTCTAGCTACTCAGTAAAAGCATAAAAAGGAAGTGGTACCAAGTGCATTTAATGTTTTCTAACCTAACTACACAGAGCCCGATAAGGTATATTGTGTACTTAAAGCACTTTGCGCGGTCATTTTACACTTACCAAGTTTTCAAGAAAGAAGAGCAAAGTGATTCAAAGGCGATCAAACCTCCTACGAAGCAAAATTCAAGGTATTTACATCAATCACAACGCATTGTCAAGCTAGTTTACCAATCATATCAGTTGTGAATATCTATTTTACATTTCCTAAGTGGGAAGCATCTTCTGTTTGAAAGTATTCAAACCCTAAAAATCTTTTGTTAGTATTTATCCGAAATCTACAATGGCACCTAAGATCCAGAAGCCCGTTGTTGTTGAGAACATTGAAAAGCCCTCACTGAAATACCCTCTAACTCCCAAAGTAGCATCTAAACCGGATGATAAAACTGCATTTTCACTCATTCCAGATAGGGTTTTACTAGTTGAGGATGTCAGATTCTTCACTAAGTGTCGTATTGAGGAACTAGGTCATGTTGAAATCAAGGACACATATGATGAATTGTGTACCGATGGGAAATTGGATAGCAAGTATGAACACATTAAAATCAAGGGATTGACCAAAGCCCTAACCTATCCCCATGTCTTCAAACCCCAATGGGTCAAGTTTGTTTAGAGTAGAGTTCATGATGATTTCACGTGGTTAGCGGAGCAACCATTCAGAATCACCAAGGAAATCATTCATTTGATCACCGGTTACCCTATTTTTGATCATGCCCGAGCTCAGAAAATGATATCACAAAAGGAATTGATCACTTTAACCAGAGTTGAATCTAATTGCAGAGGACTGAAATTGAACAATGTGATAGATGCAGAGCTAGAGTTTTCCATTAGAGTAATAGGTTATTGTTTCTTTCAATCAGCAAGGGAAAATAGTGTACCCTGTGCAACAGTCGATTTAGCATATAAAATTATGAAGAAAGGAATGAAAATTGATCTATGCAAAGTATTATTAAAAAACCTATTTGAGAATCTAAACACCATAAGGAAGCTGAAGAAGAACAACTCGACTAATACACTGAAGTTTGGATCACTTTTGGTATGCATGTTTTTCTATTTTGAGAAATTCTTTCCGTCAATAGGTAATGTAGTTTGGGAGCTACACCGATCAATCACCCATCAAATCAATGACTTCATAAAATGACTAGGTGATAACTTTAATGATATCATGGATGATTACTTTAGCAAGTTTCAAGAAAAGATGCATAACAGGTATAGAATTCCACCCCAGCTAGTAGAGAAATGCAAGGAAGACATATGCTTTGAAGTAGACACCGACTACTGCTATGTTAATGTTGTGGAACCGAGAACTCAATCTTTGCCACCTATGGGTTATGAGATTGATTTTGACATCACACAATAGTAGATAAATGTTTTTCTTACATTACCAAGGCATGCTACCAAGATGAGATATGGTACATATGAAGAAGTTAAAGAAAAAGTTAAGATGAGCATTGTAGTACCAAAGGCTACAAGGAAAGCAACAAAAATGATCAAGGCATTATTGGAGAAATTTGGAGAAGGTTCTTCCTCCACACCTGTCAAGGGCACTCTATTCATCACCAAGGAGGAATCTAAAACCCAAGAGGCAGCTATTACATTGAGCACTGAGTTGCCTAAAGGGAAAGTTTTGAAAAGGAAGAAACAAGATACATCAAAGGTATCACCGAGTCCTTCAGTAAAGTGCCCAAACACAAGATCATCTGCAGCATCACCAAGTAAGAAACCAAAGAATGTTGCCACACCAAAGGTAACAAAAACTTATAAGAAATCTACTTGGAGACTCATTTTGACTAAAGAATCCAGTGACACTGAATCTGAAGATGCAAGTAAGTTTTAGATTGTCAAGAGCAAAAAGGAAGAAGTACATAGTGTTGATAACTTTTGTGCTAATCTGAAATAATATGGTGGATTTGGATCATTTAGATATGTAAAATATGACTCCAGATCTGATGCAGAAAAGAGACAAATTGAAGAAGCCATAATTTGCACTCTTCTGAAATTTTGATTGGTGCCATTGGAAGTAACTAATTCTCTTCCAAAAGAATTGTATTTGCATATTGATAATAGGTGGAAATATGCCATGGACTCGGAAAAGAAGATGAGAGAAAGAAGTCTGGTACATCTCTTTCTAGACATGGATGAAATAAGTGAACATCTAAAAAACTACCACTCAAACTTCCTAGTCAAGCAAAGAGCCTTGAAACTGATGAATGGCCTTTATTTGGATGTAGAGAAGGAGACAAAGGAAAAATGACAAGAAATCTTTTGAATCAAGAATGAAGGTGAGCAAGTTGAAGTTGAAACAGTTGATGTCATTGAGCAAGATCCTGATATCACCGAGCAAGACCCTACTGACACTATACAAATTTATGAGGATTTCATGGACACCAAGGAAGCAGAATAGGAAATGATAGAAGGGAATTCATATGCCAAACTGGTATCCAGTGAGTCAATTTTGGAACAAGTTCAGCCCTATCCTCCATTCACTCAACCTATTTCAACCAAGGCCCCTCAGGATACTAAACAAAGAATAGAGGGTCACAAGTCTACAGAAGGAGAAGCTACTTCTCAGGCCACCGAGGAACAAACTTCTCAAGCCCCTTCTAGCACTGAAAATGTTACAACTGAGACCCCGAGAAAAGATTCACCGAAGGCTACATCAGAGGTTCAAGAAATTGACCAAAAGTGTCGCCTCTACTGAGCAACCTACCGAGGGTCAACAAGCCTCCCAAGCCATTGTATTAGTTCAACTGGTGAAAACTAAAGAAAAGAAAATGAAAAAGCATAGTTTCAAGTTAGATTTGTCAAAAACCAATAGTGTTGCCAAATGTAGACATATCCAAATTAAAAGGGCAAGCACTCACTGAATTCGGCAAACTATGCAAAGCCAAAGCAGAACAAGAGAAGCAAATGGCTATTCAAAAGAAAAACAAAGTACTTCAGAAGGTGAAAGCACTATTAACAGATATGCTACATGAAGCTACAGTGACAAAAGATGTAGCCATCCATATTCAATTGGATGAACTCCTAACTAAAATAGAGAGATCTAGAGTAGATGCATCTGAATATTTGAGAAAATTGAAGGACAAAGAGCTCACTACTAAAATGATTGAAGAGGTACAGAAAGCTATTACTATTGGCAAAGTAAAACTTGTCAAATTTATTGCTGAGTTGTCCCCTCAACTCAAGCACATTCTTTATTTATTTTAGAAACTCTGTACATTCTCTTTATTCATTAAAGATATCAAAAATAAAACAGAAGTGATTGAGAAAGAGATCACCAATCTCTGAAGCAAGTTGACAACTGAGCCAAATTCTATTCAACATTTTAATACAAAGTTACAAAATCTCATGGCTTAATAATTGGAACTCGGGAATGAAGAGCACAAAATTAGGATGGACATTATGACTCTTTAAACCTTATTCATTCCACACTTGTCCTCCATCCAAGAGCAAATCAACAAGGCTACCTCCCTATCCACTCAACAAGAGGGAAGCACTTTAGATGGACTAATTTCACTATTAGCTAACATTACAGCTCAGAATTCACTCTTGGATAGTGTCAAGGATGCCCTCTCTATCGTGCTCACTGATGCAAGGACAAAGTACAAATCCATCTTTGACCAGTTTCCTCCACCAAATGGTAACTAAGTTTTGATGTTTGTCAAAAAGGGGGAGTATAGTATCAAAGTATCAAAGGGGGAGTGTAGTATACAAGGGGAGTATACCAAGCAGAATAGAGTATCAAAATGCACAAATAATTTTTATAGGGGGAGCAGTGAACCGAGCAGTAAACATAGAACATTGATCACCAGGCATGCAAAATCAGAGTTATATATAGTATAATGATAAGGGGAGTATATCTAAATATACTATTTTATTGACTAATTTATATACTGTCAGTTTAGTCAAATTTTGTAAGTATATAGATTTTTGAGTTATGACTTTGAAAGAAGTTTTGTCAAACATCTCAACTAATGTCAAAAGGGGAGATTGTTACTACTTACTAAGTTGCCATTAGTTTTATGTCCAAAGTCATTCTATATACTCTAGTCGGTTACTACTACCGAAATATTCAGTTGGTAAGCATAGAGCAGTCGGTTATAGAAGAAAGTAGTCACAGAGCCTAGTATACACCAAGTTGTCTACTGAGTAACACTCCATGTCTACCAAGTAGCAAAAAGGATACATCGAGTGAACACACACCGAGTGAAATGTGTTACCAGATTCATTGAACCTGGACACATGTGTGGAAATGTGTTACAAGATCGACGAACATAGAACTGTTATCACATTGGAAATTGCACTTGAAGATTGTGTATGATTTTGAGGTCATCTATCCAGTGAAATATTTTGTATGGTTATTCATTCAATGAATCATGTTTGTAAGATCAAAGCAATGAACCAGATCACTGACATAAGAGATCTATTTATACAACATGAATTAAGGATCAGAGAGAGAGACATATGAAGCAAGACATGTGTAATAGATAAGGAAGCACTGAGCATTGTGACTGTCAGAGACATAGAGGTCACCGAGAAGGATTTCAGAGAACAGTCAAGGAACAAAGTAAACAGAAGGGTTTACCGAGTTAATCTATGGATTACCGAGGTATGCTAAAAGCAAGGTAATCTCATTTTGAGCACATAGAATCTGCTATAACATTCCAGATGTGAAGTTGCAGATATTTGTAAAGATTTTATTGTAATATTTTGAGTTGTAAGAGAAACCTTTAATAGGGTAAAAGACTCTAACAAAGTCTATAAATTGTAAAGCCTTTAACTAGGTGCAACATTTAGAATAAGTGTTGTAAAATCCTTTAGCAAGGTAGATCTAATGATCTTGATACTCCTAACAGGGTAAGCTATCAAAAATAGCTAAACATGTAGCTCTAACCGAGCACCCTTTATTATTGCAATAGAAAAGTTGTGGGTGCCATCCCCACCACAATTTTTCTCTCTAACCAAGAGTTTCTGCATAACCAAAATATGTGTTATGGAGTGAATCATGTATGATTGTTATTCATTTGTTTTAGCTTTATGTTATGTTACAACAGTTTTTGGTTTATGCATAATAGTAAAGTTATTATTGAAGAAAGGATTTGAAGTACTGATTCACCCCTCCCCTCTCAGTACATTAGCTTTCCATATTGGGCCTAACAGTTTCCAGTAAGGAGCAGTTAGCAGACATGTTCACCAAGCCTCTACCAAAGGCTACTTTTACCTATCTTAGAGGTGAATTAGGGGTCCTGCCCCTTCAAGAGGTAAAATAAGGTTTTTGCTCCACATTAGTCAGATCTTACTTTGCTATATCTTTTTAGAATTGATGTGTTGATAGATGCTACTCCTCAGGGGGAGCAGCATAGTGGAACGGGGAAGCTCATGCCTCCACTTTGACATTGTTGTCAAAGGGGGAGAAGATGTGAAGCCGAGAAGATATCTGTAGTATTAAGGAGAAGATGTATCTTTGTATATTGCCATCAATGCCAAAGGGGGAGATTGTTGGTATATGTGCAGAGTATGTTGACATGATGATATTGTGTTGTCATTGATGTCAATATGCTAAAGAGTGAACCAGTAATATGCTAAAGAGTGAACCAGTAATATGCTGAAGAGTGAACTAGTAATTTGTTGAAGAGTGAACCGGTTTATTGAAGTTAAGCAACTGGCAAAGTGAACCGATATAATGTTGTGAACTAGTATATGTGCAAAAGGTGAAGCCGTACGTTTGTCCAAGTGAACCAGTATATGGAATGTTTTTTATCAAGATTTAATATGGTATGGCTACTAGTTGGTAGTCCCAGCCTTAGGGTTTCCAGTTGAAGTGTTTCAAGCCTGTGTGATTCAACCGATGGCATTGTGTGATGAGTGAGCCTTGTAATGGAGATCATATCATGTTGCCACGTTAGCCTCATGCGCATGAAGGATCTTGGATGAAGGGGATTGATCCTATCTACCTCGAGAATGTGCAAAGTCCATGCAAACAGTGAAGAACGCGTGATGGGTTATCGCCTCCAAGAAGCGGTGAAGAATGAACGATGGAGAATGTCTTGAGATTTGTTCAAGACCGTTGTATTCAATGCAGTGTTCAATGGTTAGGATTGAACCGAATGAATTGCTCAACCTAAATGTTTAGGGTTTAGGGTTTATGCTACCGACCTATCTGTTTCCTATAAGGTTGATATTGTGTTTCATGTTGAGGTTGTTGGAAAATGTTGTGTGAGTATTTAAGTGCAGAGATACATGATTCTTGTTAGACCAAATAAGAGAATTGATACCTGCAAAGTGTGTGTGCAGAAGGAAGGAACTAAAACGGATTTGCATTGGCATTGAGTGTTATTACTAGATCATTGTAATACCTGTTGATCTCTAATCACTTCAATAGTTGGAAAATCCCTTAATAGGGTAGCTTTAACCAACTTGTTGTAAATCCTTTAACAGGGTGACTCAAAGCCATTGAGTTCATAAAATCCTCTAACAAGGTAACCTTTAACAGGGTTTAACCCTTAATCGGGTATTCTAGCCATCCCTTAACCGGGTGATCCCTAACAGGATCAGTTCCTAACAAAAACTATTGTAACAGTCTTTAACCGGACTAGGCTCCTAATAGAGCGGACTTCTAAAGAGTTCAAAAATAGCTTGTGGGTATTCGTCCCCATCGTTGTTTTTCCCAGTTGGGTTTCCACGTGAAAAATATGTGTGTCATGTATGATGCCTCTTTCATGTGATGTTTTGTTATTTCCTGTTTAGTGGTGAATCATGTTGTTCTAGTAAATTATTGTATCTCTGATGATAGATTATTTGTTTATGCATAAGGATGAAGTGGAAATGAGGGAGTAGATTGTATGGAAAGCTAAGTGTTGCTAGTTTATGTCTTTCATAGTCTCATTATGTTTAATCGTTAGTAATCTTGTTTAGACCGGTATTAGTGTTTGTCTGTCAAGTGGACTGTTTGTAGTCAAACTAGTTCAGGATAAGTTTTTGTGTTTGTACTGAGTCACCCCCCCCCTCTTAGTACCGGTTTGGTACTCACTGTTCATCATTGAGTTATCATAAATATCAAGGAGTTATGAAAAGAGGAGGACTAGAAAATGAAGAGGTATGTTTAATTTCTCAAATTGAACCAGCATATGTTATTGAGGCATGTGAAGATAAACATTGGATTAAAGCTATGGAAGATGAATTAGAACAAATTGAAAAGAACAATACATGGACATTGGTTTCGTGGCCTAAAGATAGAAATGTAATTGGAAGTAAATGGGTATTCATAAATAAAATTTATGAAGATGGTAAGGTAATCAGAAACAAATCAAGATTAGTGTGTAAAGGATATTCAAAAAAAGAGGGTATTGATTATTATGAAAGCTTTGCACCGGTAGCTAGAATTGAGGCAGACAGATTAATTCTTGCATTTGCAGCACACAAGAACTATAAAGTATATCAAATGGATGTAAAATGCGCATTTCTAAATGGTGATCTTGAAGAGGAAGTTTACATTGAACAACCTAATGGATTTTCATTGACAAATGATAAAGATATGGTTTACATTTTACGGAAAGCTTTATATGGATTGAAGCAAGCTCCTAGAGCTTGGTATGCTAGATTGGACAAATATCTTTTGAAGCTTGGTTACACTAAAGGTAATGCTGACAACAACTTATATTTCAAACTGACTAATTAAGACATCTTGGTTATTGAAGTTTTTGTTCATGACATCATTTTTGGAGGAGAAGATGGATTGTGTAAAGACTTTGCTAATAAGATGGAGGAAGAATTTGAAATGTCAATGATTGGGGAGATAAAATTCTTTTGATGTTTTTAGAATATGTTGCAACAACAACTAATTGTACTCAGGTATTATGGATTACAAAAATGTTGAAGGATATAAAGGTAAAATGCAAAGAACCTATAATCATTTATTGTGATAATTAAACAACAATTGATATATTTAAGAATCTAGTATTTCAGTCTAAAACTAAACATATTTCTATCAAATATACTTATCTGAAAGAGAATGTTGAAGCAAAATAAGTGACATTGGTTTATGTGAATACTAAAGAGTAGATTGCAGATATCTTTACTAAGCCTTTGCCAAAGGAAACTTTTGAATATCTCAGAGAGTAGATTGGGGTTATACCTTCATCGATAGAGACTTAGATAGTTAATTTTTGGCATCAAATTGGTAGAATTAACAGAGAAAACTTTTTTTGGCTTTGATGGAGGAGAGCTACTTCTCAGGGGGAATAGTTGGAGAAGTTGGATATAAAAAATTGGTTATTATAATTGGTTCTATGAATTGGTTGTTTCTGGTATTTGTATTGCTTTGGCATTTGATGTCAAATGGGGAGAGATATCTATGGAAAAACATACATTATCCTTTGGGGGGAGATTATTCATTGGGGGAGTGATATATACTCTCTGCATTTGTATTTTGATTTCTAGTATTGATCTATTCAAGAGATTGTTGGTTTTTGGTTTTTGGCATTCTGCTTTGGCACTTAGATGTTTTTCCATCTTGTGTTGCCATCAATGCCAAAGGGGGAGATTGTTGGTATTATGGATGTGTTGCATTGGTTTTTTCATTGATGTCAACACTCATCAATACTTATCCTTCTGGAGATCTTTGGTTATGTTCACTGACAAGTTTAGTGACTTATGCATAGTCACAAGTATTTGGTTCACCGACAGGTTATATTGTTCAGCTACACTAAGGATGACATGTTATCATCTGGAGATCACTTGGTTTTGGTATTTTGGTTATTGGTCTAATCAGGTTGACATATTTTCTGTTACCGGCAAATTGGTCTAGATTATGGATTGACATGCATTATCTATTCCTGATCAGCATGACACATTATTGAGATGATTTATTGATTGGATATTGTTGTAATTGTATTAAGCCGACATGATACATCGCATCTTGACTTATATGTAATTGATTTAATTGTAATATTCTTAATTAGCTAACCTACACATTCGGTCTTAGGTTTTTGTATATATGTAAGATCTCATTTGTGAGATGATGTAATAGGTAGAAGGAAGAAATAGAATAGAGAGATGGTATATGGTTATGGTATTGTAACATGGTATGTGCGAATATTGAAGATCATATGAGTAGACCATAAAGAAGGTTCAAGGAAGGTTTTCAGAGCTTAACTGGTACTGAATCAAGCATTGGAGATGCTACTCTGAGCAATAATTTATCATTGGATTTAATCATCCAATTGTAGTCAGTGTGACTCCTATTTTGTGATTGAGCAGTGAGCTCTAGGCGGTTGGCCTTTCTGCATGTGCAGACCCCATTTGTATACACATACTATCTGCAATAGTATCATCTGATTGTGGGTAAGTTTTCCCACCATGGTTTTTTCCCTTATAGGGTTTCCATGTACAAATCTTTGTGTTATGTGTTGTGGATATTGTTTCTCTTTCTGTTTCATGCATTAAGTTTCACCAGTATTGATATTAACTATTAATTTGTTAACTGACATTAAGTTTGGTTTACTGGTATTATGTATCAAGTTTGATTAAGTTATATTTGGATTGAAATTAAGAGACAACTGATTCATCCCCCCCTCTTAGTTGCCTTTGGGTTCTAACAGAATATATTATATTTTATTTTACCCCACCCCATGAATAATAAAAAAGAAAAATAGTAATATTATATTACTTTTAGGGGTGTAGAAATAGAAATAGGTTTTACATCTTTTATATTAATAATAATAAAATCAACTTTACAACTATATTATTCTTAATGAATGGAAAGAATAGTTTAAAAGTAGGTATGGAGACTTTGTTAGGGACTACTGGAGAAATGGGAAGTGGATTGAGTTTAGCCAGCTTTGTCCGGGATTAAAATTTTTGGAGATCTTGCTTTCATCCAAAATCTTTATGGAGCATTCTGGGGATTGTTTGATTTGGAAGGAAACTTCTGATGGGAAATATTTTGTATCTTCGATGGTTTCTATCCATTACAAAGTTCTGGAAGAGATCCCTTTGTAGGCGAAAGTGTGGATAAAGAAGTTGAATCCCAAAATTAATATCTTCTTTTGGATTTTTATCCAAAATAAGGTGCTAATACTTGATAATCTCCATAAGTGTGGATTTCTTTTTCCTAACAAGTTCTCTCTTTGCTACAGGGAGGAGGAGTCTACTTGCCATATCCTCTACCAGTGTAATTTCACTCAAAAAAATTGGAATATTATTCTTAGTAAGTGAAAGTTAAGCTGGGTTTTCTCGAACTCTATGGAAGAGTTTTGGCAGCAATGGTATTCCCCTAGTTCTAATTCTAACAATGTTGAGCTTTGGAAACTTACTCTCCCTATTGTCATCTGGAACATTTGGAAGGAGCATAACAACATGAATTTTAGGGAAAAAAGTGTGAACCCTGAAGTGGTGGTGGATAAAATCTATAGAGGGATCCATAAATGCTTATATGGAATTGATACTGGTTTATTTGCTAAAGAAGACTTTAATGAAAGATGGAACCTTTCCAATAGTAGAAACAATAAGGATAAAGGTAGAGATGGCCTTTTCTGGTGCTTTCCTCCCCAGGGATGGATCAAGGCCAATTTTGATGGGGCCTCTAAGGGAAATCCTGGGAATATTGGTTATGGGGGCATTGTTAGGAATTTTGCTGGAAGTTGCCTTGTGGCTATTGCTGGCCCTTTGGGTAACCAAACTAGTCATTATGTTGAAGCCTTGGCTGCCCTAAATACATGGATTATAGCTAAAAATATCAATCATGAAAATCTATGGTTGGAGGGAGACTCTCTTAATATAATTAAATGCCTTAAGGGTGAAGTTGAGCCTTCGTGGTCTATAGAAAATATTATTTTTAAAGCCAAAGAAATTATTTCTAGCTTTAAATCAATTATTATTGAGCATGCTTTTAGGGAAAAAAATGCCATAGTGGATGATCTTGCTAACCTTGGCGTTATTTTCAAAGATCAAAGCATATGGAATGGGGAAGATAATATCGATTTTAATATTAAAGACCTCATTAGAAAGGATAGATTTATGGGGAAAGAAGGATCACACGTTAATCATGGTAGTATTAATGATTAATCATCAAATATTTAGAAAGGTAATGATAGCTTGTCAGAAGGGCAGAGTGCTAAATAAGAATATTAAAATTTTGCACACTTTGTGGGTATGTATTTTTAAAAAGTCGAGTGTCATTTGGAAGATAGCTCTGAATTAGCAGAAGTAGAGGAATTGTAGAATGAAATCTAAAATGGGAGGTGAACTTAGAAAAGAGGAACTTGATAATATTTCCAGATGCCAGGAGATGCCTAAGGTATGGACAAAGCTAGAGAAGGGTTTTATGATGCATTTAATGGAAAAACTAGTGGATTATGACAAAAGAAGAGTTAACCTGGCAGTTACTAGAGTGACTGAAAACTGGAAAAATAGCTCATTCAAAATTCATGTTGTTAAATTCAAGCTGGACGCAGACCTCATTTCTACAATCATAGGTATACCCCATTCTGGTCTCAATTTCTTTAGGGACTAAAAGTGTCCAATAATGATGTGAAGCCCTTTTCGTGCAAAGATAAGGAGAGACTAAAATTAGGCAAAGCTTCTGGGGGGTATTATGATGCCTCTAATATTAAAATTTTTTGGGGTTGTGTGCTTA
The DNA here is from genome assembly GCF_030272615.1 of Cryptomeria japonica. NCBI lineage: Eukaryota > Viridiplantae > Streptophyta > Pinopsida > Cupressales > Cupressaceae > Cryptomeria > Cryptomeria japonica. The sequence goes on along the minus strand of NC_081414.1, from coordinate 626,998,790 downwards.
ATACCATAATGGAGTATATCACTATGGAGGGTCATTTTACTAGGGTCCATACCTATCACTTTGTGCTTCTGAATCACTTTAGTAATGAGAAGAGGATTTCTCTTCCCTATTACCTTTTCAGGTCTCTGTCACTATCATTGAACAAGAACAGTAAGAACTCCTCTTCTCCTGTGCTACATTATGGCCTTATTTTGCTCATTATGAGCATTGTAAGATTTTGGCTATTTAGAAAAACAAAAGGTTGTCAGTGTCACCGGGGAAAGGAAAGAGGAAAATTGAGGAATCTGGGCCCAGTAAGGATGAGTTGAAACAGAGTAAAAAGGTTAAAAAAGCCACTGTGGAGAAAATTCAAGAGGACATGGATAAACAAAAGGTAATAGAGGTTGATTATGAGGATATCGAAAAAAAAGGAAGTGAGATGGAGACTAATGAGTCTGACGAAGAGGAGAGCTAGAAAGAAGAGGAAGTGGGAGAAGAGGAAGGAGGAGCAGAAGATGTTTCTGATCAAAATAGCCCTACCCACAGCGTGAGTACTGGTAATTTTAACATCTAGCCTATGGAGGAGTAGGACAACTAGATTAATAAGGAGGAAAGGGAAATGGAAACTAAGCAGAACAAGGAAAAGGAGGATATGAGTAGGGAAAAGGAAAGAGCTGGAGATGAGATTATTTTGGATAAGCTCAAGAACCAGTCTGAGGCTCGTCGGGGTTTTGATAGGTGGGTATATGAAGGAATCAATAAAATGGAAAAAATAGCTAATCAGCATGAAGAGCAGGGAAAGAAAGATGAAAGTAACAAGGAGCAGTGGAAAAAGGTTATGGACAAAAAAGTGGAGAAGCTGGAGGAAGGAAAGACAACTACGAAGAACTTCTTGATTATGATTCTGGATATCCTCAACTCTGTGACCAAGACTATGGAGGAAATTGCCAAATACCTTGATGGCTCCAGCACTTCCAAACCTATTGTGCACCTTGATGTTGATGATGATGCTATTGAGGCTAGGAATATGGATAGTGCTCTTGGAGGTACAGCCAAAAGGACTAGGGCTAGTATGAAAAAATTTGCCTTGGCCTGTTCCAAGGAAATCCCAATGCACAGGGATAATATCAAAGAAATGCAAGGGATTAGTGGAAAATTGGCTAATGCCCTTAAAAAAATTAAGTAATTTGTCTATTTTTTGTTTTAGCTGGATGTTGCTGGATTTGTTGGGCTTTTGTGTTGGCTTTTGCCGAGTTATGTGCTAGTTTATTTGTAGAATGTCTTGTCTCGTTTCTTAATGCTCTTTTCTTTTAAGGTTTTTTTGTAAAGGGTTTCGGGGTCCCTTCAAAACTTGTTTTTCCTGTAATAAAAAACTTTACAACTATATCTAAAATAAATTAAATAAATTAAATAAATCAATTAACAATAAATAAAATGAAAGGGATAAAATTAATTAAATAAAACAATAGTCAATAAATCAATTAAATAAATATCAATCAATTAAATCCAAAATAAAACCAATTAAATAATAAATCAAACATTAATAAATTCAATAATAATAAATCAAATATCCATTAATTAATTGATTAATTACAACTTTAATAACTATTACTCAACCTAAATTAATTTAATTAAATAAACATTATCCCACCATAGGATAATTAATCCAATCAATGATAAATCATAAACACACACATAACCAACTGCACATAGATAGAACAAGATACCGACTTAAGACTTGACAACACTTACGCCCGACAAGGCTAACAAGGTAAGCATACTAGACCATGAGTGGGTGAGGGAAAACCATGTCATCTCCAACAACTGCCATTGGGATTAGGACACACTCACACCTGTGAGACTAGGTGTAGTCGATGTCCGATACCTACAATCATGCATCCATCGATTAACACAAAATAAAATATATACAATATCATAGTAACACACAAGTGAAACAAAATCGCAACACCTTATCATGCTCACGATGAGTGATAAGGCATCATCGCTTTCACGAAGACACTCACCCAATGCAAACACGTCCTATAAAATCATCATCATGAAGGAGGGTTAGTATTATCATCCATCACATAGATCATCAAAAGTCATCAATATAGAACATGTCCATATAGCATCCTAAATATCTACTACATAGGAATAAGACCATAATCACCATCAAAATATTATCATAAGTCTAGATAAGTCTATCAAAGCATAAATCAAAATATGAGTTTGGGAGGGACACTACATGTTTGACACTGTCCCTATCATGAAGACAAGTTAGAAGATAGTCACAATAATCAACTCAATCATCATTATAATTATGGAATATGGTTAGCATAATCAACATAACATCACAACCTCATAAGCAATATAATCCATATATGAATAGTTAGTCCATAAGCCTAATCAACATATTAGTCTAGGACATAACTTCATCCACATAAATCATAATGAATCCACTAATATAAAAGAGACTATCAGAGCACAAATCTAAAAGTTTTTATCACATTCTCTCATAAAGGATGAGTCACAGAGTGGCACTACAAGTGGTTGGGACCATGGCACCAACCACCACGGTCCTGTGCTTTTATCCCTGAATTTTGGGAGGGTGATTGGACAATCTTATCCTATTCAAATTTATCTCCACATGAAAATATATTGATTCTAAGTTGTCCTAAAGGAGATTTTAATTATGAAATCCCTATAAAAGGCATCTCTCTCAAAGATGAATAATGATGAATAGAAAGTACTCAATAGATACTGAGAGGGGGGGTGAATCAGTATAGACAAAAACTTCCTTAAACCACTTTAAGTGCAAAGACTGAACTAACTGGTAAATAGTATCACCGATCTAAAACAGGGTACTACTGGTAAAACACAAAATGATTGTGAAAGACATAAACCGGTTAACACTTAGATCTTCACCGCACCTAATATCTCCTTTCCACTTCACCCATATGCATAAACAGGTAATACATCACAAATATAAAGACCACTGGTTCAACATGCATTATCACTTAACAAAAAAAACCTAATCATCACATGAAAACGCATCACACATGACACACTGATTTTTCACGTAGAAACCAATCTGGGAAAAACATGGTGGGGATGAATACCCACAAGTTGTTCTTTGAACTCTTCTAAAGTCTACTCTGTTAGGAGCCTAATCCGGTTAAGGAATTTACAATAGGTTATGCTAGGAACTGATCCTGCTAGGGATCACCTAGTTAAAGGTTAGAACCCTGTTAAAGGTTACCTCGCAAGAGGATTTGAAGAACTCAATGAATTGAGTCACCCTGTTAAAGGATTTACACAAAGCCTATTAAAGCTACCAGGTTAAGGGATTTTCCAATTGCTGAAATGGTTATAAGTCAATAGGCAATACACTAATCTGATAACAACACTCAATGCCCAGGTAGATCCACTTTAGCTCCTTTACTTCTGCAATCACACTTTGTAGGTAACAACACACTTTTTTGGTCTGGCAAGAATCAAGTATCTCTTCACTTGGATACACACATAACATTTGCCAACAACTTCATAATGCAAATCATCATCGACCTTATAGGAGATAGATAAGTTGGTAGCATAAACCCTAAACCCTAAACATTTAGGTTATCAATATAATCGGTCCAATCCTGACCATTCAAACACTTTGCATAGTGTAAAACAATCTTGAACACATCTCAAGATGTTCTCCATCATTCATTCTTTGCCACTTCTGGAAGCTGATAACCCATCATGCACTCTCCACCATTTACAAAGACTACACACATTCCTGAGGTAGATAGGATCAATTTCCATGCAAGATCCTCAAGGAAATCCTTCACGCACACAAGGCTAACGTGGCAACATGATTTGATCTTCATTTCAATGCCATCCCATCATAGGATGTCATCGATCAAATCACACATACTTTAAATACATCAACCGGAAACGTTGAAGCTGAGACTACCAACTGGTAGATATACCAAATGAAGCCCCGATATAAAACTTTCCATATACTGGTTCACATTCCAACATACCGGTTCACTTGAACAAACATACCGCTTCACTTTTTCACATATACTGGTTCACATCATAATATCAGTTCTCTAGCCAGTTTGCTTACTTCAATATACCAGTTCATACTTTAGCATATTGACATCAATGATAGCATACAATATTATCATGTCATCAAACCTCTGCACATATGACAACAATCTCCCCCTTTGGAATTGATGGCAATATACACATATATCTCTTCACTTCACATCTTCTCCCCAATACTGCAGATATCTTCTCTGCTTCACATCTTCTCCCCCTTTGACAACAATGCCAAAGTGGAGGCACAAATAGCTATGCTCCACTATGTTGCTCCCCCCTGAGGAGTAGCATCCTTCAACACACCAATCTTAAAAATATTTGACAATGCAATACCTGTTGATGTGGAGCACAAACCTTTAGTTCACCTCTTGAAGGGGCAGTACCCCTAATTCACCTCTTAAATAGGTAAATGTAGCCTTTGGTAGAGGCTTGGTGAATATATCTGCTAACTGCTCCTCACTGGAAACATGTTCTAATACAACCTCTTTGTTCTGAACCTTCTCCCTCAAGAAATGATACTTGAGCTTGAAGTGCTTGGTTCTAGCATGTAAAACCAGATTCTTAGAAATATTAATTGCACTTGTGTTTTCACAAAATATACTTACTGGTTCAGATACGGGAACTTTGAAACCACTTAATACATGCTTCATCCAAATTGTCTGAGTGCAATTCATAAATGTTGCTACATATTCTGCTTCTGCTGTAGACTGAGAGATACAACTCTGCTTCTTACTCATCCATGAAACTAGTCTACCACCAAGAAAGAATGCACCACCGGTTGTGTTGTTTCAGTCATTCACATTACCAGCCCAATGGGCATCTGTAAACACTTTGAGGTTGAAATTATTACTATATGGATACCACAATCCATAGTCTACAACTCCCTTTAGATATCTAAGAATCCGCTTGACTGCTACCAAGTGGGATTCTCTTGGACTTTTCTAGAAATGTGTAGTAATTCCCATTGCATGTGCAATGTCTGGTTTGCTATGTACTACATAGTGCAACTTACCAATCATTGATTGGTATTCTTTCTCATTTACCAATTCTGAGTCATCTTCTTTTGATAGTTTATAACCGATAACCATCAGTGTACCAACCAGTTTCCTATCTTCTATGCCAAAGGTCTTCAACACCTCTTTGACTTACTTGGACTAAGTGATAAAGATACCATCTTTGATTTGTTGAATTTGTAGTCCAATGAAGAACTTAATCTCTCCAATTAGTGACATTTCAAATTCCTTCTTCATCTCATCTGCAAATGCATGACTCATCTTGTCATCTCCACCAAAAATTATGTCATCAACAAACACTTCATAGATCAGGATCTAATCTCCTTCTGACTTCAGATAGATATTGTTATCTTCACTTGTTCTTTCAAATCCAATCTTTACAAGATGTGAGTGTGAGTGTTCATACCATGCTCTAGGTGCCTTCTTAAATCCATACAAGGCTTTATGTAGCCTACACACCATGTCACTATCTTCTGATAGGGAAAATCCATCTAGTTGCTCTATATACACCTCCTCTTCAAGTATTCCCTTCAAGAATGCAGATTTTACATCCATTTGATACACTTTGAATCCCTTGAAGGCTGCATATGCAAGAAGCATTCAGACTCCTTCCAATCTAGCTACTGGAGCAAAGGTTTCTCCATAGTCTTCTCCTTCTTATTGAGCATATCCCTTACACACCAGTCTAGCTTTATTTCTTACCACTGTGCCATCTTCATTCAACTTGTTTTTGAAAACCCATTTGGTGCCAATAACATTTTTATGCTTAGGTCTGGGTACCAAGGACCATGTACCATTCCTTTCTATTTGGTCAAGTTCCTCTTCCATAGACTTGATCCAGTCTTGATCTTTATGTGCCTCTTTAAATTTTTTAGGCTCAAATTCAAAGATCATGCAAGAGTTTTCTCTGACCTTTCTTCTTGTAAGAATTTTGGCATCCTTATCTCCTATGATCTTCTTTGGATCATGATTCAACTTTACATACCTAGGAATGATCTTAGTTGTTTCCTCTTGCTTTTCTTCTTCATCCTCATCTTCATCAGCATCAACATCTACTAGTGTAGGAGCACTGTTACTGGTACTAGGTTGTTTTGCAACCAGTTCATCTACCACTTGCTCACTATCAGTTTCCTCAGGTTTCTCAGAGGTTTCATCAACTCTGACATTGATACTCTCAACAATTCTTTGACTCCTATTGTTGAAACACTTGACAACTTTTCTCTTGGTGGAATATCCTAGGAATATTCCCTCATCACATTTTACATCAAACTTGCTCTAGTGTTCACTCCTCTTGATATAACACTTGCTACCAAACACTCTAAAGTAGCTTACTATAGGAGTCTTACCGGTTCAATACTCATAAGGTGTTTTATCCTTACCTTTCTTGATGAGTACCCGATTCATAGTGTAGACTGTAGTGCTCACCGCTTCTCTCCAAAAAGTGTGAGCAACCTTTCCTTGAATTAGCATTGTTCTGGCAGCTTTAACTATAGTCTAGTTGTTCCTTTCTGCTAGGCCATTCTGTTGTGGAGTCTAGGGGGCAGACAATTACCTCTTGATGCCATTTTCTTCACAATACTTATTGAACTCACTAGAAGTGAACTTACCTCCTTGGTCAGTTCTAAGTCATTTGATTCTCTTACCACTTTCTTTTTCAACCAGTGCTCTGAAGGCTTTGAACTTTCCAAAAGCTTCAGACTTGTCTTTCAAGAATTTGACCCACATGAGCAATCATCAATAAGAATCATAAAGTACCTATCTCCTTGAACACTCCTAGTTTTCATAGGACCACACAAATTAGTATGCACAAGATCAAGTAAATTATTTGTTGAGAAAGATTTACCTTTGAAGGTTGAGGAAGACATTTTCCCCAGTTGACATTCTCTGCACAAAGGATTCTCCGATTTATTTAGCATAGGAAGTCCTCTAACTGTCTTGATCTTACTGGCCTTCACAATGTTATCAAAATTTACATGGAAGAGTCTCCTATGCCATATTCAACTATCATCATACTTAGCCATTAAACATTGGCTGATACTTGCATTTAGCCTTAATAGGTTACCTTTGGTTTGCATACTAGACACCATTAGTTCACCATTCTTTCCCTTTATTTTGCATACTCCATCTTTGAATTCCAAAGTGATTCCATTATCATTCAATTGAGCAACACTCAAAAGGTTAAGCATGAGACCTTCTACCCAATACACATTATCAACACTTGTTTTTCCATTTAGAGAGATGGACCCTTTTCCTTTTACCATACAAGGTGCATCATTACCAAATCGGACTACACATCCATCATACTCTTCTAGAGAAAGAAACTTTCTCTGGTCACCAGTCATGTGGTGAGAACAACCACTATCAATAATCCATTCATTAGAATTATCAAAGTGGGAGACAAGAGCCTTCTTGTCTGACACTTCTTCCTTGACATCTACAAATACTATGTCTTCACTTTCTTCATCTTCTGATTCATCATCAGTGACACCTTCATCAATTGCAACAAGACAGTTTCTCTTGTTTCCTCCTTTGAACTTTTTGAACCTCTCCAGTTTTTCCTTATTATCACCATTAGGACAATTAATAACAATGTGTCCAATCCTATTGCAAGAAAAGCATTTCAAAGGGAGCTTACCTCTATATTTACCAATTCCCTTAGGAAATATGTTGGTCAGAAGGGCTTCAAATTCCATTAGGATTTCCTCATCATCCCTAGCTCTGCTTTGTTTAGGTTCACAACTGGTACTAACTTCTTTACCCTTTCTAGATAGTGTAGCAGATGCTTTAAAAGCTAAATTAGCCTTTTGAACACTGCCATCATAACTGTTTAGCTTATAAATGGTCAAATTAGCAATGATAGAATCAAGGGACACCTTTGTCTTGTCAATAGATCTCAACTCCTAAATAGTGGCAACCCTTATTGCATAGACCGGTAATAAGGTTCTCAAAACTTTGCTGACAATGGTGGAATCATCCATTGTACCTCCTACACTCTTGATGTCTCCAACAATAGTTTTAATCCTTATCCCATATTGTTGAATGGTCTCTCCTTCAACCATTCACATATCTTCAAACTTTCCTCTAAGGCTTTCTTCCTTAGCCTACTTTACATGCTCATCACCACCATAGATAGACTCTAGAGTATCCCATACATCTTTGGGATTGTCTTTATCTTGAACATCAATAAACTCAACATCAAAAAGGTTGTTGATAAGAGCCTCCATGACTTGTCCATTCTTCTAAATTTCTCTTCTTTGATCATCAGTGAGAGTACCAGTAGGGACAACATAATTATTCTCAACATAGCTCCAGTGTTGAGCACCTGTGATTTTGATGTATATCTTCATTCTATCCTTCCATATCTTGAAGTTGTCTCTGTTGAACTTAGGACCTTCCCTCTTCATCATTAGAATAGGATCTTTTCCTCAAGCGGTTAAGCTTACAACATAGAGGACCTAGAGGACACTCTAATACCAATTGATGAATAATGATGAATAGAAAGTACTCAATGTAAACTAAAAGGGGGGGGGTGAATCAGTATAGACAAAAACTTCCTTAAACCACTTTAACTGCAAAGACTGAACTAACTAGTAAACAGTATCACTGATCTAAAACAGAGTACTACCAGTAAAACACAGAATGACTATGAAAGACATAAACTGGTTAACACTTAGATCTTCACCACACCTAATATCTCCTTTCCACTTCACCCATATGCATAAACAGGTAATACATCACAAATATAGAGACCACTGGTTCAACATGCATTATCACTTAACAAAAAAAACTAATCATCACATGAAAAGGCATCACACATGACACACTGATTTTTCACGTGGAAACACAACTGGGAAAAACCACGGTGGGGATGAATACCCACAAGTTGTTCTTTAAACTCTTCTAAAGTTCACTTTGTTAGGAGCCTAATTAGGTTAAAGACTTTATAATAGCTTTTGCTAGGAACCGATCCTGTTAGGGATCACCTGGTTAAGGGATGGCTAAATACCCGGTTAAAGGTTAGAACCCTGTTAAAGGTTACTTCACAAGAGGATTTGAAGAACTCATTGAATTGAGTCACCCTGTTAAAGAGTTTACACAAAGCCTATTAAAGCTACTCGGTTAAGGGATTTTCCAATAGCTGAAATGGTTAGAAGTCAATAGGTAATACACTGATCTGATAATAGCACTCAATGCCTAGGCAGATCCACTTTAGCTCCTTTACTTCTACAATCACACTTTGCAGGTAACAACACACTTCTCCGGTCTGGCAAGAATCAAGTATCTCTTCACTTGGATACACACATAACATTTGCCAACAAATTTACAATGCAAATGATCATCGACCTTATAGGAGACAGATAGTTTGGTAGCATAAACCCTAAACCCTAAACATTTAGGTTATCAATATAATTGGTCCAATCCTAACTGTTCAAACACTTTGCATAGTGTAAAACAATCTTTAACACATCTCAAGACGTTCTCCATCATTCATTTTTTGCCACTTCTAGAAGTTGATAACCCATCACACACTCTCCACCATTTACAGAGACTACGCACATTTTTGAGGTAGATAGGATCAATCTCCATGCAAGATCCTCAAGGAAATCCTTCACGTACACAAGGCTAACGTGGCAACATGATTTGATCTTCATTTCAATACCATCCCATCATAGGATGTCATTGATCAAATCACACATACTTTAAATACATCAACCGGAAACCCTAAAGCTAAGACTACCAACTGGTAGTCATACCAAATGAAGCCCCGATATAAAACTTTCCATATACCGGTTCACATTCCAACATACCGGTTCACTTGAACAAACATACCGCTTCACTTTTTCACATATACCGGTTCACATCATAATATCAGTTCTCTTGCCAGTTTGCTTACTTCAATATATCTATTCATACTTTAGCATATTGACATCAATGATAGCATACAATATCATCATGTCATCAAAATTATGCACATATGCCAATACTCAATTCATTTATGATATAACAATTACATCATATTCAAGTACTATCATCAATTGAAGAGAAGATCTAATTTGGGGAGCATCTAACTACATCAAGGCATCTTCAACATATATTTCGATTATGATTTCATGATGGATTTTGTGTGATTTATCATGTTATTGCATCAACACATAAAGGAATTATCCTTAGAGCATTACATCACCTATTGAAGATATAATCATCCACATTCAAGCATTTCAATCCGTTACCCTCAAAAGGAAAGATTTTCCATTGTAATTCAAGTTCAATTTCTATTTTAATTAGGGTTAATTCCAAATCTGGGATTTGAACTAAGGAAAACTCCTATCCACAACCCCCCTTTCCTTCCTTCTTGTGTGCAGTTAAAGGTACCCAGTGAAGCCGAGAATATTAAAATAGTGTTAAGATGCAGGAATGGAGGTCATTCAATCAAATTTCAAGTAAAAGTGTTTGGACTAGGGTGTCTAGCACCCTAGTCTGCCTAGGACTAGGGTGCCCAGCGCCCTAGTCCTCCCTAGTTTGCTCCAAATTTGGTAGGAAAATTTCAGACAATCTGAGTTTGTAGATTTCCAATTTATAGGTCAATCCGGTCACTAGTATCGGAGTACCCAACACCCCAATCTAGTTAGATCAGGATTAGTTTTTTTGTCAGGTGCACAACAAAATTCCATTCTCAAATCTATACGTATCTCAATTTTATAAATATTTAGTCTATTATCTTTTTTATTTAGTCACTTGTTTTGATCTTTGTTTCATAATTCCACATCCTCTTACTTTTTGCATATTCCCTTTCATAAAAAGGGAATAGAAACCCTAAAAGTATTCCTTGACTCTCTTCCATAAGAGTTAGTCAAATAAAATCACACATTTAGGTGATTTTGTATTCCAATGTATGAATGAGAGTTGAGTTAGGTCCTAATACCACCCGATTCCATTTTCATCCATTACATTTTGGTGAACTCAACTTTTCGTACACTTGCATATTTTTTATTTTGAGTATTTGGATCTAATTTTTGTATTTATATACTTTCATTTGATAGCTTTCTTTAACATAAAAATACAAAAAATAAATAAATCTTATTTTATGGATTTTGTGTGTTTGTATGCTTTATCTCATTTCATTGCAATAGTTAGCATTTCTTTTCGAAATGTCAAATTACTCTTTGCAAGACTATCATTCCTTTGATAATCCATTTTCTTATAATGACTATCCTTTTGAAGAAGTATGTAGCAAAGAACAACTTCAAGAGGCTCTTGATGGTTTTCTTTATCCTAAGTCTTTCAAACCATCCTTTTGCCAAAAGTTAAATCAACATAATGCATAAGCCATTTAGTAGTGATGACCTTGAGGTGAGGGATGAAACTCTTGATGAATTCATCCTTCCCTCTAAATCATATTAATTAGCATGCATGACAATCTACTTTATGAACCTTTACTTCTGTCAATCTTATTTATGAGGAAGCTTTTGCTATGAAACAATTTGATGTGGTTGAAAATCCTCTTTATCAAGCTTTACCTTTTAGAGATGAGTCCCTAATAAACTATGAGAATGTTGGAATGCACTGATAACTACAATAAGTAAGAGGGGGGGTGAATCAGTTTACTAACAATAACAACAATTAATTCAATTATAAACCTTATATCGGAGCACATCACAATGAAAGATATATCATGAAAGAACAACCCACATAACACCAATATTTGATGTGGAAAACCCAGAAAGGGAAAAACCACGATGGGAAACCCTACCCACAATTAGATGAATACTTTGTAGTAGTATTATTAATAATTACAAAGGGGTTTGCACATGCAGAAAGGCCAACAACCTAGAGTGTACTGCTCATCACAAAGGGAAGTCTCACTCACTTACAAAATCATCAGACTACAATCCGGAAAATAATGAATTATGAAAGTAGCGTCTACTAATGCCTAATATAATTCTGGTTAAGCACTGATGTCTGAACTGCAATACAAAACTTTTCCAACCTTCACCTGAATGATATGACTTTATTCCCACTTAATTATTTCTTTGATAATGTAGAATTAACCAACCATCAATCTATCCATATCCAAATTACATGAATAAGTCATCTAAAAATGTAGATCATCAACCTTATTGACAAGGTCGGCTAAACCCTAAACCCATAAACCCATAATTACATCACATGATACCACCATACCAATATTATGATTTCTATTACATATCATGGACCTAAATCAAGTACCAAAAAATTATATCCACTGGGGATTCCGCTAAGACCAAAATCCAACATGCTTCACTTGCTAGTAGACACCCTTAGTGAAAGTTTTACTGGATCCAAATAGGACCACCATAATAGCACACCATCCAAAGTAAAGTCACCAAACACTTGGGATATGATCAAGAAGCACCAACAACATTAAAGAAACCGATTCCATAACTCAGACACAAAATCCACTGACCAAGTCATGAGAACAACATACCAATAAAGCTAACCGAGAATGCCAAAACCGACAAAGTCAAAAACTATCCAAGAAAGACAAGAAAAAGCTGGTAATGGGAAATACCAAAAGCGATAACCAAATCATGAAACCACTAGAATATAGAAAGCATATAACCATCAGTATAAGCATCCAAAACTGATTCCATAGGTTTGATCATACTGGATCAGAATCACAGCCAAAACTAAAAAGATCACCAAGACTAAACAGATTAGATCCAACTGGGATAGTCTCCAATTGGTATACAGTGTTGACATCAATGACAATACTTAACCAAATCCAACATATTACCCACAATCTCCCCCTTTCACATTGATGGCAACATTGAATGTGAAAAATATCTTAAGTGCCAAGGAATGCCAACAATCTCCAAAACCATCAAAAGATCTATAGTTTTCACTTGAATAACTTCTCCCCCTTTGACATCAATGACAAGGACAGATACTAAACCAAGAATATTGAACCAAATAGCTGACTACTCCCCTTGAGTAGAAGCACCATCTCCATCAACCCAGATTAGAAAATTATTTCTAATAAGCTCACTTGATTGATGCATCTTTACATCTCTAAGTCTCTTCTGGAGCATTGGTAAACCCCAACTGATCTCTGAGATATTCAAAAGTGTCTTTAGGCAATGGTTTTGTTATAATATCTGCAATTTCTCCCTTAGTAGGCACATAAACCAATCTGACTTTCTTTGCTTCAACCTTTTCCTTCAAGAAATTATATCTTATAGAAATGTGTTTTGATTTGCAATGAAATACTAGATTCTTTGGCATATCAATAGCAGTAGTATTGTCATAGTGAATAACAATAGGCTCATCATAAATTACCCTTATCTCCTTTAACATATGTTTCATCCATAAAATTTGAGTACAGTTGGTAGAAACTGCAATATATTCTGCTTCAGCTGTAGACAATGAAGTGCATGATTGTTGCTTACTCAGCCATGAAACCAACTTATTCCCAAGAAAGAATGCATACCATGTCACAAATCCAAGCATTGCAGTGTAAAACACAAGGAAACCAAGGGTGCACACCTTGCAATAATCCCCAAAGATATGATCATCATAATTATTTACCTTTACATACCTAGGAGTCTTTGAATTTTCTTGATTTGTTGACTCATTCTATTGTTCTAGTGTCACTGTTGAATTTTATGATGGTTCACTGTTTAGATTCAATTCTTACATTACTATTTTAGGTCTGATATATTCATCTTCCATTCCATTATCATATGCTCTGATATGATTACTATCATGCTCATCCACCTTGACATTTATGCTTTCTAATATCCTATTCAATCTTTTGTTATAACATCTATATTCTTTTCTCTTAGTAGAATAACCCAAAAATATTCCTTCATCACTTATAGGATTAAACTTTCCTCATGCATCATCTCTTCTAATGTAACATTTGCTTCCAAAATTTTTGAAATATTTCATAGTAAGAGTATGACCAAACCATAATTCATAAGGAGTCTTACCAATATGTCCTTTTATGTGTACTCTGTTGAAAGTGTATACAATGGTATTGATAGCCTCTCTCCAATAGATATCAAGTAATTTAGCTTCAGTCATCATAGTCCTTCCAGCATCCAAAATTGTTTTATTCTTTTTTTCCACCAATCCATTTCCTTATGGGGTTCTAGGTGCAAAAAGTTGTCTCCTGATACCATTCCTTTCAAAAAAGTTGTTGAACTCACCGGATGTAAACTCACCACCATTATCTGATCTTAAGAACTTTATCTTCAATCCTATCTCAATCTCAATCATAGCTTTAAGATTTTGAATTTCTAAAAAGCTTCAGATTTCTCTTTCAAAAATGCTACCCACATCATTCTAGAATAGTCATCAATAAGTAACATAAATATCTATCACCTTGAAATCTTTTAGTCATCAATAAGTAACATAAAATATCTATCACCTTGAAATAAATATGAATAAGATCAATAATTTCATTAGATTTATCATGTACACTTCAAAAAAAAGTTCTAACTTGCTTACCCATTTGACATTCTCTACTTACCAGATTATGAGGTTTAACAATCTTAGGCAAATCTTTGACAACTGATATTGAATTTATATTTACTATGTAATCAAAATTAGCATGACACATCCTCTTATGCCATAACCAACTTTCATCAATCTGAGAAATCAAGAAAGCCTTCTCACTGGAGTTCAAATGAAAGATATTTTCATTAGTCCAAGTTCCAGAAGCAATCTCCAAACTAGATTTATTAATGATCTTACATTTTCCATCCTTGAATTGCAAGTGAAATCCTCTATCCACCATATGACCTACACTTAAAATATTATTCTTGAAGCCTTCAACATAATAAACATTATTAGTATGTCTTACCATCCAATGATATTGTTCCTTTGCCTTTGATACTACATGCCTTGTTCTCTCCAAATATGACCAATCCATCATCAAATTCTTGCAATGATAAGAACTTTATTTTGTCACTAGTCATGTGATGTGAGCATCCACTATCTATAACCGATTCATCCTTCTCTTCAATTTTAGCAACCAAGGGCTTTTCCTAAGTATGTGTTGCTTCAATGACAGATTCTGGAGAATTATTCTTGATAGCAATAAAGACCCAATCTTTGTCGAACGAAGCACCATTACCGTATCCACTCACAGGTTCATCATAATCATCATCATAAATACCATCATCATCAGCATAATAACATTATTTATTCGTATTCCTTTTGAATCTAGGGTTTCTCTGATATTCAGGATTAGGCTTATAATTCCTCATAAATCTTTCCTGATTCCTAGCAACTCTTTCAAGACATCTAGATGTAAAATGACCAGTCTTATTGCATGAAAAAAATTTAAAAGGGAATTTTCCTTCATATTTAATTCCAGCTAGTCCTTTAGGAGTTCTTCTAGCAATCAGGGCTTCCAGCTCTTCAATCTCTCTTTCTTCTTTCTCAATTTCTGCCATATCCTTAGCATACATCTCTTGCCAATCTATCTTCTGTTTACCAGATACAGATTCTCTAAATGTAGTCTTAGTTTTAGTATCACTTTGATCTCTAAGTTCTTCATGTTCAAAAGCAGTTAATTTACCAAGTAGTGTATCCTTGGTCATAGGGGTACTTGACATTGTCCGGAGTTCATTGATAGTAGTAGCCTTCATTTTGTAAGTCGGAGGTAGAACTCTTAGAACTTTTGACACTATCTCACTTCACTAACAAATCTGCCACAACATTTAATACCCATGACAATCTCATTGAATCTATCCATGAAATAATTTATCTTCTCATCTTCTTCCATCTTCAAAGTTTCATATCTTACCCAGAAACCTTCAAGTTTAGCAATCTTCACAGCCTAGTCACTTTCACAAAGAGTTTCAATCTTTGTCCAAATAAGCTTAGCATTCTCCAACTCTATGACATTCAATAACATTTCATCAGATAGGGCACTCAACAATGATTCTTTTTCTCTTACATCATTTATAGCTCTCTTCTGTTCATCAGCAGGTGCCAGTCTTCTAGAATTAGGATCATGAGGTGTATACCCTTTCTCCACTATCTCCCAAACTTCAGCTCCAAGACAACTAAGATGAATCTTCATTCGCTCCTTCCATATCTTATAATTTGTACCCTCAAATCTAGGACTCTCCTTCCAATAAGGATTGAATGTGGAACTAGATGCAGTTGCCATTAGATCTCCTCAAGTGGTTAAGCTTCTACAGAGAGGACCTTGCTTTGATACCAATTGTTGGAATGCACTGATACCAACAGTAAACTGAGGGGGGGTGAATCAATTTACTAACAATAACATCAATTAATTTAATTATAAACCTTATATCTAAGCACAACACAATGAAAGATATATCATGAAAGCACAACACACATAACGCCAATACTTGACGTGGAAAACCCAGAAAGGGAAAAACCATGGTGGGAAACCCTACCCACAATCAGACAGATACTTTGCAGTAATATTATGAATAATTACAAAGGGGTTTGCACATATAGAAAGGCCAATAGCCTAGCTCGCGCACTTCTCATCACAAAGAGAAGTCTCACTGACTTACAAAATCATTGGACAACAATCTAGAAAGCAATGAAGTCTGAAAGTAGCATCTACTAATGTCTAATACAGTTCCATTTGAGCATTGATGTTTTCTCTACAATACAAAATATTTCCAACCTTCACCTGAATCATATGAATTTATTCAAACTTAATTCTTTCTCTGATAATATGGACTTAACCAACCATCAATCTATCCATATCCAAATTACATGAATAAGTCATCTACAAATATAGATCATCAACCTTATTGACAAGGTCGGCTAAACCCTAAACCCATAAACCCAAAATTACAAGAATTACATCACATGATACCACCAGACCAATATTATGATTTACATTACATAGCATGGACCTAAATAAAGTAACCAAACAATTATATCCACTGGGGATTCCACTAAGACCAAAATCCAACATGCTTCACTTGCTAGTAGAAATCGTCAGTGAAAGTTTAACTGGATCCAAATAAGACCACCATAATAGAACACCATCTAAAGAAAAGTCACCAAACACTTGGGATATGATAGAAAATCACCAACAACATGAAAGAAATTGATTCCATAAGCCGGACCCAAAATCTACTGAGCAAGTCACCAGAATAGTATATCAGTAAAGCTAACTAGAAATGCCAGAAGCCGGTAAAGCCAAAATCTAACTGGGAAATCCAAGAACAATTAGGTAACTAGAAATACCAAAAGTGATAACCAAACCATGAAACCATGAAAATATAGAAAGCATATAGCCATAATAATAAGCATCCAAAACTGATTCCAGAGGTCTGGTCATACCAACCCATAATCACATCCAGAACCAAAAAGATCACCAAGACTAACCAGGATAGATCCAATCGGGATAGTCTCCAACTGGGATACATTGTTGACATCAATGGAAACACTTAACCAAATCTAGTATATTGCCAATAGAGAATTCCTCTCCTAAATCTTCTCTTCTTCATGAGGATACTTTAGTGAAAGAAAAGATTTTTAACACTCCTTTTACAACTCTTCCTCTTAAGGATGAAGTTTTGAAAATTGATGTTGACCATTCTCCTAAAATATGTCTCTCCCATAATAATATCTTAGATAAATAGGATGGTATCATTAATACCATCCTTGATGTCACTTTACCTTCCATACATGGTATCTCTCCTAGAGAATATGTGTTGATGGATATTGATTTTCCCTAACCAAATTTGGTTCTACCAATGAGAGCACATTGGTGCAAGAAGAGGTTATGAGCACTTTCTTCAAAGATATCACTCCTAAGGATGAATCTTTGAATAATGTTCTTCATCCTAAATTGTACCTCCCTCATGAGGGTCATTTGGTGCCAGTGGATGATATTGTAGCTACCTTTTCTAGTGATACCATATCTTCTTTTAACTTCAATGGTTTTCTTACTAGAGATGAGGCATTGATGATTCATGTTCGTCCTTCTCCTAAAGCTTGTCTTACCCATAAAGATACTTTGGCACAAGGGGATGAAATCATTAGAAATTTCCTTAATGCTCTCCCATCTAAACATGTATCCTTGGAAAACAAAGAGATTAATCAAGTCAATACCATTTATGTTTCTAGTTATGAGTATCCTAAACCCAAGGAACCTCCCAATATCTTAAAAGTTATAATATACATATGTGAAAGAGGTAATATGGAAGGAGAACTAGAACAAAAAAATGGTTCCGAAATATATCACATATTTAATGCTTGTGTAAAAATAAATATCCTAATGTTCTTTTCACTTCCCTTTCTTCCCTCTCTCACCCTAAGAAACACATCGATGTGGATCTTGTTGAGAAACACAATGATATCTTAGCAAAGATCTCACTTTGGGACTTGATTAAAACTTCCCCTTCACACCATAGGTTGATCCAAGAAGCCTTTCATAAAGTGGTTCCTCATCATTCTTATTTTAAACCAAATGATATTGCATTCTCACAAGATGAATTACCTTCTATAGAGGTAAAAAATAGAAATGGTCCCCTTATTATTACTCCTCGTATTTATGAACAAAACATAAGGGCTATCTTAATCAAGAATGGGTCAACACTTAACAGTTGTTGTGTTTACTTATTGGAAAAGATAAATCGGTATCATTCTTCTATTCAACCTGACCCTCTTTGTGTTTGTGGCTTTGATGACGTTCCTACAAAGTCACTTGGTATAGTCATATTCCCTATGAAAGTAGGACATGTGACTTTGCCTACTCCTATTCATGTCATGTCCAACCATCTTAATTATAACCTTCTTCTAGGTAAACCATGAATTCATATTGTGAAAGTGGTCCCTTCTACTCTTCATCACACAATCAAATTAATATATGTATCAATGAACTTCACACAATCAATGTTGATCCTAATCCTTAAGATTTTGTTCATGATGAAGTAGGATTCATTTATCCCTTTAATAATATGATTCCTTCAACAATACAATCTCCTATCAATGATGCTTCCTTAGAAAAGAAGTGGGGTACATTATACTTTATGCCTTCCATCAATGGGTATAAAATCCCTCAATCTAAGAAGGAAGCCTCAAATAAGCCTCGTGTGTCATTTATCCAAACTCTCTCTAAATCAATTCCCACCTATCCTTCCAACACATGTATTGACTATGATGGGGTATGTTTAGACTTTAACACTAACAATGAACCCTCTCCTCTAGACATTTTAACACATATATCCAATTCTACACATGGATACAATGGACATGGTTTAGGATGTGTGCAATAAAGTTTTGATGGTCATGAGAAATATACATCATACTTTTCCCATGGTCTATGTTTCCAAATTCCTCCTTTGCCGATATCCCCTTTGCCGTTTTTTAATACATCTATGTCTTCTTACAACTTTTCATCATAACAAGAGAGTATCTTGTATGATCCTCTTGAAGCCAACTTGATTACTCCCCCTCTAAAAAAACAAAGAAATAATCCTAAGAAAAATAAAAACAATCCTTATTTTTGTAAGTATCATCAAATCCCTGGTCATGCCACTAATGAATGTCATGATTGTTAGACACAATGCACCACTGAGAGGTGGGTGAATCCATTGTTCTCAAACTTTTTACCTTTAACTATGCCTATGAGAGTATACCAATTAACAGATCTAGGTGAATGCAGAATTACTGGTTACAGGAGACTAAACACAAATGCAATCACACACAAAGGGATATCACATAACACTACCATGTACAAGGAAAATCCAAGATGGGAAAAACCTCGATGAGAAATGTTTCTAGAAACTACTCCTACAATCCAGCCTCACAATGAATCTATGTTACAATGTTTAGGGCACCAACCCAAGGAGCAACAACCACTGATTTAGGGCACCAACCCAAGGAGAACCAACCCCTTATTTAGGACACCAACACAAGGAGCATCAACCCCTAACTTGTTTATGGGCAACAACACAAAGGAGCTACAACCCTTGCACCAAGCTAATACTCACTGAACACAATAAACATTCAAATACAAAAGTAATATCCCAGTTACAAATGAGTTTTGCAACCTCTACATATAACTTCCTTTTAGTGGTGAGACACCTTCTCTGGTACATCGATTCACTCTTCTATTGCTCTCATCTGCTACTGCATTGCTGGTAAACTCTACTGGATCACCTCTACTCTTCTTCTTTCTCTATGGGTTCTCCTCCTCACTTCTCTTCTCTTTAGTATCCTCTGTTAACTTCTTGTCAGTACAACCACCTACTGGTTGTCTCCTCTGATGCAATCTAGTTGTTATACCTGTTTCTCAAACCATACCGGTTAACCCTCTGTTAAACCCTATCACTAGTTTAACCTTCACTCACTCAGTCACTATTCTCTTTTTCTATTTTCACTCTGACTGATCTAACTCTCTCACACAACACTCAATCATTTCCCAACATCCCTATCTTCATTTATTCAACAACAACCTTCAATGATTTTTGATTCCTTATTTATAACCTAGTTTTTCCTACCAAAAGCCAATATACAAACATGGGTGGTTAGGGTTTCCTCATCAACCTTGAGGAAACCCAAATATAATCAGATCTTGTCTAATCTAATCACCCAGACAGTTGTTTGCTCATCACCGCCATTAATGTGCCTTCTATCTTTGGCAATTTGTTTTTTGCCCTATCGGCTGATTTCTTGGTCAAACACCAAGATTGGTCTTGCAGTTTCCTTCATTTGCCTCAATCTCCTCAATCATTCTGAGTTGGTTCTTAGTTGTCCTCCAAACCTCAAGCCACAAACCTCTACAATGGCTATGCAATACATAAGATGATTTATAGGATCTACCATTAATGTCGACCATCTCGGCAACTACCTCATCGGTGCACACTCCATCAACCATTATATGCAAGTCTGCCACCTTGACTCCATGTGGCATCCATGTCAACCAACTGCTAGCTTTGATCGGTTTGTCAATTCTGATAGTATCACTGACCAAACACTCAATCGGTTCTTCTTTTTTGCCGGTTTACTAACCCTATCGGTATCTCATACTTTACTAGTTAACCTTCATGTCTTCCCTTTACTAAACTATCAATGGAACTTCTTAAATGGTCACCAGACATGTCTATCCATAGCATGCTCATTCTCATCAGGTAGAGTCACATCTCTTAGCCTCTCTTCTTCCTTACTAGTTCTCATGCTTACTAGTATCCATCCTAATGATAATATTGTTGACTTGATGATGATTGTAATGTATTCATCGCTTTTTGTCATTGATGAAACTCTTACACACATATATGATTACATTGACTACCGGTGTAACTTCAATTGGTTTACATTGTCAATCAGTATGTTTAAGGTTTATCTTTAACTGGTACTTTGTGTCAACCAGTATGTGCATAAGAGACAACCTGTGGCTACACTAAGTCGGCATCAAAATAAAGATGAAGATGAAGATGGAGATCAAGTGGAAGATTCTAGGATGACGATTCACATGCTTTATTCCAACTAGTATTGACTGTTCTAACTAGTATCGAATTTTGTGATGAGTTACTAGCACCGCCTTCTTGGCGATCATTTTTGTGATGAGTTTTGATCACTTGTCCAGATACACTGCACTTAGGAAATTTTGTTTTTATTTCCTTAGGCCGACATAGGATTTGAATGTCTATTTTAAGACATCTTAGTGAATCATTTGAAATATATAGAGAATGAGTATGGTTATGATGTTATGTGAATACTGATATGCATCAAGAGTGAAATATTTCATTGAAGAGTGATAAGTGTTAAGATGAAGAGCAGTGTTGAATGTATTTAGAAGGATCTGATCAAGCAAGTATTGTGCTACTCAGAATAGATCAAACCATTCTTGTTGTTTTCTAATCATTACAATAGAATCAAATCCCCTAACTAGGTAAGCTCTAACAAGCTTCATTATACAAATCCTCTAACAATGTGATCCATTAGTTTGGATTCTCAAATCCTCCAACAAGGTTACTCCTAATAGGGTAGTACTCTTAACAAGGTATAAGCTTCTAATCAAGCTTTGGGATCTCTAACAAGATTTGCTCCTACCAGAGCACTTTGTAGAACTTAACCAGTCAATTATGTATTACTGTAGATAGTTAACTTGTGAGTTCCATCTCACCGTAGTTTTTACCTATTTGGATTTTCCACATATAATCACTTGTGTTATGGTGGATGCTTTACTTTTTGTGGATGTTTTTATATCATTTTGCATAGCATGTATTTTGTTTAAATGCTTGGTTAAGTTCATCTACCAGTTAGTGTTTGAAGTAGTATTTATTTGGTGTCACTGATTCACCCCCCCCTCTCAATGCTTTTCAATTCCTTCAATTCATATCAAAGATTAACTTCGTTGAAGCGTAACTGCTTAGAAGGGAGTCTTGAAACTACCATGGGGGACAAGAGCTACTTTGATATGGCTAGAGAGCTAGAAGTTAGCAGAAATGAAGTTGAATCCCTTAGGGGTAAACTGAAAGCTTCTCAAGTCAAAAGGAGAGAGCTATCTGAAAAACTAGAAATATTTGATAATAGTTCTTCAGATGAAGCCAATATTGAAGCTTTAGCAAAAGAAGTTGAAAAGGTGAATGTTGAGAAACTGAATCTAAGGAGAGCGATAGAAGGTCTCACTATCCGCATGAGTCAGGAATTGGAAGTCAGAAGAGCTGTTGAAGATATTATCAAGGAAAGAGATCAAGAGATTATAAAGATTAAATGGGAAAAAGACGCTATGCATGAGAACTTGATTGCTGAAGTAGAAGAAAAGGAGAAACTAAAGCTAGATCTTGAGATGGCATTGTCTCTGAAAGAGAACGTGTCTAAGCATAATGAGGATCTCGTCAAAAATATATGGACTTGGTTTTCATACAACTAAGAAAGGTGAATCCTCTGGTACAAAGAGCAACTATCCAAAGAAAAAAACTGCTCCTAGAGTCAATAAGACTATCGGTAAGAAGGTTTTTAAACCTGTCTGATTTGTTTGCCATAAGCTTGGTCATACTACAAATTTCTGTAGAGACAAACCTAACAGAAATGCAAATTACAATACTAATGCTAGGTATGTGCCAAGAAATTTTGAAGGCCATTGCTTCACATGTGGAATGTATGGGCATAGACATGTTGAGTGTAGATATGGAGCAAGCAATCCTGTACCACACATGCATCCAAGACCAAATGGTGACTAGATAAGGAACTTTGATAACTGGGTAAACCTGAAATGGCAAAGATCCTATGACAACCAGTTTAGTCCATTCGAGATGGAAAAGGTAACAAATGTTATTTGTACCTTCTGTAATAACTTTGGTCATGTGGCTATGAATTGCAGAAGAAGAATGGGAAGAGGAAATGCAGGACCTTGGAGATCATCTGGTATGGTCTATTACCACTGCAACAAACTGGCACACATAGAAAAATTTTGTAGATCAAGAAATAGCAAACCAGTCACCTCTTTCAAGGACCAGAAAGGAAAGCAAAAGTTGATGTTGAGGAAAACAAAGAGGATATGAATCACACTTGGAAGAAGAAAAGTGATGACTCTCCTAGAGAAGAAATCGTTCCTTTACCTACTGAAGAGAACCCAACACTGATGACTTAAGCCTGTTTTAACATGGCTAAGGGGAGCTTAATAGTAAAACACCTCCAAACCCCTTGTAAAATGATCGAGAAAGAATTTTTGAATCATGAATTTTGGTGAATTTTTGTTGACATGTTATCAACCAGTATTTCACTTGAGCAGCGAAATTAGGGTTTGTAACCCTAAAGTGCGAGCATTTATTGCAGTTAGTAAAAAGGATAAAAGCAATTTTTACTTTGTCATTTTTACCCTCTCTTTCAAGAAAGAAATTTGAAGTGATTGCAGAGCTAAACAAGATTGTCTTATTGTCAATTGGCGAATTGTTTTGTGATTAGAGAAATTAAGTTGAATCGAAAGTTGCAGAGAGATTGTTGGCATTTTGATGATGTTTTGATTGTCATTGATGGACACACACTTTCTTGATGTATGAGTCATGCTCAACCGGTAATTGTTCCAACCGATATTATGTAGTATTGAATGTATAGTCTTTAGACTATTGTTATTTTACAGAAGACGTTTACCAGTCATTGATTGATTGAAGAGATCAAGTGGTATGGAGACCCCAAGCGGTTCAAGGATCACAAGATTTACAAAGGACCCAAGTGGTAGTTCACTTTTGATCGGGACACTATGATCTACCAGTCTTTTTTTTTGACAACCGGCAATCAGTATATTGTATTAACTGGTATTACTCTATGATGACTTACCAACTAGTATTTCTATAATATGTGATGAGTTATCATCCATCGACGCTCTGGCGGTGATTTTGTGTCATGTTACCAAATGAGTCTAAATGCACTGAACCTAGGAACTTGTAGTCTAATTCTATTGGACCAACATGAAATGAGTTTCCTTTATAAGGACATCATATCTAGGGTTTGCATGTGTGAGATGTGTGATGTATGAGAGATAGAATAGAAAAGGTTATGTGTGATCATCGTAGAGAGGATTAGGTTTGTGTGAAGAGACAGAGTGTGGAGATATTGAAGACTTAAGTAATGCTGAAATGCATTAACAATGAGCTGTCAAGGATCTAACTAAGCATATTGTGCTATTATCTAGATCATTCACTTGTTGATTACTAATATCTTTGACAAGTCTGAAACCCTTAATCGGGTAGGCCCAGCAAAGCCTTTGTAAATCCTCTAACAAGGTGGTTCACAATTGTGGATCTAAAATCCTTTAACAAGGTAGTCTTTAACAGGACTTAACTCCTAACAGAGATCTATATTCCTAATAGGATCTATTCGGGTGAAGAACATTGTATGACCTTAACCGGTCTGATCTTAACCGGTATGGTTTCTATTCTGCAAATAGTTACTTGTAATTTTTTTCTCATCATGTTTTTTCCCATTTGGGTTTCCACGTCAAATATCTTGTGTTATGGTGATTGTGCTCTTGTGGGTGAATGCTTTGTTTTTTATTTTGTTTGCATTTATCTTAACCGGTTTATTAGTGAATCTACTGTATTGGTTATCTGCTAAACTATGTAGAAGTTTGTTTACAGTATATTTTGGTATACTAATTCACCCCCCCTCTTAGTATTCATCAATTGGTATCAGAGCCAACCTTTCTTTAAGTCTAACCACTTGGAAGGAGATATGGGGGAATATAGTGTGAGGGAACTTATTCATCATCTCACTCAGACTGAGAGAGCCTATGATGAACTCAAAGTCAAGTATAAAGCATCTTTGGCCAAAAGAAGAGAGCATGCTACAAAACTGATGGAGCTTACTGAAAATAGCTCTTCTGATGAAGCTGACATGGATGCCCTAGTTGAAGAAGTTGAAAAAATGAATGAATCTAAAGCCAATCTGAGAAAAGAGATGGAAGGACTGACTATTAGAATGTATCAAGAGCTTGAGAACAGAAGGAAAGCTGAAGATCTGGTAAAAGACAAAGATCATGAGATCTCCAAGCTAAAGCAAGAAATCAGTACCCATACTGCTCATCTCCAAGGGAGTAAAGTGGAAAAAGAAGATATGCAAGGTGAACTAAACATGGCTATTTCTAAGAATGCAACCTTGATGAAATCCAATGCTGCTATTTCCAATGAACTTACTGAGTCAAAGGAGATACTTGCCAAATTCAATAAGAGTACTACTAAGCTAGGGCAAAAGCTAGAATCGGCAAAGCTAGTAAAGAATACCACTGGACTTGGTTTCTTTAGATATGAGGAAGGTGAGACCTCTAGAACAAAACCTAAAGCATCAAAGAAGAAACTGACATTCGAAGGAAAAGGTAAGCAAAAATTTAAACATGTTTGCTTTAATTGTCTCAAAGAAGGACATATTGCCAATGTGTGTAGAAGCAAGGCCTACAATAATTTTTCTTATTTTCAAAACAATATACCTAGATCCAATAGATTCAATGGAAACTGTTATCTATGCAACAAGTTTGGGCATAGAGCATTTGAATGTAGGTTAGTTTTGCACAACACTGAGAGATATCCTCCAAGGACTCCAGGAGTTATCTCAGAACCTTTTGTGAACCGGAATCCCAACCGATACAATAGCTATGACCATCGATCAAGTGGTTATCAAGCGGCTACTAGTTGGAGAGCAACTTGTTTGATCTATCGTGGTAGTGGTCACACTAATGCAACATGCAGAAGAAAGAATGGTAGTATG
Source organism: Cryptomeria japonica (assembly GCF_030272615.1). Taxonomy (NCBI): domain Eukaryota; kingdom Viridiplantae; phylum Streptophyta; class Pinopsida; order Cupressales; family Cupressaceae; genus Cryptomeria; species Cryptomeria japonica. The sequence continues at coordinate 626,972,517 of NC_081414.1, read as the reverse complement.
AATAACGTACCATGGAGAACACATAGAATGGTATGCTATCATTGCAACAAACCAAGACACACTCCCAGAACTTGCAGACTAAGAAAGAACCTATCAGATGATATACAGATCACTCCAGAAGGGAAGATTGATGTTGAAACCGTTCAAATGGAAATGAATAAAACTTGGAAAAAGAAATCAGAAGAAAAGTCACAGGATGAACCGGTTTCTGCACCTAGTATGGAAGTCTCTGAACTGGCAAATTGAGCTTCAGAAAAGATTAGGGGGAGCATATCGGTGAAATATTTTGAACCCTCAGTTTATATCGGTAAAGACCTTAACCAGTATATATTACCTGTTAGTCGGCAGAAGATCTAAAGCGGTAAAAGGCAAAATTAGGGTTTGTGCCCTAGCGGTGATGCATTTATTATGGTTGGTGAGAATTTGTTTAAAAAGGTTTTCGTCATCATTTTCACTTATCTATTTTCAAAAGAAGAATTTTCAAGAGTAGAGCAACCAGAGCGATTTTTTTGGCATTTGAAGAAATCTTGTGCAAGATCTTGCAACCATCTTCAAGCAATCAGTGAAGAACTCTAAGCAGTGAACTTGCAACCGAAGTGTTGTTTTGTGTGCGACATGGGAAAACCTAAATTCTAGTTTGTGAAGGTATTTTCCAAAATTCTTACTTATCATTTGATCATAGCTTTTGCATCGCACTCTAGTTCTAGTGCACCTATAGATTCACCTGATTTTCTTCAAAAGAAAATGAAATATAATGCCCTATCACAAATTCCTGTTGGAGTTATTGTCAAGGAAGAGATTTAAGGGTATATAGATTGTAAATTGGAAGACCTAGGATCCCTAGTGATTCATTCCTAGCTAAGTCCGTTCTATGGGGATGACAAGAAGATCAAACTTGAGTATAGTATCCTTGAGAAGATGAAACTACATAATGCAGTATATTTTTTGGAAGAGTTCATAGAAGATCATATTTGCATCATCCTTAGCAGAGTGCATGGTGATAAGATGTATCTCGAGCAGATGCATGACATCACACTGGAAGCAATTTATGTCATCACTACTTTCTACAAAATTGGGGAGGTACCAGCTCTACAAAAGGTCACCAAAATTGAAATGACAAAGCTCACCGGTTCTGTGAGTGACCAATGGGGGATGACCATCAACACCATTAAAGATGATCTAGTGAAATAAGCTTGCATGGTGATTGGCTACCAGATATTTTATGCCAGCAAAATGAATTTTGTCCCTGCTGCTGCAGTGAATTCTGCTTACAAAATGATCAAGGAAGACACTACACTTGACCTATGTACCTATCCATAGAAGCAATTATTGTTGAATCTGAAGTCCATCAAATAGGACAATTCTTTGAGATTCAAGTTTGGACAACTTCTGGTCAGTTTAATCTTCTACTTTCAAGGTTATTTCCCTGGAGTAGGTGATGTTCAATGGTCTGCTGACCTACCAGTTTCTAGGCAAACTAAGGAAAGTCTACAAGTAGTGGGAACTACATATCCTGAGGTTCTGAATAAATATTTTGATGAATTCAAGTGGAAGATGAGCAAGAGAATAAGGATATCTGATGATATTGTGAAGAAGTATGAAGATGACATCTGCTTCATAATAAGGATAGATGACTGCATAATGGAAGCGGTGGAACTGAGAAAGGAAGTAGTTGGCCCTATGGGATATGAAGTGATGTATGACATGTTGATCGGGTATGCCTCAACCCTACTTGCCTCACCATTGGATGCAAAGAAAAAGAGAACTAGTACCTACTTGGAAAGGGTCACACCGGTTGAAGAATGAAAATAGAAAAAGGGCAAAGCAGTGCCATCAATATTTGCACTAGTTACCTCTGCCAGTTCAAAAGTGACCAAGAAGTCACTAGCTAAGAAGAAACCTAAGATCATTCTAGCAAAAGTCTTTGAGAGGAAGCAGAAATCTAAGACCCACTCACCAAAGTTAGAGGAAACTAAACCGGAGATTCAAACAAAGAAGACAAGGCAATAAATAAAAAAGGTGAAGTCTATCGGTAATGTTCCTGCAACCTCAACACCAATAAATATAGATATTTCCTATTATAAACCAATGACACATTGTCAAAGGACACTTAAGAATAGCAAGAGGAAAGTTATTGATGATTTAAAGGAATATTTTCATGATTTTAATGATAGTGAGAAAGAAAAAGAGAAACAGGATAAAAAAAAAGCAGAGAAAGAGAAATAGGACAAACAAGAGAAAGAGAAATAGGACAAGGAAAAAGCTGCAAAAGAGAAACATGACAAAGAGAAAGCAGAGAAAGAGAAAGAGGAAAAAGAAAGGCAAGAAGAAATAAAGAGGAAAGAGTCAGAGAAAAAGAAAGAGGAAGATAAGAGAAAAGAGGAAGAGAAAAAGAAAGAGGAAGACAAGAGAAAAGAGGAAGAGAAGAAGAAAGAGGAAGAAAAGAAGAAAGAGGAAGTGAAGAAGAGAGAAGAAGATAAAAGAAAAGAAGAAGAAGAGAAGAGGAAGGAAGAAGAAAGGAAGAAGGAGGAAGAGAAGAAAAAGTAGGAGGAGGACAAGAAGAAGGAAGAATTGAAGAAGCAATAAGAAGAGGAGAAAAAGAAAGAGGAAGAGAAGAAAAAATAGGAAGAGGATAAGAAAAGAGAAAAAGAGGAGAAGGAAGCAGAGAAGAAAAAATAAGCAGAGATCAAAACAAAAGAAAGAGGGCAGACTCCGAAGGCAACCGGTGATGAAACCAAATAGGTTGATACCACCAGTCCTATTGATCTAACTCTTGTAAGTTTGACTCAATCTCAAGATGAGTCTGAGCTACTGCGAAGCATCAAACTTGCATAGGAGAGACTGGAAGAATTGCGAAGGAAGAAAGAACAGGATGTCATACAAACTACAGTTCACACCCTTACCAGTCTAATTCCTGGTACCAACCTCCCCAGTACCGATTCCTCTCTATCCAAGCTTAAACTTCTTTGTACCGTATTGGAGGACTAGGTACAATGCTTGGAAGATGTTGCTGAAGCCACTGCAATGAAGAACCATGAAAAGGCACTCAATGCTGCCTTAATCAGGAAAATGAATGAGCTCTGGACACAACTACTGAAATAGCAAAAGGATATCAGTGTTGTTATAGATGAGGAAAAATTACTTTTGAGTAAAATCTACCAACCCCATCTATTTTGTGACGATGTGCTTAAACAAAAAGATAAACTCCAATCGGAGTTCTAGGCATATATCAACACCTTCAAGATGCCCTATGATTCATTCACTAACTATGGACAAACCATTCATCATTATCAACATCAGACTGCCAAGATGGGCTCAGAGATTAGCAATCGGACTCAAGATTTATAGGAGCTACAACTGCTCCTTTTGCCAAGACTGCAGATTCTTCATAAATGTTTTCTCAACCTCGAAGCTATCATGGTAACTCAAGAGATGAGTACCATTGATGCAATGGAAGAATTGGTATTCCAGATGAAGACTAAAAGTGAGGTTGCTACCTCATTACTTGAGTCATGGACATTGGCCATGAAAACTTTTATGCAGGACTTTAAATCTGTTTTTGAGAAATTTCATTCCTTATTGTCATGAACATCTACTCTATTTTTTTATATATGCAAAAAGGGGTTACTTTGCATTACTTTGTCATTGTTGGAAAAAGGGGAGTAGTGTACATTAAAATTTTGGTGAATGTTACCATTTCATGTACTTTCATGTTACCAGTTTGCGGAGTAGTGTATATGCTTAGGGGGAGTAATTTTGATTAAAGAATTTTTGTTGTAAGAACACTTAGATGTCAGAATTTTCCTAAGTGTTGCGATCAATGCCAAAGGGGGATATTGTTGGAATTTTGATGATCTTTTGATTGTCATTGATGGACACACACTTTCTTGATGTATGAGTTATGCTCAACTGGTAATTGCTCCAATCGGTATTGTGTAGTATTGAATGTATAGTCTTTAGACTATCGGTATTTTGTAGAAGATGTTTATCGGTCACTGATTGACTGAAGAGCTCAAGCAGTATGGAGACCCCATGTGGTTCAAGGATCACAAGCAGTACGAAGGACCCAAGCGGTAGTTAAGTTTTGATCGGAACACTATGATCTACCAGTCTTCATTTTTGACAACCGATAATCAGTATATTATATTAACCAGTATTGTTGTGTGATGAGTTACCAACTGGTGTTTCTGTAATGTGTGATGAGTTATCATCCACTGACACTTTGGCGGTGATTTTGTGTCATGTTACCAAATGTGTCTAGATGCATTGAACCTAGGAACTTGTAGTCTAATTCTATTGGACCGACATGAAATCAGTTTCCTTTATAATGACATCATGTCTAGGGTTTGCATGTGTGAGATGTGTGATGTATGAGAGATATAATAGAAAAGGTTATGTGTGATCATCATAGAGAAGATTAGGTATGTGTGAAGAGATAGAGTGTGGAGATATTGAAGACTGAAGTAATGCTGAAATGCATTAACAATGAGTTGTCAAGGATCTAACTAAGCATATTGTGCTATTATCTAGATCATTCAATTGTTGATTACTAATTGTATGCGGGAAAAGCGGGTCGATAGAACTCAATATGTGAAAAATGGAGCTCTATGGAGCCTTTCTCACACACACACAGGACTTCTTGGTGCAAGCTATGGAGTAATGAAGTATTACTCAGCTTCCCAAGGTGGGTCCCATGTTTCTCTATCTTACACGGTCCCTCAAACCAATGTTTTTGCTCTCAGATCACTGAGCAAAATGGTTTAGGGATGGCAAATGCAAGAATGAGGGATGCTTTTGATAGATTTTAGAATGAAATGTATCCTAAGCTATGCATGATCTTAAAATGCAATAAACTAGATTATAAGATGACAAGGTTAGTATAAATACTATCCTAACATGATATATTAGTCTATGATTGAGTTAAATGATAAAGAAAGTATTCTAAACATGCATATTTAGACTAATTCCTAGTTAAAGAGAGGCTAAAATGATGAGCATAAAATGATATATGAAAGCTTGAATGTATTTGAGCATAAGTGTACTACAAACTTGGACTGATCTCCTAAAATGGAGGAATGAGAGCTCTATTTATAGCAAAAATAGGGCAATGGATGGCCAGGATTGAAAGAGTTGATCAAGGGTTGAGTTTGAAAGTTGGGGATCCATGTTTGCAATTTATACCAATGAAATGGTGACAAATGTCAACATAGGGTTGGGTTGAGAGAAGGGGTTGGAGGCATTAAATGCCTGAGAAGACCTTATGGTTATCTAGAGATAAGGGTTAAGCTTAAGTTAGGCTTACCCATTGGATTAAGAGTTAATCCAAGGATAAACCCTTGTGCAAATGATTAAGAGATAATCATGGTCAAAGCATTAAAGGCTTGATGAGACCCTTGGGTTGGATGAAGGTTAAGTTAGGCAAAAAGTCTCTAACCATGTAAGAGGGTTGAATTAACCATTAATGGTTTGGGAGACTTTGGGGATATTAAGTGGTTGAAGATTTGAAGCCTTTAATGGTTATCAAAGACTTTAAGGTTTTGAGAAGTGACCTCCCCTTGCTTAGGGATGTGACAAAGTTTAGAAGATGGGTTAGGCTAATTAGAAGCGATTAGAAGATTCTAGAAGGGATTAGAAATAGGTTTTAGAATGCAAGTGGGAGATGTAGGAAAATGCAAGTGGATGGAGGGATAATAGGATTTAATTGAAATAAAGTTAATTTAATTCAATTTGGTTGCAATTTGGGGAAATTAAATAAATTAGATTTATTCAATTTAGGATAACTATTTAATTAAATTTGAATTTAATTAAAAGTGGATAGAAGGGATTTAATTGAATAAAATGATTTATTCATTAAATGGTATAGTGAATTTAATTTAAATAAATTGAGTAATTTACTTAATTAAATAGAGGAATGCGGATAATTTAATTAAATTAGATTTAATTAAATAATTTAATTAAATTAGATTTAATTAAATAATTTAATTAAATTAGATTTAATTAAATAATTTAATTAAATAGAGAAATGAACATAAAATATTCATTTAGGAATATGGTCATTTTTATACATCTACACTAATATCTTCGACAAGTCGGAAACCCTTAACCGGGTAGGCCGAACAAATCCTTTGTAAATCCTCTAACAAGGTGGTTCACAACTGTGGATCTAAAATCCTTTAACAAGGTAGTTTTTAATAGGACTTATCTCCTAACAGAGATCTAGATTCCTAATAGGATCTATTCTGGTGAAGAACATTGTATGACCTTAACCGGTCTGACCTTAACCTGTCTGGTTTCTATTCTGCAAATAGTTACTTGTGAGTTTTTGCTCACAGTGGTTTTTTTCCATTTGGGTTTCCACGTCAAATATCTTGTGTTATGGTGATTGTGCTCTTGTGGGTGAATGCTTTGTTTTCTATTTTGTTTGCATTTATCTTAACCGGTTTATTAGTGCATCTATTGTACCGGTTATCTGCTAAATTGTGTAAAATTTTGTTTACAGTATTTTTTGGTATACTAATTCACCCCCCCTCTTAGAATTCATCAGTGAACTAGTGTGCATTTAGGAATTTCAACTAGGAAACAGAGCAACATGTAAGAAACAAGGTATTTCTTTGAGTATACCACTTGGAAACTTGCTTCTCTAGAAATGGCATCTACTTCTAAGTCTGTAGAAAGGTTGATGATCATTGCTGAGCCTAAGGAAGCTCTAAAGGCAGACCAAATTATGTCTTATAATGCATTGTCACAAGTCCTGAGTGGATTTGTGGTCAAAGGTGACTTGTCCATTTATACAGACTGCAAGATAGAAGATTTAGGAACTCTACACATTTATACACGGTTGAAATCACTCTGTGTGGTGCAGGTGCACCTAGGACTTAGGCTCATAGTTCTTTCACAATTTTGGCTTGCACTAAGCTTAGCCAAGTCAGGTTCCTAATAAGGACTCTAGGAGGGTCCAAGGAGTGTGTGTGATGTTTGTTTTGAGTCAAGTGTAGGCCTAGTTGAGTTGATTTTCTTCCTAGGTTTGCACTTTGTGAATAGTTAGTAGTTTGAGTAGGAAATTGACCTTCTTGATGGTCAAAAGTGGCATAACTTGGTGTGATAATTAGAGAGGTTTAGAATGGTCTTAGGAATGATTAAAATCTCATGAGTAATTACTTGTAATAGGTTGTTTAGGTTGGCAAAGGAAAATGTGGAAAGTTGTAAAAATTGTCATGACAACTTTTGAAAGTTGTCATGAAAACTTTTGTCCTAAAGAAGCTTAGCGGTGGAGTTAGGGATAGCACAATGCCCTAGAATTCCTCCACACTTGGGGAAGAATATTTAAAACTCCTCTTGCATGCTTACCAAAGTTGGAATTTTTATTTTGTAAGTTTAACAATCTGAAACTACTCATTTTTGGACTGTTATCACAGTTTTGGTCTTATTTTGCATAAAATGTGAATGATAATGGATTGAATCCATTGATCCAGTTATGGATTGAAGTTATTTTTTGTGTTTTAGTGTCATTTGTTTCATTTAAAGCTTTTTAGATAGGGTGTGTTAGTGTTTTCATTGTTTTGTTTCCAATCAGCTAGTTTTGGCTTGTAAATAGCAATTTCTTGTAAAATGGTTGCCCCATAAAACTCCTCTGTGTTACCATCATGGCCTATTGGGACATGGAAGGCAACCACTTGTATAGTGTATATATGAAGGGAGGAGTTATAGAAGTGAATATTGACATGGTTATCACCTTGTTCTAGGCAAGTCCAAGAGCAACCTGGCTAGAGAAGACAGGGTGAAATTTGACTGCATAGTGCAGAGGTGAACATAAAACCACAACCAAATCATTTGGAGAGATCCATGAAGTCCATACAGAGTTTCCATTACAAGGAGAAGCCTTGAAAAGACCTTTAGTTTCCTATTTCACTAGATTGATCAGCCACTGCTGGTTAAAAGGCCTAGAAACCCTACCAAACCCTCATTTTTGGGTTAGGGCATTGTACAGAAAGTTGGGAAACCAAAACCACCAAAATCTCTTGCAGATAGGTGAATTCTTGAGGAAAAATAAAACTCTTTGCAAGGTCTTTTGGACCATTTTCCTCTAAACCCTCAAAAACCAGATTTTGGAGGCCTAATAGGGGCTCATTCCTTCTAGCCCTATTTCTAGGCAAAATGGTGAAATCAGTAGGAAACATAATGAAAGAAAACCACAAATGGACCCAAAAGGAATTCATTCCTTGTTAAAAGTTACCTCCACACCTCTAAAATGACTCACACTAGTATGGGCATGAATTTGACAAGTTGTTGTCAAGATAGCACAATTGAGCATATGGAAGTCACTCGGTAATGGTTGGGTTCCTAGTTAAACACTTGTTGCAAACACCTTGAGATTGGCAAAGAGAAAGCCCTAGAAGAGATTGAAAAGGACTTGGAGAGGTTGGTGGAATTGAGAAACACCAACTAGGTGAAGTGTGAGCATGCTAGATAAACCCCATCAAATTGGTATCAGAGCCTATAAGATTTGGGCAAGGTGAGTAGATGTCCTTAGTGGAATATGTAGGAGACAACACTATGGTGACCAATGCAGAGTTGGCAAAGAAAGTGGATGATCAGGAGGAAGAAAATAGACTCCTGAAGGAGAGGTTTATTGAATTGGAAAGTAAGCTTGGTGAGATTGAAACCAAGGCAGATGAAGTGTTGGTAAAGGTTAAAGGAGCAGAAGGGAAGGGTAAAGAGGTGTCAGAGATAGACAAAGTACCTGAACCTGATCTTGTCTTAGAACAAGAACCTTTCCTAAAGGCATTGAAAGCCTTAAGTGGAAAATCACTAGAAGGATTGCCATTTTTTACTGGTAAAGTGGAAGCAAAAGTGGTTCTAGAATGGATAGAGGGCATGGAGAACCATTTTGAGTGTGAAGGCATAACTGAAGCCCAAAGAGTCAAAGTTGCCAAGTCTAGGATGAGAGGAGCTACTCTCACAAGGTGGAAATTTGTGCAAGATGAGAGAAAGAAAATGGGCAGAACACACATCTCTTCTTGGAAAGGGATGTTAGTCAAAATAAAAGAAGTCTATCTCCTTGATGACTATGAAGTGAAGATTCATAGGAAGAGACAAAACTTAAGATAAAAATACCTTGATGTAAGTGGTTATATGGAGGAGTTTCACAAACTTATTCTTAGATATCATGCAGTGGAAGAAGAAAGTCTCAAAGTTGCTAGGTACCTAAATGGTCTACGGTGGAACATCTAAGAGGAACTTAGTCTAATGAACCCAAAGATAGTTCATCAAAGCTATCAACTTGCCCTTAAGGTGGAAGAAAAACTAAAAAGAAAACATGATTCAAGTAGTAATAGGGGTAGAGGTAGAGGAAAAGAAAATAGAGGCCATAGGGGAGGCTTTGGAGGAAGAAGTTTAGAGTAGAGAACACAAGGTGAGTCTAAACTCACTGAGTAGTAAGAAAGTGACACTGGTAAAGGAGGATTCAATAGAGGAAGGGGGTCAAATAGTGGTTTTAGAGGAAGATCTAGTGGACAAGGTAGAGGTTCCTCATATTTTGCCTCAATGAAGTGTTACCATTTCAACCAACTTGGTCATCCAACATATAGGTGTCCATAGAAGGGATCATCATCACAGAGTAGTGAAAGGAGAGTGAACTATATTTAAGAAGAGACTTCAAGTAGCAATACTTTAGAGGTTGCCTTAGAATCAGAGGTAGGTGACAACTTGATGATAAGAAGAACTTTGATAAAAGAATCAGTCAGAGAAGAGCCTAGCTAAAGGAGGTCATTGTTTAGGATCAAATGTAAGATAATGGACAAAGTTTGCAAAGTGATCATTGATTCAGGGTCAATAGACAACATTGTGTCAAAAGAGGCAGTGAGTAAGCTTAAATTGCAAAGGATACCTCACAACAACCCATATAGAGTCACTTGGTTGAACAAAGGCCAACATGTCCTAGTCAATGAGAAAGCATGGGTGGATTTTACCATTGGGAGGTATAAACACAAAGTCTTATGTGATATCCTACCCATGGATGCATCCCATCTTCTATCAGGAAGACCATGGCAATTTGATAGACAAGATATTCATGATGGAGCCAAGAATGCATACTCATTCAAGAAAGATGGAGTCACATTCAAGATCCAATCTATTATTTAGGAAGGTGAAAAGAGGGCAGCAGGTCCTAATGTTCTTTTGGTGAGTGAAAAATAGTTCTTGAAGACACTTGAGGAAGGTGAAGGTATAGGGTTTGCATTAGTAATGAAGCCTAAAGAGGAAGATAAGAAAGAGTAGCCAGATTTGCCAGAAGAGGTTCAAGACTTATTGAAGAAGTTCAAAGGGATAGTGAGTGATGGACAACCATCCACCTTACCTCCTAAAAGAACCATAAGCCATCAAATAGACTTTATTCTGAGAGCATCATTACCTAACAAGGCAGCTTAGAAAATGACTCCCCAATAAAATATTGAGATTGCCAAGCAAATCCAAGAGCTTTTACACCAAGGCCTAATTAGGAAAATCATTAGCCCTTGTTCTGTACCTACCATTTTAACCCCAAAGAAAGGTGGTACTTGGAGATTGTGCACTGACTCTAGAGCTATAAATAGGATCACCATCAGATACAGGTTTCCAATTCCTAGAATAGAGGACCTAATGAATTATTTAGGGGAAGCCAAATACTTTACCAAGATTGACCTTAAAAGTGGATACCACCAAATTAGGATTAAAAAGAGTGATGAATGCAAAAATGCATTCAAGACAACAAAGGGTCTTTATGAATGGCTTGTAATGCCATTTGGATTATCCAATGATCCAAGAACCTTCATGAGACTCATGAATGAGGTGATGAAGGACTTCATAGGTAAATTTGTGGTGGTATACCTAGATGATATTCTCATTTTTCGTAAGGATAGGGTGGATCATATTGATCATTTGCAAAATGTGGTACAAAGATTGCATGAAGAGAAGCTAACCATGAACTTGGACAAGTGTGAATTTGTTAAGAAGGAGTTGGTTTACCTTGGGTTTGTGTTGTCACAAGGAAACCTCAAGATGGATCCCAGCAAGGTTGAAGCCATAGTAAATTGGCCTACTCCTAAGTCAGCAACAGAGGTGAGAAGCTTCCATGGACTAGCTTAGTATTATAGGAAGTTCATTAGGCAATTTAGTTCTATATGTGCACCGATGTTGGACACTATTAGAGGTGGAATGAAGGAAAAGTTTCAGATGAATGAACAAGAAAATAGAGGTTTTGAAACCTTGAAGGAGAAGATAGCTACTCAACCGGTGTTAGTGTTGCCTAGTTTTGAGAAACTCTTCACAGTGGAATGTGATGCAAGCCATGTTGCAGTAGGTGTTGTCCTAAGCCAATAAGAAAGACTAGTAGCCTTCCATAGTGAGAAGATAAGTGATGCAAAGAGGAAATACTCCTCTTATGACATGAAATTATATGCTTTAGTGCAGGCTTTGAGGAAGTGGAGACACTATCTCCTTCCTAAGGAATTTGTAGTCTATATGGACAACCAAGCTTTGAGCTTTCTAAACTCACAATAAAAACATAGTCACAAACACATGAAGTGGGTGGAGTGCATGCAATCCTCCACATTCATAGTTAAGAACAAAAAAGGACAGTTAAACCAAGTTGCTGATGCATTGAGTAGAAGACTCTTGACAGTCCAAGAAATTCAGTTAAGGAGCATAGGTGTTGACAGTTTTAGAGACCTATACCCAGATGATGAATACTTCTCAAATGCCTACAAGGTGTGTAAAGAATACCAAAATCATTTTCATAGTGAGTATTCAGATTTTACTTTGCAAGATGGACTATTGTTTAGAGGTGGACAACTTTGTGTGCCTAGAGGGTCAATGAGAGAAAATCTCATACAAGAGAAGCATAGTGGCAGTCTTAGTGGTCATTTTGGAGTCAATAAGACTCAAGAGTTGGTTCAGAGGTATTGCTATTTGCCTAGGATGAATCAAGATGTGAAAAATTATGTGGAGACTTGTATTGTTTATCAAAAGGCCAAGGGTACTTCTTCAAATGTTGGTTTATACCAACCTCTTCCCATACCAAATAGACCTTGGGAGTGCATTAGTATGGACTTTGTAGTAGGTTTACCAAGGAAAAAGCAAGTATTTGACAAAATTTATGTCATAGTGGATAGGTTTAGTGAGATGACCCACTTTGTATGTTGCAAGACTACTCATGATGCATGCCAAATAGCTCATTTGTTCTTCAAGGAAGTGATAAGGATACATGGTTTACCCATGAGCATTGTTTCAGATAGGGACTCAAAGTTCATGAGTTATTTTTGGAAGACACTTTGGCAAAATATTGGCACCAACCTATCTTTTGGATCAACCTACCATCCTCAAACAGATGGGCAGACCGAAGTGGTTAATAGGATCTTAGGGAACTTATTGAGGCACCTTACCAAAGAATATGGTCAGACATGGGATAAAGTGCTATCACAAGATGAATATTATTAAAATGACACAATAAATAGAACCATAGGCAAGAGTCCTTTTGAAGTGGTCTATGGTGTTCACCCAAGGGGTATATTGGAGCTAAGAGACTTAGGTAATGCAGCAACAAGAAGTGGATATGCAGAAGACTTTTCTCAATCAATGAAGGAGGTACATGAATCAGTCAAGCAAGCATTGATGGAGAACACAAGTAAGATCAAGAAAAAGGTTGATGAGAGAAGGAAGAACCTAAAATTCCAAGTAGGAGATCTTGTCATGGTGCACCTAAACAAAGCAATGATACAACAAGGATTACCTAACGAGTTGCAAATGAGAAGGTTGGGTCCATGTGCCATCTTAGCCAAGTATGGAGAAAATGCATACAAGGTGGACCTACCTAGTGACACATGATTGTCACCAGTTTTCAACATAGTAGACTTAGTTTATTACAAAGGACCAATTAAAGGTTTAGATTGTAGTCACCCAGAGGTATCAGATGATGCAAACAACCTTCAATTACCAGCAAAACCAAATCCAAAGGCTGAGAAGGTATTGAGTTCAAGGATCGCTAAGAAGACAAGGCATAAAATCTATTGGGAGCACCTAATGAAGTGGTAGGGTGTGGATGATGTTGAGGCTAGATGGGTGCTTGAGATAGAGTTTAAGAAGTTAGGCATTGATCAAAATCTGATCCCCAAGGAGGTGACTTAGTTTTCTTTTGTTTGGGAGAATGGTGCGGGAGCATCTAGAACTTAGGCTCATAGTCCTTTCACAATTTTGGCTTGTACTAACCTTATCCAAGTAATGTTCCTAATAAAGACTCCAGGAAGGTCCAAGGAGTGTGTGTGATGTTTTTTTTGAGTCAAGTGTAGGCCTAGTTGAGTTGGTTTTCTTCCTAGGTTTGCACTTTGTGAATAGTTAGTAGTTTGAGTAGGAATTGACCTTCTTGATTGTCAAAAGTGGAATAAATTGGTGTGAGAATTAGAGAGGTTTAGAATGGTCTTAGGCATTCTTAAAAAGTCATGAGAAATGACTTCTAATAGGTTGTTTAGGTTGGCAAAGCAAAATGTTGAAAGTTGTAAAAATTGTCATGACAACTTTTGAAAGTTGTCATGACAACTTTTGTCCTAAAGAAGCTTAGTGGTGGAGTTAAGGATATAAAAACACCCTAGAATGCATCCACAAATGGGGAAGACTATTTAAACCTCCTCTTTCATGGTTACCAAGGTTGGAAGTTTTATTTTGTAAGTTTAACAATCTGAAACTACTCATTTTCAGACTGTTATCACAGTTTTGGTCTCATTTTGCATAAAATGTGAATGATAATGGATTGAATCCATTTATCCAGTTATGGATTGAAGTTATTTTCTATGTTTCAGTGTCATTTGTTTCATTTCAAGATTTTTAGATAGGGTGTGTTAGTGTTTTCATTGTTTTGTTTCCAATTAGCCAGTTTTGGCTTGTAAATAGCAATTTCTTGTAAAATGCCCCATAAAATCCCTCTGTGCTACCATCACGGCCTGTTGGGACATGGAATGAAACCACTTTTATAGTGTATATATGTAGGGAGGAGTTTTGGAAGTGAAGATTGACATGGTTATCACATTGTTCTAGGCGAGTCCAGGAGCAACTCGGGTAGAGAAGATAGGGTGAAATTTGAGTGCATAGTGTAGAGGTGAACATAAAACCACAACCAAACCATTTGGAGAGGTCCATGAAGTCCATACGGAGTTTTGATTACAAGGAGAAGCCTTGAAAATACCTTTAGTTGCCTATTTCACTAAATTGATCAGTCACTACTGGTTAAAATGCCTAGAAACCCTACCAAACCCTCATTTTTGGGTTAGGGCATTGTACGGAAAGTTGGGAAACCAAAACCACCAAAATATCTTGGGGATAGGTGAATGATTGAGTAAAAATAAAACTCTTTGCAAGGTATTTTGGACCATTTTCCTCTAAACCCTCAAAAATTGGATTTTGGAGGCCTAATAGGGGCTCATTCCTTGTAGCCCTATTTTTAGGCAAAATGGTGAAATTGGTAGGAAAGATAATGAAAGAAAAAAAAAATAGAACAAAAAGGATTCATTCCATATTAAATTCTACCTCCACACCTCTGCAATGACTCACAACAGTATGGGGGTGAATTTGACAAGTTGTTGTCACGATAGCACAATTGAGCATATGGAAGTCACTTGGTAATGGTTGGGTTCCTAGTTAAACACTTGTTGAAAACACCTTGAGATTGGCAAAGAGAAAGCCCTAGAAGATATTGAGAAGGACTTGGAGGTCTTGGAGAATATCTAGACCTTGAGAGGTTGGTGGAATTGAGCAACACCAACTAGGTGAAGTGTGAGCAAGCTAGGTAAACCCCATCACTGTGATAAGAATGGAAAGATTGAAACAAAATATGCTAGGGTTTTTGAAAAAGGTTACCATAATGCGGCCTACTTTCTTGAATATTTTGAGGAAGAATACATCAGAATCATTTTGAGTCAAGTTCATAGAGAGAACATGTATTTAGAAAGGACTCACATAATAACCAAGGAAGCTATTGAGGCTGTAACTGGTTATTTCTCAACCGGTGAAGTTCCTGTGCTAAGACGAATTTCAAAGGATACTATCTTCAAATTAACCAGTTCTACATCTGATGGCTATCAACAATATTAAAGACCCTACAGTGAAACTAGCAGTAATGGTAATAGGCTACCAGGTAGTTTACTCCAGTAGAATTAATAGTGTTCCATCTGCAGCAATTCATACAACACATAGAATGATGGTTGATAATGCAGATTATGATCTCTGTGAAGCCATCAGAGGGCAATTATTTCAAAATTTGCAATCTTTTAAGAAGGACAACACTCAAAAGTTCAAATATGGTAAGCTATTAGTTAGGTTATTTTTCTATTTCTAGAACTTCCTACCGGGAATTGGAAACATTGAATGGTCAAAAGACCTACCGGTCAATGCACAGATAAAGAACAACATTAAGGTTGTGAAGAATACCTTTTCAGCTACCTTGAATAAGTATTTTATTGAATTTTAGAAAAAGATGAGCATGAGAATGAGATTAACTAAAGATGTGGTAAAACACTTTGAAAAAGACATAGTCTTTACTGTTACCACTGACTTTTGCTTGATGCAAGCAATTGAGCCGAGAAAGGAAGAAAAGAAAGATATGAGCTATGAGGTTAATCATGATTTATGGGTTGGCTATGCTAATACCCTGTTAGCATTGCCTAAAGATAAACAGTAGGTAAAAGTGGACATTATGCCAGTCCAAGTTGTACCAATAGAAACTGGTATTGTAACTATAGCTAATGTGAAAGGAAAGAAAAAGAAGTATGATGAAACGTCTCTTGTGATAAAGACCACAAGGGTGAATTAGAGTGTCCTAACCAAAAAGGAACCGACACCTAAAGTATATGTAAAGAAGGAGAGTGCACCAAAGAAGAGAAATCAAAAATTTATTTTGCAACCAGAGCCTGTGGGAACAGATTCTGAAGAAGAATCAAAGAAGGAAAAAGCAATTGGCAAAACATCCAAAAAGGTAAAGGTAGTGTCAAAGGAAACTACACCTATTGATATATCTACCTACAAACCTAACACAGGTTTTGAGAGAACAATGAAGACACTAGGAAGGAATAGGTTTGACAATGTCAAAGAATATTTTGATTCTTTCACTAAAGATGAGCAGAAGCAAGTCATTCAACAGGTAATCACTTAATTGGGTCATTACAATAGATTTTCGAATGACCTGGACAAGGAAATTTCAATTTCTTTGTATAATACTCTTTTAGATAAATGGGAGGAAGCTATTCAATTGGAAAACAAAAATATTGATGAAATATTTGTACAATATTTACCCAATTTGTCCTCGAATGGAATTAGTGCTTTAATTGATCAATACAAACTACATTTTGATTTTAAAATGAGGAGATTGAAGCTCCTTAATACAAAAAGGGCAGTTATTGAGTCTGAGACACATTAGATAGCCTGTGTAATCAAACAGAGGGAAGAATTCATCCACTTTAGAAATAAAGATAATACTACAGATGATGTTCCTCTACCAGAAATGGATGAAGAGGAGATTGTTCAGCTTGACATAGTCTATTAAATCAAGAAAAAGGATGATTCCATTATTCTTGTTGATGAAGATGTTTAGAACACAGTGGACCTATCTGGAGACAACACTGCACCAGATATGGAGCCTTCTACAATTACTGAAGTACTAGTTACATTAGTTGACCAACCGGCTATTCAAATAAAAGTGGACAATGAACCGACAACAGAACGACTGGAGAAACCCCAATCTCCACTAGTCATTGAAAATACTCAAAGGGAGTCTACTGAGAAAGTTGTCTGTGAGGCCCCACCCCGACTTAGTCTAACATTTCAGTGGTTTTTATGTTGAGACTATTATGGATGCTTTATTTTTATGCATTATGGATTTAGAACTTATATGATTCCATGATTTGGATAACATTGCTATATGTTGATGTTGTATTTATATGCTTTATGATATAGAACTCTACATAATTTTTCAATAGGAAGAAATTGTGATGATAAATGTCATTATTGGATTTGCAGGACTTTACTATGATGATAGAAATATGATGTATGTTTTATGTGTGGATCAAAAATTATGAGAATTAGGATAAATTGCTTATGTGAAATTAATTGGATATAAGATGTACTAAATTGTTCAGATGTAAATTGTATGCAAATGTTGATGTGTATTATTATTCATGTGATTTATATTATATGAGGTTATTTGAAGTTACTAATGTGTAATTGAGATGCGTAGGAAGTTATACATGTGACCATGGAAATATTATGGAGAACCAAACCTAGACCTATGTATGTTTGTAAAGCCAGGGTTTGTCTATTTGGAGAGACAACACCCTATTTGTGTTGTATTTTATTCGTAATAGTAAATGATACATGTGTGTTAAGTGTTGTTTAATTGATTTATGTAAATCCCACAAGAGACACGATTTCATGTATAATTTTGTAAAAGTATTTTCTTGTGTCACTTGACACATCTGTGGATTTATGTTTGAATTTTTAAATTTGTCTCTTGGTGGGAATTGTTTAACTATAGCTTTTTCAATTAATGTAATGAGATTCCATAAATGCCTTGGGTAAAGAATCTTTGGAATGGTCAACATAGGTTTGACCCGAAAATAAACTTCAGAGGGGTTTAAAAAGGGTTCAATGGACACCTAGGGGTAGTTTAATAGGGTTTCCTAAAGCCCATAAGGTATACCTAAGGGTTAGGGGTAATTTTAGGCAAGTTTCTACTCCCATGTGACCTTTTAGACACCCTAAAAAGTGACTTTTCTAAGTTGTGCGAAAATTGAAATTAGAAGACTTGAACTATGTTGTGAACCTTTCTTTTCGAATGAGAGTTCTCTTTCCCATTCTACCTTACCATCCTTTTTAGTTTTTAGAAACTTGTGAGAACTCTCACAGTGGGCTTCTTAAGCAAGAATTAGAAAATTAGAGGGCAATCACCCACTCTCCATTTTTGGAGACAAAAGAATTTTGAAAAGAAAAAAAAAGATAGATTTGGGATTGGAGAATTTGGCTAAGGGTAGAAAGAGAAGACTTGTGGAATTGGGCTACTCATCCTCAAAAAAACTAGCATACCTTTGGGTAGTTTGAGGTTGGTTTTATTGCATGCTATTTTGGAAAGAAATTTTGTGTAAAAGACTAGTTTTCGTGCATATATTTCTTGGAAATTTATTTGGTGTTTTGTGCTTATGCAATGTATGTGTTTTGGGAGTAATCAAGACCCCCTACTCTTGAGAGAGAGGATAGTCTTGTGGGTGGTAGAAGTGACAGCCCTCAAGTGAGAGGCTCTCGTTACAAGAGTGATCACAAGGGATTTTATTGACCCTTGTTGCATGGCTTGTTTATGCAATGGGGGTCATAAGGAGGGAAATAAGGCATGAATGCCTTGGGGGGCATAAGGAATATGGGGTTGTTATACTTGATGTATTTGGTTTGCCATGAGGTTGCTATATGTTTTTCCATACTTGCAGTCTCCTCAGGGTACTTGGTCCACTACCACCCTTGAAAGGACATCACAATGAGTGGTGTAGTGTAGCCTGGGTTGGGATTTGTAAAGCGGAAAAATCAAACCCTAGTCGTTCTGCCCTCCCCAACTCCGAGGAGGGAGAAGGGAGAGTCACTAGGGTTGATGGTTTTCACTTAGGAGGGACTTTACATTCAAAAGAGGGGTTGAAACCCACAAGATCCAATCCCACACAATGCAAGATTGGATTCTATATGAGTTTCAAGGGTTTGTGATAGCAAGGATACCCTCTTTTGTAAAGAATGTAGATGGAAAGATTGAACTAGGAATGCATAGAAAGTGATAAAGATTCGCTTATAAACTAAGATAGGGATATGATATGAAGCTGCGGACCTGGAATTAGCAGTAAAATGTCGATACGGCGCTATCCTGCAAATTTGAGCAAAAGTTGTTGGGACGATGGCGCCCGGCGCCCTGGCCCTCCGAAAAATCTGCGAAACGAAGGGGGATCTGTTCATCTCTGCACAAGGATTCCAGATCTTCAATTTCAGCCGCGTACCTGCAACCTACACACAGAAAAGCGAAGACGATTGGGGGGTTAGGGATTAGGGGCTTGCCATTAGGTCAAACCCTGGTTTTGGAATTAACCAAGAAATGAGCAAGTGCTGTAAATGTAAATGACTGTAAAACAAGTACTAATACCTTGTTCTAAGGATGTTTGTATCCTTATGTGCGAAGGTATAGATGTTGTATGTTGTTGTAGTATGTTGTATGTAGTATGTAGTAAGTGATCTCCTCTTCAATGGTTGAATCCTTGTCTTGAATGCAACACTTAGCCTTGAATGGAGACTTGAAATGATCAATTGCTTGAAGGAATGCTTGAATGCTTGAATGCTTGAGTATAATTTCCACGCCTTTTCCATCATATCGAATGAAAGAGGAAAATGTAGTTTATATACTTGTCAATTAGGGTTTAAAAGACTGATTTTCCCGACCTTAGGCCGACCAGGAAAGTTTATTTTCCAAATTGCAAACAAAAAGACCCGAAGTCCAAAGGAGACCGGGCCCAAAATAGGACCCAGGGACCAGGGCGTTGGGCGCCATGGTCCTGGGGGACTAGGGCACTGGGCACCCTGGTCCTGAAGGACCAGGGCGCTGGGCGCTCTGGTCCCACCTCCCGGGATAGCAGGGTGCAAGGAGGTTCAGGCCAGGGTGCTTGAAAAATGCAGTTTTCAGTGTCGTAATCAGGTTTTGGGGTCTCCATTCAGGTTGCGTGTTGCGTCGCCATCGTGAAGACCGAAATGCAGTCGAAATTGCAAGTGTCACAATTTTAGGACGCTACAGGATTATGTTTGAGTTTGTGTATTTTCTATCTATTGTTTTTGCATGTGTGTTACCTGTCTAGGGCTTGGTTCTCCGAGCTCAAGGGTGGCTACCAGTTAGCCTAGGTTGGGAGGTGAGCTCTCCATGGTCATAGCTTTTGATTTAATTACAGGTTGTTAGAAGAAAATAGCAGGACAAGTAGATGTGGCTAGATTTAGTTGTTGTAGAAAAATGATGTAAATGTAATTTATGTTCTTTGAAAGTCCTCACTTGATTGAAAGGAGAGACCTAATGGTATAGTGACATTAAAGACTTGGGATTATTTATAGAGTTATGTAATATTTATTCATGCAATACTACAGAAAAAAAAGAAGTATCTTTGTTTTAGTTTCCTAAATTTCTGGAAAATAACATTGTTGTGTTTTAGGATATTTTGATAAGAAAGAGATTTATTTATTCCTTTTTATGCATTTAAACTCAAATATTAGGAAAGAAATGAATTTGATTTGCATGCATGTAGGAGACTGAAAATAAAAGCTTTTAGATCAATCCAGGAAAATGTAAAAAGTCATTTTATTTAATTCTATGAATTTTATTTTATCTGTGATTGAATTTTTTTTTTATTTGCAAAAATTAGAACAAAGAATTTATAGCCATCTCTAAGCTTTCCAGATTTATAAAATAAGCAGCTATATGTAGTTGTTGTAAGATTATCCAAGTCTGTCAATTTATTTATTACAGAAAATGAAAACCATAATCTAGTATAGATTTATTTAAATAAAAGCTAGATTTATTGAGTTGCTGATAATTTTTATTAAATCTAGTCCATTATATAGTTGAAGTTGAAATTTATTAAATACTGACATTATTTATATGCAGAAAATAACACCTACAGTAAACAATTTAAATGAAATAATACAATTTCTTTACTTTTGTTGTAAGTGAATTAGAAATTTATTAATCCATCTATTAAATCTTTACATCTAGAATATTTATGAGAGGAAATAAATCAAAAGAAAACAAAATAATATTTCAGTATTCTGTTTGAATACATACCTAGAATCAAAATACTAAGGTTTATTCCTTACATAATTTCTGTTATATAAAATATATATTTATATAAATATATAATTACATACATGCAAGTTACCTGTATATACTTATATATATATATATATATAAAATATATATATTTATATAAATGCCCACGAAAATAAATATATATACTTAGATTCATATAAAAAAATGCATATATATATATAAATATAAATATATATATATATATATATAAATATGTTTTATCTTTTAAAAATAAATAAATAAATAAATTTTAGGGGGGGCGAGTGGGGGGGTGCACAATGTGCACTGCACAGTGGTCGGTGGTGCCGCACACTATGCATTGCATAGTGGTTGGCGATGCTGCACACTATGCATTGCACAGTGGGTGGCAAGGCCGAACACTGTGCAATGCACAGTGGGCGGCCATGGCCGCGCCGCTCCCCAAGAACCCCGCCTCCCATTCCTCCGCCTTTGCGAAATGAAAACACCGCCACACCTCCTTCAAAGGCGTTCGGCCCTGCACAATATTTTTAATCAAAAAAAGAAAAAGTATAAAACCCTAGCCCGGGTAGGGCTAGGGTAATAATAATAGAAGTGGTAAAATTTATAATTTAGGGGTATTTTATAATGCAAAATCCCTAGTTAGGGTTTGCATGATTTTGTTTATTTTATAAAGTTGGGAAAATTGTTATAATAATTAAATATATATATTTATATATGTAATTATATATAAATATAAATATTTAAATACACATAAATGAAAATATAAATAGAAAGTTGTGGAAATTAAAGAATGAAGCATATCTTTAGATTTTAATATTTATTTAGTGTTGTAGATTTTTAAGAGTATATAAAGTCAAGTGGGCAAACATTTTTTTTTTTAAATCAACCTAAGGGTATTTCTTTTAAAAAAGAAAAGGGTTGAGATTTAATTAACATACTTGGATATAGGTTTTTGGAATTAAATCTTATAGGATGTTTTTTCGTCATGGGCTTAATTGTACCTTAGTTAATTTAATTTGAGCACATTTTAAGTATGCATTAAAATGAATTAATTTAAGCACATTTTAATTACGGATTAATATGGATGCTAGGAGAATAATTTTAATTAGCTTTCTTAAATCAATTAATGGCTACCTGAGATTAATTTTGCCTGCGCCAATTAATTATCTGAACTAGTTGAATTATTAAATTCGAGTAGACAATAAAAATATTCACTTGGAATTCTGCATTTAATTTTATTTAATTTTGAATATTTGAGGTAGTAGATCAAGTTAATATAAACATAGTTAAGACAAACATGTTGTAGCATTTTATATTTGTCGCTTTAATGTTTTTAAAAGTTATGCTTAAATTTTTTTTTAATCCCGATCTTGCCCTAAATTTTGGGCGTGACATTTTGGTATTAGAGCAAGGTTTCCACACTAGGAACCTTTCTCCACTTATGTTTCACTTTAGATTATTTAATTTATTTAATTTTATTGATTTTATAGGATATTTAAATTTAATTAATTAAATATTTTTCCAAAAAGAAATTAGTTATTTAATTTATTTTATTTTCCTCTTAGGATGCCTCCGACTACGTGACAAGTTGGCAAGCTCAGAAGGGGTCCTAGGCGTGTGTGCATAACACGCGAAGAGGTAGCTAGGGAGGAGTTGGTTCCAGAAGAGAACCCAGAAGCACCTCCTGAACAACCAAATGATCCTAACCGAAACCTCTTAGAAGCAATCCAGAACCTTATTGGCATAGTTCAGGAAAGGATTCCAGTAGAGAACCCTCATGTTAGAAATTAGGACTCTAGGAGTCATAGATCAGTTGATAGGGAATGAAGTAGGAGTCCAGCTCCTATTCCTTTAGAGTGTCAGGGTGGAAATGAGCCAGAGTCTGTGCACCTACTAGCATCACCTCCAGTGGTGGAGCCAGTTTATTTTGAGAGAGCTTGTTGGGATCCAGGGGATCTTATCAGGGAGGTCATGTGCCTCCAGCCACCATCTTTTAGAGGTTCTACCGATGGGGTAGAAGCTGAGGCATGACTTTTGAGCCTTGAGAGGTGCTTTGCATTGCGCTCTTATGAGAGCAACCTTAAAGCATGTGTCACAGTCCATCTATTGAGAGGAATGACCTCCACATGGTGGAGACAGGAGGAGTACAAGTGTGGATTAGTTCCCGATACTCTCACTTGGGAGATATTTACAGAGAGGTTTAGGGAGAGGTATCTATCAAAACATTTCAGATAGTGTCGGATAGATGAGTTTCATGACCTCCAACAAAAGGGGTTATCAGTAACCCAATACGAGAGCAAATTCTTTGAGCTCTTGCCTTACGTGGATTATCTAAAGGGCGAGAAACTTCTCGTAAACTGCTTCATCAGAGGGTTGAATGCCGGTATAGCCAGGCCAGTGAGGATGTCCACTCCAGAGAGCCTTCGAGTTGCCGTGGTCAAGGCACTGATAGCAGAGGAGATACAAGTCAGACCCCAGGACACTAGGGATTGGTTTCAGAATCGAAACCCTACACCCCAGACCTATGGATTCCAGAAACCACATTGGAAGGGAAATAACTGAAACTCATAGGGGTTCTCCAAACCCCCTCCTCCGCAATAGACACAACATAACTAGAGGTAGAAGCCTCCATAGTATCAGCAAGGCACAAAGCCTAAGTAGTGGCAGTCCTAGGGTTAGAGGCGAGATCAAAGAGCACAGGTGCCTTACACACCTCCGATGAGGACTCAATAGTCCTCCAGGGGTGGGTACAACGGATCCAGTAGGACAGGAGGACAGGATTTTTCTAGGCCTCAGGGCACCCAGTTTCAAGCATGGGGTGCTTGCTTTACATGTGAAGCCATGGGGCATATGGCGAGGGATTTCCCTCAGGGTCAGATGGCAAGGAATCAGCGGATGGCTGCTTCAGAGACAACGGTGATATGGGCAAGTCCCATAGAGCATTCATAGCGATTGAAAACTGCCAGGCTGAGCACTAGGCCATGGTCATCGAGGTTGTAGGTATAATCAAAGGTAACAATGTATCTATTTTGTTTAATTCAGGAGCTACTAACTCCTTTATATCTCCATTGGTTGTGGAGCGTTGCGGGCTAGTGGCAACTAGATAGGGTGTCAGTTGGGAAGTGGAATTAGCTTCAAGGGCTAGAGTGTTAGTGGAATCAGAGGTTAGGGCATGTCAGCTACAGATTGGCAAGACCACCACATTAGTAGACCTTAGAGTGACACCACTTGGATCTTATAGTATCGTACTTGGCATGGATTGACTTTATGCCCATAGAGCCAAGATGGATTGCCACCTGAAAAAGATTGAGTGTGAGGATGATCATGGTTCACCCATAGTTATCACCGGGATTCAGAGGCTCGTGTTTCTTCGTATGATCTCCGCAATGCAGCTTAAGTGGAGCATGCAAAAGGGATGTCAGCTTTTTGCTATCACTATCAGTGACAGAGGAGAAGAGGAAGAAAATGAAACATCGCTTGACGACCATCCTATCCTTATAGGATATTTAGATGTGTTTCCTTTAGAGCTACCTGGAATGCCGCCCCATAGAGAGATTGACTTTCAAATAGACCTTGTACAAGGAGTCGAGCCAGTTTCTAGAGAACTTATAGGAAGACCACAAATGAGCTTAATGAGCTCAAAATACAGCTTGAGGAACTCCTTGAGAAGGGTCATATTTGTCCCAGCATATCCCCTTGGGGTGCACCAGTCATCTTCATTAAGAAGAAGGATAGATCTCTCCAATTATGTATGGATTATCAACATTTAAATAAAGTAACCATCAAGAACTGATATCCTTTGCCCAGAATTGATGATTTATTCAATGAACTTCAGGCTGCCAAAGTCTTTTCCAAAATTGATCTAAAGTCAGGATACCATCAGCTAAGAATAGTGGAGAGTGATATCCACAAGACCACATTTCGCACGAGATATGGTCACTATGAGTTCACCATGGTTCCATTCGGTCTTACAAATGCTCCAACTATTTTTATGAGCCTCATGAATGGGGTATTCTGCACATTTCTGGACCACTTTGTAATTGTGTTCCTCGATGATATACTGATATATTCTTGGAATGAGAAGGAGCATGAGGAGCACTTGAAACAGGTATTGCAGTGTTTGCAAGATAATCAGTTGTTTGGCAGTTTGTCAAAGTGTGCTTTCTTTCGATCAGAGGTCAAGTACCTTGGGCACGTTATTTCCAGTGATGGGATCTTAGTTGACCCATCAAAGATTAGGGCTATTATGGATTGGCTAGTGCCAACCAGTGTGACATAGGTCAGGAGCTTCATGGGCTTAGTAGGTTATTACCGATGTTTTGTTGAGGGATTCTCCAGAGTCACACATCCTATTACTTCCCTTCAGCATAAAGGGAAGAAATTTGAGTGGATAGAGAAGTGCGAGAAGGCCTTGTAGGAACTCAAGAAGGCACTTACTAGTGCTCCTATCCTTGTTGTACCAGATCCCTCAGCTGACTTCATGGTTTGTACAGATGCTTCACTAGAAGGTTTAGGGGTAGTTCTTATGCAGGATGGTAGGGCTATAGCTTTCGAGTCTAAGAAACTTAAGACTCATGAACTTAATTATCCCACTCATGACCTTGAGCTCATAGGAGTAGTGCATGTACTTGTGAGGTGGAGACACTTCCTTTTGGGTCATCACTTTGAGCTGCATTCAGATCATCAGAGTCTTCAATACATTTTCACTCAGCCAAACCTTAATGCACGTCAGAGGAGATGGATGGAGTTCTTGTGCAAATATGATTTTGACGTTCACTATATCAAAGGAAAGGAAAATGTAGTTGTAGATGCTTTGAGTAGGAGACGTCATGAGGTTTACACCATATCTATGGGCACGGATTTGAGAGACCATATACTACAACATTTTCTAGAGGATGGATGGTATGTAGAGGTTTGTCAGGTGGTACGATCTCAGGTTACTCTAGAAGGGAAATATGTGGATTATTCTTTGGAGTCTGATGGACTATTACGCCATAAAGGGCACATCTATGTACCTTCTTCTGGGGGTTTGTAAGAGTTTATTGTCATGGAGGCTCATAGAGCTCCTTATGTAGGGCATCCCAGAGTTAAAAAGTTGCATGCTGACTTGAGGCAGTTATATCATTGGCCAAGAATGTGGCAGCTCATTGTTGAGATAGTAGCCCGATGTCTCGAGTGTCAGAGAGTAAAGGTGGAGCACCGCCATCCAAGTGGGTTGCTCCAGTCTCATGCTATACTAGAGTGGAAGTGGGATACTATATCCATGGATTTCATCATTGGTCTTCCTATGTCTTCTCGTCACCACGATGCCATCTTGGTGACAGTTGACAAGTTGACCAAAGTGGCTCACTTTTTACCAGTTTGGACTACCTTCACAACACCAGCAGTAGCACAGGTGTTCTTGCGAGAAATTGTCAGACTTCATGGCATTCCACACAAGATTATTTCTAATAGAGATTCCCTCTTCACTTCTGCCTTTTGGAAGGCATTACAGGAAGCTATGGGCACTAAGCTCAATTTCAGTACAGCCTATCACCCAGAAACAGATGGTCAAACAAAGAGGGTTAATCAAGTGTTAGAGGATATGCTTCACATGTATGTTATGGATCATCAGACTAGATGGGAAGAGTACCTTCCCTTAGTGGAGTTTCCCTATAACAATGGGCATCACACTTCTTTGGGGATGCCACCCTATCAGGCATTATATGACAGGCCTTGTAGGACACCGTTGAGTTGGGATCGCATAGAGGACAGAGTTGCTATTGGTCCTGAGATAGTTTGGGATATGGAACAGCAGGTGGACTTGATTAGGCACTATCTTAGAGAGGCTCAGGATAGACAGAAGAAATATGTTGATGCGAAGAGGATAGATCGTAGCTACTTGGTTGGAGGCAGAGTCTTCTTGAGAGTGTGGCTACATAAGAGTCCAATCCATTACGGAAAGTGTTCTAAGCTCGCACCTTGCTTTGTAGGACCCTTTGAGATCCTTGAGAGGATAGGCCCAGTTGCCTACCATTTAGCATTGCCACCTAGCCTATCATGCATCCACGATGTGTTTCATGTATCAGTTTTGAGGAAATATATCTATGATGAGTCTCACATTTTAGATTGGGATTCCTTGCAAGTGGAGTCAGACGGGCAACTAGCTTTGGAGCACATTCGCATTTTGGCACACCGGATGCTGGCCCTTCGAGGTTGAGAGCTGGACCAGGTTAGGGTCCAGTGGGATTTCTATGATGAGGTTAAAGATTCATGGGAGGATGCAGCACGTATGAGATCAGAGTACCCCCACCTTTTTGATGAACTCTAGGAGGAAGTTCATGCCCAAAGGGGGAGGGTGTGAGGCCCCACCCCGACTCAGTCTAACATTTCAGTGGTTTTTATGTTGAGACTATTATGGATGCTTTATTTTTATGCATTATGGATTTAGAACTTATATGATTCCATGAATTGGATAACATTGCTATATGTTGATGCTTTATATACTTTATGATATAAAACTCTACATAATTTTTGAATAGGAAGAATTTGTGATGATAAATGTCATTATTGGATTTGCAGGACTTTACTATGATGATAGAAATATGATGTATGTTTTATGTGTGGATCAAAATTATGAGAGTTAGGATAAATTGCTTATGTGAAATTAATTGGATATAAGATGTACTAAATTGTTCAGATGTAAATTGTATGCAAATGTTGATGTGTATTATTATTCTTGTGATTTATATTATATGAGGTTATTTGAAGTTACTAATGTGTAATTGAGATGTGCAGGAAGTTATCCATGTGACCATGGAAATATTATGGAGAACCAAACCTAGACCTATGTATGTCCATAAAGCAAGGGTTTGTCTATTTGGAGAGACAACACCCTATTTGTGTTGTATTTTATTCGTAATAGTAAATGATACATGTGTGTTAAGTGTTATTTAATTGATTTATGTAAATCCCACAAGAGACACGATTTCATGTATAATTTTGTAAAAGTATTTTCTTGTGTCACTTGACACGTGTGGATTTATGTTTGAATTTTTAAATTTGTCTCTTGGTGGGAATTGTTTAACTATAGCTTTTTCAATTAATGTAATGAGATTCCATAAATGCCTTGGGTAAAGAATCTTTGGGATGGTCAACATAGGTTTGACCCGAAAATAAACTTCAGAGGGGTTTAAAAAGGGTTAAATGGACACCTAGGGGTAGTTTAATAGGGTTTCCTAAAGCCCATAAGGTATACCTAAGGGTTAGGGGTAATTTTAGGCAAGTTTCTACTCCCATGTGACCTTTTAGACACCCTAAAAAGTGACTTTTCTAAGTTGTGCGAAAATTGAAATTAGAAGACTTGAACTAAGTTGTGAACCTTCCTTTTCGAATGAGAGTTCTCTTTCCCATTCTACCTTACCATCCTTTTTAGTTTATAGAAACTTGTGAGAACTCTCATAGTGGGCTTCTTAAGCAAGAATTAGAAAATTAGAGGGCAATCACCCACTCTCCATTTTTGGAGACAAAAGAATTTTGAAAAGAAAAAAAAAGATAGATTTGGGATTGGAGAATTTGGCTAAGGGTAGAAAGAGAAGACTTGTGGAATTGGGCTACTCATCCTCAACAAAACTAGCATACCTTTGGGTAGTTTGAGGTTGGTTTTATTGCATGCTATTTTGGAAAGAAATTTTGTGTAAAAGACTAGTTTTCGTGCATGTATTTCTTGGAAATTTATTTGGTGTTTTGTGCTTATGCAATGTATGTGTTTTGGGAGTAATCAAGACCCCCTACTCTTGAGAGAGAGGATGGTCTTGTGGGTGGTAGAAGTGATAGCCCTCGAGTGAGAGGCTCTCGTTACAAGAGTGATCACAAGGGATTTTATTGACCCTTGTTGCATGGCTTGTTTATGCAATGGGGGTCATAAGGAGGGAAATAAGGCATGAATGCCTTGGGGGGCATAAGGAATATGGGGTTGTTATACTTGATGTATTTGGTTTGCCATGAGGTTGCTATATGTTTTTCCATACTTGCAGTCTCCTCAGGGTACTTGGTCCACTACCACCCTTGAAAGGACATCACAATGAGTGGTGTAGTGTAGCCTGGGTTGGGATTGTGTTTGAGTTTGTGTATTTTCTATCTATTGTGTTTGCATGTGTGTTACCTGTCTAGGGCTTGGTTCTTTGAGCTCGGGGGTAGCTACCAGTTACCAGGCTGGGAGGTGAGCTCTCCATGGTCATAGCTTTTGATTTAATTATAGGTTGTTAGAAGAAAATAGCAGGACAAGTAGATGTGGCTGGATTTAGTTGTTGCAGAAAAATGATGTAAATATAATTTATGTTCTTTGAAAGTCCTTGTATATGGTGAAAATGGATAACAATAATAATGATATTGAAAGACTAAATGAATTCAACCACAAATCCCTAGCCTAACAACAACAAAGATCCACCATAACATATGAAGATTACCTAAGACAATGCAAATCAAATGATATCACAAAGATTATACCATCACATGTCCAATAGGGTTTGGATCTCCATTCTTCCTATCTCTATTGATCTTGTTTGATGCATTTGCTCTCAGATTTTATGTGTGCACAAGAGCTCAGCAAAGAATGGAATGTGGTTGCAAGTAGGATCGTAGTGTAGTCAAGTCATTAAGATGATTCATTAGAATGCATAGAACGATTAGGGTTGATAATGAAGGAAACATCCTCTTATATAGAAGACACTATATGAAATGGAGGGATAAGATTGAGAGGTGTAAAAGGAGGTTGGCTATGATTACAGGGTAGGTAAAAGAAATAATAAAATAATGAAAGAGGTAGGTAGTGTATGAATTAAGAGATGAATGACATGTGTCATGGGTAGAAAAGGTTAATGAATTAATTAAATAAATAAAGATTTATTTAATTAATAGAAGAAGTGGGATAATTAAATAAATAAGATATTTATTTAATTTAGAAAAAGGAAAATTAAAATAAATAAATATATTTATTTAAATGAGAAATAAGGCTAGAAGAGGATAAATGAATGAATTAAATAAATAAAGATTTATTTAATTAATAGAAGAATTAAGCTTAGATAATTAAATAAATAAAAATATTTATTTAATTAGACTGGACAATTTTGGGTGTCTACATTTTGCCCCTCTTTGAGACAATGCGGCTTGTCGCGTTGTTTCAAAGAAGATAAGATGAACTGATATAGATTTTCCCCAAGATGGGAATGATATGCCCCCTCGAGAGATTGGATGAAAAAATGTCTGAAAAGATCGCAGAAAATCTCTCGATAAGAAAGACATGATAGAATGGACTGACCAGATAAAGTGACAGAGTCATGGGATAATGAAGACTGACTCAGGAAATGAGGGCGAGGGCAGTCTATAAGATAGACCACGAGGGAAATACATCCTCGTTGTCATCTACACCTCCAAGAGATTAGAGTGTAGAAAAAGAGCAGCAACAGTCAGTAGCGATGGCTTTTGTTCATAGATTCGACCACGTTCACCAATTCCAGAGGCCAACAGAGGCAGGAGAGCCAGTAAGTACCACAAAACCTCCTTGTACTTTGATGCTTTCATTGTTGTCATTAATGCATGCTAGATAATGTAATAAATGCGCTTAGAATAGGGTCCAAAAAAATGTCAAAAAAGTGTAGGCGTGTCCGCATTGGTGCTAGGTGCGTCTATGCTTGCGAGGCACGTCTGTGTTTGTGCCAGGTGCATCTAAATTGAAAAACGTGTATGTGCAAAATGCAGCCACGTCTATGATGTGTAGGTGCGTCTATGCCAAAAAGGCACGTCTGTGTCGCCCAGGCACGTTTGTGTAGAGCATAGGCATGTCTGTGTGTTTCAGGCACATTTATGCAGTCTTCAAGCGCATTTATGTCAGGAAAGTGCATTTGTGTCCAAAAAAAATGTGAATTTGGGTCTTCTAGGTCAAATCGGTAGTTCTGTGATGAACATACACTGTCGATTGGATAAGCTGCTAAGATGATACACTCAAGCAGGTCCTCTAGGGAAGACTAGGATAGAAAATAGGGCTAGGATTGACAATTCTGTGATAGAACATATGTTGTCAATTAGGAAACTACTTAAGAGGATTCACTCAAGCAGAGGCCCTAGGATAGGATAGATCAAGACACTTTGTGATGAACAGGGAGTACTAAAATATGAGCAACACTTTGTGATGAACAGGGAGTGCAAATGTGAGCAACACTTTGTGATGAATAGTGAGTGTCACTAGGATAGATAGCCAGATGCACTTAGATAAAAAGTAGCATTTTGTGATGAACATTGAATGTCACGATGACTGACATGATTGATTTGCTTGACTGCAGGAGTATTTGCCTATGTTGGAGTCACGGGAGAGATTCCCGTCGACACAAAGATTGCGACCTGAGCTGACCTTCAAGGACCGAGCAGCTATTGAGGCTATGGGTCTGAGACATATTCTATATGTGTCTAAGTTTCGGGTGAACATGGGACTGCTGATTGCACTGGCGGAGAGATGGCACTCCGAGACTTGTACGTTTCATTTATCGATGGGTGAGATGACAGTCACCCTAGAGGATGTATACAGGATCTTGAGGATACCGATTGATGGGGAGCTGATTCCCTACAATCGAGATGGAGACAGGGAAGCCCTGAGATGAGTGTTCCAGGACCCATGACTGGAGATGAGGGCAGGGCATGTGGCTTGGGACACCATGATAGCTATAGGATTAGCACTGCTAGTAGTGATAGGAGGAGTGATCAGTGGGTTCTTGTGTCCTGATAGAGCAACATGAGGGTTGGCTATGGGCTAGGGAGGTGTATTGGAGACACTGGTGACACAGCACACTAGATATGCCCGGGGACCATGTGTGCTAGCGCACCTATATTATGAGCTGCATCAGTTTGTGTACCACGGGTCAGTGGGATTAGGCTGCGGGGTCACATTGTTATAAGTGTGGGCCTATGAGCATCTGCCAGTGACGAGACTGATACATTTCAAGGGTAGAGGTCATGGATGCAGTTTTGTACACTTGTATGACATGATCACTTCGCAACCACGGATTGGCAGGTTAGAGCACTAGCGGCGGGTGATTGATGACATTGATATGGTCATATAGAGGCCATACCTTGGATGTGAGCAGTGGGAGGATGATGCAGTAGAGCTACCCTACACCTTCCAGAGTCGGTATCAGATTAGGCAGATGCCCTATGTGCTGGAGAGGCAGTTAGTGGACAAGGTGGGCAGGCAATTTGGCAAGATCCAGCAGATACCACGGGGTTCAGGCATGTATGCACGGACTGTCAGAGATTAGGCATAGTTTGGGCCTTTATTATCATATGATCAGGTTGTTACACAGCTAGTAGAGATGATGCCCCTACCCTAGGACATGTGGCTAGAGATCGAGGATGCCAGTATGGATGCCGAGTACACAGCATACTAGGTCAAGCATCCATTCCCACGCCTGATGGATCCAGGAGAGCTACTAGATGGAGATGGTGGTGGAGATGGGGATGATGATGGAGATGATGGAGGCAGAGGCTGACAAAGGAGGAGGGGGCAGTTGGAGAGATGAGGGTGGCACCGCGGAGGGAGGGTGGAGAGGACAGGAAGGCTCGGGTGGTGAGGGGTCATGGTGGATTACTGCTACAGGTGCCAGCAGCACAGGGTCCCAGACAGGTGCAGGTACAGGGATAGGGACAGGGATAGATACAGGGATAGGCACCAGTATAGGCACAAACATAGGGGTAGGCACCCATACAGGAGGAGCCACAGGGGGCTGAGGTAGAGGAGGATGAGCTGACGGAGCTAAGGGAGATCTGCCAGGGACAGGCAGATGAGATCTAGGAGCTGGAGAGAGAAAGAGGGATAGGCTCAAGAGGCGGCTCAGAGATACTGAGCGGGAGTGGGATCAGGCCATTCAACACTACATAGAGGCTAAGACAACACTGAGGGCTGGGAGGCAGGTGGTAGAGGACACAGGGGCCGGATATGCGTATGTTCTGCGGGCGGGGGAGGAGATCGGTTACTGGCGGGATCTCTATTATGGTGCGGTGCCAACTGATCAGCGGGCGAGGAGCTTCCATAGATCATCGTGGACAGCGATAGCTATGGGAGGGAGCCGAAGGAGACAGGCATCTAGTGGTGGGGTTATGGGTCCTCCACCACCACCAGATAGAGGAGATAGGAGGGATGATCTTGGGGTGGGTCCTTCAGGGGCTCAAATTCCATCGAGGCTAGGCAGCTCCAAGGGAGGGAGTTCATCATAGTCATAGAGGGCTCCCTATGTATCAGTATTGTACCATTTTGTATGATGATGTAGACACCTTCGGGTGATTGTAGCCATATGATTTTGACATCATTGTATCATGACACTTTATATATATATATGAGATGATTCATCTTTGCGGCAGCTATATGCATGTGTACCTATGTGATGAGATGTTCTTATGTGATGGTTATGATATGGATGCAAATATGTATATGATGAAACGCAATATATTTTTTATTTTATGTTTTATATGTGTATGCATGATGCAAATGTGAATGTATGAAATGCAAATGAATATGATAATGCAAATGATTATTGTGCTAACAGGTGTTATGTGCAAGATGTGATGCAGTTGTGATATCTATATGTATGTATGGAATGCTAACATGTGATAATGCAAGTGCAACTACATGAAATGCAAATGTTTTTGGTGTGTCATTATACTTAGTCATGTGATAGCAGGCTACATAGACTCAAGAAGGATGATGGAGGTCAATCAAGAAAGGGGGACGAAAGACAGAAGATATGAAAGTGAAAGAGCTTCTTGTGTGTTATCATCATTGAGCTTTATTATGGCAAGTAGGTTATGACAATCGAGACATATGTTTGACCTAGAAAGTCATTGTACCTATTTGCATGGAGATAAGATAGTCACAAACAAGGAATGTCCTAGTTCACACTAGACTCACAGTGTCCTCATATCCTTGGACAAGTCATAGCATTAGTAGAAGACAATCCACAGACAACAAGTACAAATAGGTGACGATACCCCATCCTTGCCTTTCTAGTCAAAGACATCCTAGAGATAGAATCTCTAGTCAGAGACATCCCAGAAAAGCTAAAAGACATGTCACCAAAAAAGATGAAATCAAAAGAAAACCAAGACTCGACACCAACATCCACTATAGTCCTCAAGTTTAGTGTCTCTTGTCACTTGTATAAATCTTATTCGATTGTGCTCACAATGTTTACTTTCACAAAACGGATAGATAGCACTGAACCATAATGTTGTCTGAGTCTGCTGAAAGATTTGATTTGTTAAAGCCCATTGTTGCTGCAGTGTCTCATCTGAAACTGACTGAATCCATGAAACTAATACTTTACTGTGGAGAAGATGAAACTTTATTGCGGATTGGCAATGCAACTATTTCTTTATTGCGGATTGTGTGTGGATAGACTGAAGGAGGCTGGAAGAAACTATACTCCTTGAAACATGTGATGTTCTCAGTTCCACACCCATTACTAGACGTAGGATTTGCCTTAGCCATAGATAGGAGCTGATTTATTATGGATGGAAAGGGAAGTGAAAAGGGAGGTTTATTATGAATGGCTAACCAATCTTGGGTAGATCAATAACAAGCCATGATGGGAATGGGTAAGTTTTTAATGAATGAATAGGTTGTGAGTGTTTGCAAAGTGAAAGGATGAAAGTGAATCTTGAAGGAGGGAGGAGCAATGTCTCTACACATGGCGCTGGTGACCCAGTTTTCACCATGGTACTTGCCCAGGGCGCCACCGAAGTGGTTTTCACCATTGGACAAAATTATTTCTCTTTACTTTTTTCGATTTTTCAATGTTTTTTTTGTGTCACAAGGCGCCTATTTGCCAGGTTTTCACCAAGTAACGATTTTTTTGTTTTATAATTTTTTTTGTATTTTTTAATTTTTGATTTTTTTTTTTGTATTTTTGAATTTTTGATTTTTTTTTTGTAGTTTTGAAATTAGGATATTCCAAAGAGCTATGTGTAGAACCTACGAAGGTGCATGTTGTTGATAGGATCCTCCAAAGGTTCACCTTCTGTAGTTGAGAGCTAATATGCCCCAGATCCATATGTTGCTGTAATGATGTAAGGACCAAGCCAATTTGGTTCGAACTTGCCCTTCTTCTCTCTGTCTTGCTGATTTTTGGGGTTTTCTCTGAGAACCAAATCACCTATCTCAAATGTGTGAGGCTTGACCTTGTGATTGTAGCTGTGACTCATTCATTGTTGATAAGCCTTGAGATGATTAAAAGCAGTTTATCTTCGTTCATCCAGTAGTTCTAGTTCTTATAAATGAGAGACCCTATAGTCTTCATCACTGATGATGTTTTGCAAAGAAACCCATAAAGAGGGTAGCTCAACCTCAATAGGAAAGATGGCTTCAGCGCCATAGACAAGTGAATAGGGTGTAGCTCCTGTAGGTGTGCGGACACTTGTGCAGTATGCCCAAAGTGCAGGATTAAATTGGATATGCCAATTACGGCCAGCATCGTCGACTGTCTTTTTTAGGATTTTAAGGATTTTCTTATTAGATGCCTTAGCTTGACCATTACCTTGGGGATAATATGGAGTGGAGAAACGATGTGAAATATGGAAGCGGTCACAGAGTTCATGAACATCCTAGTTTTTGAAGGGATGCCCTTTATCAGTGATAATGGAAACAGGAATAACATATCGACAAATGATATAGTTGAGAATGTACATAGCAATTTGTTTTCCAGTGACTTGTGTGAGAGGCACGGCTTCAATCCATTTTGTGAAATACTCTATGGCAGTGATAATGAATTTATGACCATTGGAAGAAGGAGGATGAATCTTGCCTATGAGATCGAGTCCCCACTGACAAAAGGGCCAAGGAGATGCAATTGGTTGAAGTTCTTGTGTTGGCACATGTATGAGGTCTCCATGAATTTGACATTTCTTACATTTCTTGACAAACTGATATGAGTCCTTTTCCATATTGGGCTAGTAATATCCAGTCTCGATGAGTTTCTTGGCTAAGGTAGGACCACTAGTATGTGGACCACATATCCCTTCATGTACTTCACATAATGTGATCTGAGCTTCGTCACTTTCTAAACATCTAAGAAGAGTTCCATCTAGACCTCGTTGGTATAGGATATCAGCTAAAATGACATATCAAGAGGATTGGCGAATGAAAGTGCGATGTTGGTTATTTGATAAATTAGGAGGTAGTGTATTCTCATGAAGGTATGTGAAAATGGAACCATATAACTAGGACTCGAGACCGACAACACATATCATCTCAGTAGGAATGATTTCATATGAAGGAACCAAAAGGTTATCCACCAAGAACTCATAACGGGTCTCATTTGGAGGTAGATCAATCAGTGAAGCAATTGTAGCCATGGCATCTGCGGCGCGATTCTGCTCTCTTGGTATCTGCTCACAATCTATCTTCGTGAAGTGTCATTTCAGGTC
Organism: Cryptomeria japonica; assembly: GCF_030272615.1. Lineage (NCBI taxonomy): Eukaryota > Viridiplantae > Streptophyta > Pinopsida > Cupressales > Cupressaceae > Cryptomeria > Cryptomeria japonica. Next base: position 626,936,201 of record NC_081414.1, on the reverse strand, counting down.
ATCCACCATTTGTTTGTAAGGCATTAATTTTTCATCTTTTGTTTGGTAATCATCAGTTGCTTGATGGATTACAAGTTGAGAGTCCCCAAAAACACGAAGTTCCTAGATCTTCCACTGAATTGCAATCCGTAATCTAGTTGTTAATGCCTCATATTCCACTATATTATTAGTGCAAGGAAATGATAAGCGGTATGATTTTGGTATAGAATCCCCTTGAGGAGTTATAAAGAGGATGCCAGCTCCTGCCCCATGCTATGTGTATGAGCCATCGAAGTGCAGTTGCCATGGCTTTGCATGTGACATTGTTAAAATGGATTCATCTAGAAATTTTGAACTTAGAGGAACATCAACTATCATGGGGGCATCTGCTAATTGATCTGCGATGGCTTGTCCTTTTATTGCTCTTCTGTCTACATACTCGATGTTGAATTCACTCAGGATCATTACCCATTTGGCTAGTTGCCCAGTAAGTGTTTCTTTATTGAGAAGGTATTTCAATGGATCAATTCTTGCAACCAACTCAGTCTTATGAGTGAGCATGTAATGTTGTAATTTCTATGAAGCAAAGACCATGGCAAGACATGCATGCTCAATTGGTGTGTAGTTTAGCACATATCCCACCAATGTGCGACTGATATAGTATACTGCTTTTTCCTTGCCTTCAGCAATTTGTTGTGCTAAGAGTGGCCCCAGTGCTATTGGAGTAGCTGATATGTATAGTAACAGAGGCTAATCTGGAACTGGTGGCATCAAAACTAGTGGATTTAGAAGATAATCTTTGAGCGTTTGGAAAGCATGTTGACAGTTATCATCCCATTTGAATTTGATGTTTTTATGTAGCAAGTGCTGAAAAGGATTACACTTATCTGCAAGTTGTGCTATGAATCTTCGTATGGACTAGAGTCTGCCTTGTAAAGACCAAAGTTGACTGATATTTCTTGGTGGTTGCATCTCCAAGATGGCCTTGACTTTTGCTGGATCTGCTTCGATTCCTCTTTTGGATACAATGAATCCTAGGAGCTTCCCAGAGGTTACTCTAAAAACACATTTCTTGGGGTTTAATCTTACTTTGTATTTTTCCAACTGATCAAAGACAACTAAAAGTATGTCCAAATGTGTATTTTTGTCTATTGATTTGCCCAAGAGGTCATCGACATAATCTTCCATAGTTACGTGCATGAGATCATGAAAGATAGTAGTCATGGCTCTTTGATATGTAGCACCTGCATTTTTTAGCCCGAAGGGCATGACATTCCAGCAAAAATTTCCCCACGGACAAGTGAATGATGTTTTGTGTTGATCCTCGGGTGCGATCCTTATTTGATTATAAGCAAAGAATCCATCCATCAACAATAACATTTCATGACCTACTGTGAGATCGACAATCAAGTCAATATTGGGTAATGGGAAGTCATCCTTTGGACAAGCTTTGTTAATGTTTTTGAAATCTATACATATTCTGATGCTATGATCTAGTTTACTGACAGGCACTAAGTTGGAGATCCATTCAGGATAATCAATTGGGTGTATGAATCTGATGTCCAATAATTTCTCAAGCTCTGCTTTGACCAATAATGCAACTTGTGGATGCATCTTTCTTAATTTCTGTTTCACTGGTTTTGCCCCCAGTTTAACTGTCAAATGATGCATTACCAAATCCGAGTCTAATCCAGGCATATTAGCATATGACCAGGCAAAGTTGATTTGTCGTTCTTTGAAGAAACTTATGAATTTGGACCTTTCTGATTCTATCAATGATTGAGCCAAGAATATGTTGTGTGGAACCTCTTCTGTACCAATGTTTGTTTTGATAGTCTCCTCTACCAACATGGATGACTTTTCCTCATATGATGCTGGAAGAATGTCAAGCCTTCCATCTTTGGGTGCCTTAGAGAGGTTTTCGCCCTCAGATACATCCTTTCTTTTTACTTTTTTGGGGTCAGACAGCGCCACAGTGTGGTTTTCGCCATAAGACCCTTGGTTTGTTCTTATTTTCACATTTTTGCGACTGGAAGGCCCGACACCCTCACCAAAATATGCCACACTATTGAGTTCTATAGTGTATCCCACTTTATGGTCCCCAGGAGGAAGATCATCTTGTATGCCAAGATAGTCAATAAAAGCTTCAACTTTTTGGAATGTGTCAAACTATGCAGGTCCTTCATGATCCCAGTCAATGAGTTGGTGGTGAAGAAGGGGAAGGCCTTTAATGTCTTCAAAGTTAGCGGGGCTAAGAGTGAAGATGCAGTTATATTCGGGTATGTCAAGGTAATTATCGAGGTCATCGATGGCACTCTCCTCATTAGTCTCGATCGCGAGCGAATCCAAATTATCATCACTAGTAGCGCATTCTGGGATAGGTGTTCTCATCCTATGTGATTTCAACCTAGGACCTTGAGACAAGGACTGTGTGGAATCCTCATGGGTTGTTTCTTGACCAACTTTGAAATTTTTATAAAATTCCTCCTCTTCTGTGGGTTCATCTGGCTCTCTGAATATCTTAGTGAGCTCATACTCACTGGAGGATTTATCTAAACCCCATTCCTATTCATTGGAGTTTGTGGAATAGCGACCCTCTTGTTGAATTTTGGCAGCTTTGATTTGTAAGGCTTCTCCTGTCCTTTGAGTGTGGACCTTGGAAGTCAAGAAATAAAGTCCCTTCAAGCATTCCTTTTTGAATGTCAATTCAGGTTGTAAAGGTTCAATGATGCCTTCCTTTTGTAACCCAAGAGGGCTTTTTCCATCATACCCAAATTTTTGTAGGATCTTGAAACCTTTGCCATATTTCTCACATGGTAAACTGATGTGATTTTGTGTCTCATCTTCAATGTATTTGTAAAGAATTTTGTATAAGTCTTCCTCTTCCAGTTCGCTCCATCTTTGAAAGGTAGTAGGGTCCCATTTGAGTACCATGATGGATACTTGCTTGGTAGGATGTGGTTTTCCATATTCTTTTGGGGAACTCATGACTTGTTGTAAGTACATGGTCTGATTTAAAGTGTATTCCCCCATGCCCTTGTCCTAAAATTTGCCTTTAAGCTCACCTTGTTTTGATGTCAAAGGCTTCAATGACTCAGGATCAATTTATGCTGAAGAAGGAACAACTTCACGATTACTGGGAATGATGGTCTTAGTTTTTTATCTCAGGCTATTGTAGTCTATTAACGGATTAGGATCACCGTTAACTGTTACTTCTACTCCATTGTGAGGAAACTTAATGCATTGGTGATATGTAGATGGGACTGCCCTCATTTCATGAATCCAAGGATGTCCTAGCAATATGTTATAAGTGAGATCTAGATCTAGGACTTGACAAACCACATCCTTCATAACTAGCCCAACTCTGAGAGGTAAGGTGATTGTGACCTTGGACGAATGCTCTTCATCATCATATGCCTTGATGGTGATTTGATTTGTAGAATTCACAGCTTTATTAGAATATCCCAATTGTTTAATTGTGCTCAATGTACAAATGTTTAGACCTGCTCCTCCATCTATCAGGACTCATTTTATTCGATGTTTGTGTATGAAGGCTTCAATGTGTAATGGTGCATTAAGTGGCTAACTTACAGAGGTGTCATTAGCTTCTGTGAATGTAAGAGAGTGTGGAATGGAAAGGTATCCCACCATGGCTTGAAACTGGTCCATGTTCAGATCAGTAGGAATGATAGTTTCTCTCAAGGTTTTGTCAAGAATAGCTTTATGTGCAGGGGATATGCGTAGGAGCTCAAGAATGGAGATGAGCGCGGGTGTCTTCCCTAACTGTTCTACAAGGTCATACTCAGGTTTGGTTGATAAGGAAGCGATGTTCTTGGCTGGAGCACCTTGCAAAGTGATTTTACCTTGATGGGTTGTAACATGACATTTAGAGGTAGGTTCGGAAGAAGATCCAACGCCTTTTAAGACAATCTTGGGTCTCTGGGTAGAATTCTCAGGGTTTTTGTCCTTGATGATAATGGTAGAGACGTAATTGTCCATCAAAATGTGATTGATAGTTGAATCATAGTTATAGGATGCTCTGGTATAGTTGGTTTGGTCATCTATGGCTTTAGCTTTTCCTTTGTCATGTTTTGGGAATGGTTCCTTAAACATCTCATGTTCTTGATTGGATGAGTGTCCTTCAATCTCAATGTCACCTCTATCAATGAGATCTTGTATGATGTTCTTCAGTCGATGACAATTTCCTGTCTTATGACCCTTGCTCTTATGAAATTCACAATACTCATCATCATTCCACCAATTTGGTTTAACCTTTGGCTCATATGGAGGTAGATCTGGAACTGTGATTACCTTGTTTGCCACTAGCTTCTTGAAGACTGACTCAAGTGGTTCTCCCAATGGAGTGTACTTCCTTCATGATCTGGAAGTTGTTTGAGTATTCACTTGATTGTTTGTAGAACTTGATCTAGAAAAAATGAATTTGGGTCGCACTGTGTTGGCGTCAATAACACCATCATTGACTGTGTTCTTGTTTCTATTCCAAAATCTCGGCTTGTCTTTTCCTTTAAAGTCATCTTTGTTTTCCTTGAATATCTTAATGACTCCTTGTTCAATTAGGACCTTTTCTATCACTAAGCCTTTTTCAATGATGTCCTTGAAGGTGGACAAACAAGATTTCCTTAGATCATAGCCAATGTCTTTGTTAACATTTTGTATGAACATCTCTACCATTTGTTTTTGTGGAATTTCACAAGAGCATCTGCTGGCTAGATTTCTCCATCTTTGTAAAAATGATGCAAAAGGCTCTCCCTCTTTTTGCTTGGTGTTGCACAAAGTAGTGACTGATATATCTATCTCTATGTTGTAGGAGAAATGTTGAATAAATGCCTCTACTATGTCACCCCATGACTTAATTCTAGGTGGAAGTTGGGAGAACCATTCCATAGCTTGATCGCCTAGGCTCTATGGGAATAATCTCATCAAATATGTCTCTTCTGCTGCTACCTCAATGCAAGCTATGAAAAACTATCTTATGTGTGCCTTAGGATCCCCTTTTCCTCTATACTTATCAAATTTAGGCGTCACAAAGTGTGTAGGAAAAGGAGGCATTGGAATGCTCTTGTCAAATGGATAAGGACATATGTCTCTCATTGTGTATGTTGGCTTTGGTGTATTTATGTCCTCCATTTTTTTTTGTAAGTCCCTGATTTGTTGCTCCAAATTGTTCTTAGGTGGAGATCGACTTCTTGGACCATATCCCATGCTTGAGGTACCAATTGGAGGAGGAGCATGTTGCATATATATATGATATTGATCATACACATGTTCATATGGAGGAGGTCTATAGTGATGCTATGTATATGGACCACTTGGTATAGATTCATGTTGAGGAATGAAATATCTGCTTTGTCCATGTATACCATACTCTACAGGCATGTCATGTTCTAATGTGTTGCCCCCAAATTTGACACGGGGTTTCCTTGTGTCCAAATTTTGAGCATGCCTTTGAATATCCAATTTCTTTGGTGGTTGATCCTTAGCATTGATATGTGATTTAGCATATTTCTCTACATAAGACTTCCATAATGGTCTACGAAGGTGAGTATCATATGCTTGACCATGTGTATGTGGGACCTCTGGTTTTTGAAACAAAGATGATGGTGATTCAGGTACCATATGTGGTCCTCTATTTCCTCCACTATTAGGCCTCCTTTGATCCATGTTGGAGTTTGGTTGTTGCAAAGGTCGATTTTCCATTATTTGAGACATGTCAAAATCATGAGGTATCTTGGCTCCACTTTGTGCCATCATTTGTAAGAAGTATTGTCTATCCCTCCTCATTATTTCCTCAACCAATCGATTGAAATGGGGATTCATAATGGACTCTTCCACATCTGCCAAATGTACGGAGAAGTTGTCCATATTGTCATTATGGGTAGCATTGTTGTTTGTAGTGTCCATGTTCTCAACATTTGGAATGTTTCTATAGGCATCCATGTCAGGTAATGTGTTATGATCAGTATTGAAAAAGACATCATTGTCATACTCATAGACACTCATGTTTGTGGACTCTTGGGCCTCTTTAGTTTCTCTCCTAGATTTTTGAAGACGGGTTTCAACCATGAACTAGGTATTGACCAAGATGTGTGAGACTAGATGAAAATGGAAAAAGTATGGAAGACCAAGGGTTGGATGGAATGTAAATGAATCTAAAGTGCACATGCAATGTCCAAAGTGTAAGACCAAGTATGTATGTAGTAGAGTAGGTGTGACTTCCAAAGAGAGGATAGTTTCTCTTGATGAGGTAAGTTGACCTTGACTCTAAGTAAGACCAAATGAGACCCAAAGGTTAGAGACCTTGATGAGGGACCACTTAGCAAAATGTTGTTGTATGTAGTGTGTTGACAAAGTATGATGAGGACAAGCAAGTGGCCTTTTGACTCAAATTTAGACAAATGTGAATGTAATGTAAGGTGTAAAGCAATGATGGATTTTGTGAGACCTAAAGATAGGTTGAATGATAAATGAAACCCTGGAGAAATGACCTAGGAAGCTCAAGAATTCCAAAACTGATTGTGTTTGTTTGTTGGACTGTAAAATTTTTTCAATTCTAAACACAGACACGCCTGTATACTTCATAGACACAATTTCCTAACACACATGTGGTTCTGTTTAACACAGATGCATTTCTGAGATTTTTGTAAAATGCACTTTTTGGAAACACAGACGTGTTTCTGCCCTTCACAGACGCGGTTACACAACACAGACGCTATTATGTCAGACACAGATGCGTTTCTGCAAAATTTGTGCAATTTTTTCCAATCTGTGAAGTCATTTTTGTTGTGACCAAATCTGACTATTTTTCATGACAAGAGGACACAGTGTTGATGAAGACCCAATGTTTGTAAGTGTCTAGACTCAAAATGACTCCAAGAAAAGTGTGTTGTTTGATGTAAAAATGTTTTGCATACACTTGAAGACACAAAAGACACAATGTTTTGCTGTTTGGTCTTGAATGTTCTGAATGTTTAAAATAAGTCAAACACAATTCTTATGGCTGGCCAAGACAATAGTTGTTGATCCCACATGGGGTTTTACCCCCAAGGTGACGCTATTCAGAGCGGATACTTAGATGCTTGACCTCACTGGCTCCACCCTCGACACTCACTTCTTGGGTCAGCCAAGCATCAGTCCCCACAAAAACTCCCCGTGGCAAACTTTGTATCTCTACTAAGAATCGTATGTGTGTGGGCCGCTACTAGAGGTCCGACCTCCTGCCCCAACAACTAGAAGGATTTGGGCTTCTAAGGCAAAAAGGTGCTAGTAAGGGCATCCTCTCATGTGGCCATACATGCGGCACTTTCAGCTCTGTAAATACAGAAGGCTCCCAGCCAGTAGGGGTTACGCCCTACAAATGATCAAATAAATTTGATCAAATGGGTTTATGGGGAGACATAGTGTCGGTATGAACTAATTAGCACACGTTATCCATAGTTTTCACCATGAATACAATTGTTTATAGTGGTTCAGAAGAGGTGGGTTTTCCTTGCTACCACTTGGGTCATTCTCTTCTCACTAGTAGTCCTAATGACCACACGGGAAGACAAGCCCTCTAAAGATTAAACAAAAAGAGCCTATTGCTCAAGACACAAAAGACAATGATTCAATTTTAGTGCACCAATTGAAGTGTTTGCTAGTGTATGAAAACAAGGCACACAATAAAAATCCAAAAACCCTTGCTAAGGACCTGCAACAAAGATTTATTAGTAGTTTGAATTGTTTGAAATAATCATCCCTTCCTACAAGCACACAAGTTAGGTAAATTTTAGATCCAAAAGACTTTGTAAAAATGGGGGCCTTCAACCAAACGATTTCGCTTTCAAGACAAGCTGCACCAATTTTGTTAGCTAGATCTGAAAATGTTAGCTCAAAATAAACCAGATCTGAAACCTTAAATGCAAAACCCAAAACTAAATCAATAACTCAAAATTGGAAACCGGTGCACACAGACATGATTACCTTCAACATAGACATGACTTAGAGACGCAGACATAGTTCTATGAGACACAAATGTGGCTACAGAACCCAGACACGACTTATGGACACAGATGCATCTAAAAACACCGTAGATGCGACTTATGAACACAAACATGGTTTCCAAAATCTACAAAATAAAATGTTGTCGATAACACAGACGCAATTCTAGATGTTACAGATGCGCCAGAAAATCAAAAACATGATCCAAAAGTATGCAGATGCGAAAATATCAAAATGCTGTCGAAAATGTCAGATCTGCAACTTCAAAACACAAAATCTGCAACAAGGATGTTAAATGCAAAAAGGGACAAGTCCTACCAGGCGTGCCAAAATGTATATGGTGAAAATGGATAACAATAATAATGATATTGAAAGACTAAATGAATTCAACCACAAAACCCTAGCCTAACAACAACAAAGATCCACCATAACATATGAAGATTACCTAAGACAATGCAAATCAAATGAAATCACAAAGATTATACCATCACATGTCTAATAGAGTTTGGATCTCCATTCTTCCTATCTCCATTGATCTTGTTTGATGCATTTTCTCTCAAATTTTATGTGTGCACAAGAGCTCAACAAAGAGCAGAATGTGGTTGTAAGTAGGATCGTAGTGTAGTCAAGTCATTAAGATGATTCATTAGAATGCATAGAACGATTAGGGTTGATAATGAAGGAAGCATCCTCTTATATAGAAGACACTATATGAAATGGAGGGATAAGATTGAGAGGTGTAAAAGGAGGTCGGCTATGATTAGAGGGTAGGTAAAAGAAATAATAAAATAATGAAAGAGGTAGGTAGTGTATGAATTAAGAGATGAATGACATGTGTCATGGGTAGAAAAGGTTAATGAATTAATTAAATAAATAAAGATTTATTTAATTAATAGAAGAAGTGGGATAATTAAATAAATAAGATATTTATTTAATTTAGAAAAAGGAAAATTTAAATAAATAAATGTATTTATTTAAATAAGAAATAAGGCTAGAAAAGGATAAATGAATTAATTAAATAAATAAAGATTTATTTAATTAATAGAAGAATTAAGCTTAGATAATTAAATAAATAAAAATATTTATTTAATTAGACTGGACAATTTTGGGTGTCCACAGTCGTCACTTGATTGAAAGGAGAGACCTAATTGTATAGTGACATTAAAGACTTGGGATTATGTATAGAGTTATGTAATATTTATTCATGCAATACTACAGAAAAGAAAGAAGTATCTTTGGTTTAGTTTCGTAAATTTCTGGAAAATAACATTGTTGTGTTATAGGATATTTTGATAAGAAAGAGATTTATTTATTCCTTTTATGCATTTAAACTCAAATATTAAGAAATAAATGAATTTGATTTGCGTGCATGTAGGAGACTGAAAATAAAAGCTTTTAGATCAATCCAGGAAAATGTAAAAAGTCATTTTATTTAATTCTATGAATTTTATTTTATCTGTGATTGTATTTTTTTTTTATTTGCAGAAATTAGAACAAAGAATTTATAGCCATCTCTAAGGTTTCAAGATTTATAAAATAAGTAGTTATATGTAGTTGCTATTAATATTTGTCATTTAAAAAGTTGTTGTAGGATTATCCAAGTCTGTCAATTTATTTATTGCAAAAAATGAAAATCATAATCTAGTATAGATTTATTTAAATAAAAGCTAGATTTATTGAGTTGCTGGTAATTTTTATTAAATCTAGTCCATTATATAGTTGAAGTTGAAATTTATTAAATACTGGCATTATTTATATGCAGAAAATAACACTTATAGTAAACAATTTAAATGAAATAATACAATTTCTTTACTTTTGTTGTAAGTGAATGAGAAATTTATTAATCCATCTATTAAATCTTTACATCTAGAATATTTATGAGAGGAAATAAATCAAAAGAAAACAAAATAATATTTCAGTATTCTATTCGAATACATACCTAGAATCAAAATACTATGGTTTATTCCTTACATAATTTCTGTTATATAAAATATATATCTATATAAATATATAATTATATACATGCAAGTTACCTGTATATACTTATATATATATAAAATATATATATTTATATAAATGCCTACGAAAATATATATATAAATATATATAAATATATTTTATCTTTTTAAAAAATAAAAATAAAAATTAAATTAAATAAAAATAAATTTTAGGGGGGGGGGCAAACACTGTGCAATGCATAGTGATCGGCGGGGCCGAACACTGTGCAATGCATAGTGGACGGCGGAGCTGCACACTATGCATTGCACAGTGGTCGGCGGTGCCACACACTGTGCATTGCACAGTGGTCGGCGATGCCACACAGTGGACAGTGGGGCCGCACACTGTGCACTGCACAGTGGGCGGCAAGGCCGAACACTGTGCAATGCATAGTGGGCGACCATGGCCGTGCCGCTCCCCAAGAACCCCACCTCCCATTACTCCGCCTCTACAGGATGAAAATGCTGCCACACCTCCTTCAAAGGCGTTCGGCCCTGCACAATATTTTTAATCAAAAAAAAAAAAATATAAAACCCTAGCTTGGGTAGGGCTAGGGTAATAATAATAGAAGTGGTAAAATTTATAATATAGGGGTATTTTATAATGCAAAATCCCTAGTTAGGGTTTGCATGATTTTGTTTCTTTTATAAAGTTGGGAAAATTGTTATAATAATTAAATATATATATTTATATATGTAATTATATATAAATATAAATATTTAATTACACATAAATGAAAATATAAATAGAAAGTTGTGGAATTAAAGAATGAAGCGTATCTTTAGATTTTAATATTTATTTGGTATTGTAGATTTTTAAGAGTATATAAAGTCAAGTGGGCAAACATTATTTTTTTTAAATCAACCTAAGGGTATTTCTTTTTTAAAAAAAAGGGTTGAGATTTAATTAACATACTTGGATATAGGTTTTTGGAATTAAATCTTATAGGACATTTTTTCGTCATGGGCTTAATTGTACCTTAGTTAATTTAATTTGAGCACATTTTAAGTATGGATTAAAATGAATTAATTTAAGCACATTTTAATTACGGATTAAAATGGATGCTAGGAGAATAATTTTAATTAGCTTTCTAAAATCAATTAATGGCTACCCGAGATTAATTTTGCTTGTGCCAATTAACTATCTGAATTAGTTGAATTATTAAATTCGAGTAGACAATAAAACTATTCACTTGGAATTCTGCATTTAATTTTATTTAATTTTGTATATTTGAGCTAGTTGATCAAGTTAATCTAAACATAGTTAAGACAAAACATGTTGTAGCATTTTATATTTGTCACTTTAATGTTTTTAAAAGTTATGTTTAAAAAAAAAAATTATCCCAGTCTTGCCTTAAATTTTGGGCGTGACATTGTCACTCAATTACCTGAAAAGACAACAAAGAAGAATACAGAGAAGGCTATCATTAAGAGTGTACCTCTTGAACCATCGAAGCAGAAACTACTTGAAGATGATGATGATGATTCTTTAAGTATTTTAGGACCCATTGATATGAACACTTTGAGTGCATCAAAAATGTTGAAGATTGCTAATGTTATGCAATCTAGAGCACATAAGAAGAGACTAAAAGAGCAAAGGATTGAAGTAGAGACAATCCTGAACGCAATAGAAATTTTGTCTTGTTTACTACTAGAAATAGGTGTCGCACATCTTCCTACACCCATTAGCAAACTTGGTCGGTTAGTTGTAGATGCATCTGATCAAATCAAGTCACTTGAAGATGCTGCTCAAATGTTTGCTGAGAAGATCTAGAAGAAGAAATATGGAGATAAACTGGCAAAGAACATTGAAAGTGGAAAAATGGCTCTATCTCATAATGGAAGTCTATTGAGAAAAGTTGTTGAATCTGGAGGAAAGTATCTTGCCTTTACCTCCAATGTTTCTTTCTTTTATTCTGACATTTCTAAGAGTCAAGTTGAAACTGAGCAAGAAATGGAAAGGATATGCAAGGCGTATGTCCCACTCCAAGACTCCATTCATGCCTTTAACCGGTCTGTAGATGATTAGCATGACAGATTGGTCAGGAATGATAATGAGAAGGCTAAGAGACTCCGATCTCTAAAAGAGCTCAAGAGTCTGTTCACATTACAGGTCAACATTTTTCAGAGAGCCTACTCCAATGCAGAAGCTATTCTTGCTACTCCTGAAACCTGCACGCTAGACTTAATGGAAGAATTTCATTCCCAGCTGATGTCTACATTTGAGTATACTGCTAGCATACTGGAATCATGGGAAAATTCTTTATCATAGATGAAGTAGAAATTCAATAATATTTTTATGAGATTAGCCAATGCATGAAATTTTTTAAGTTGTTAATATATGCTGAACACTTTGATACAAATTATATATATATATATATATATATATTTTTTACTTTTTCATTTTGGCATTGTTGTCAAAGGGGGAGTAGAAATATGTGTGTGTTTTTGAAAAATTTGTATTTATGCATGTATTAAGGGGGAGTATGAGTATATGTGTAAATTTGTTGTATATGCACACTTAGCGGTATTGTATTACTCTAAAAAATTTCTAAGTGTTGCCATCAATGCCAAAGGGGGAGATTTTTGGCTTGATGATGATTGTAATGTATTCATCACTAGTTGTCGTTGATGAAACACTCTCACACACACATATTATTACATTGACTACCGGTGTAACTTCAATTGGTTTACACTGTCAACCGGTATGTTTAAGGTTTATCTTTAACCAATACTTTGTGTCAACTGGTATGTGCATAAGAGACAACCTATGGTACACTAATTCAACATCAAAATGAAGATGAAGATGAAGATGGAGATCAAGCGAAAGATTCCAGAACAACGGTTCACATGTTTTGTTCCAACTGGTATTGACTGTTCTAACCGGTATCTGATTTTATGATGAGTTACTAACATCAACTTCTTGGCAGTCATTTTTGTGATGAGTTTTGATCACTTGTCTAGATACACTACACCTAGGAAATTGTGTTTTGATTTCTTTAGGTTGACATAAGATTTGAATGTCTATTTTAAGACATCTTAGTGAATCATTTGAAATATATAGAGAGTGAGTATAATTATGATGTTATGCGAGTACTGCTATGCATAAAGAGTGAAAGATTTTGTTGAAGAGTGATAAATGTTAAGATGAAGAGCAGTGTTGAATGTATTTAGAAGGATCTGATCAAGCAAGTATTGTGCTACTCAGAATAGATCAAACCACTCTTGTTGTTTTCTAAACATTACAACAGAATCAAATCCCCTAACCGAGTAAGCTCTAACAAGATTCATTGTACAAATCCTCTAACAAGGTGATCCATTAGTTTGGATTCTCAAATCCTCCAATGAGGTTACTCCTAACAGGGTAGTACTCTTAATAGGGTATAAGATTCTAATCAATCTTTGGGATCTCTAACAAGATTCATTCCTAGCAAAGCACTTTGTAGACCTTAACCGGTCAATTATCTATTACTACAGATAGTTAACTTGTGAGTTCCATCTCACCATGGTTTTTACCAGTTTGGGTTTTCCATGTATAAATACTTGTGTTATGGTGGATGCTTTACTTTTTGTGGATGTTGTTATATCATTTTGGATAGCATGTATTTTGTTTAAATACTTGGTTAAGTTCATCTACTAGTTAGTGTTTGAAGTAGTGTTTTATTTGGTGTCATTGATTCACCCCCCCCTCTCAATTCTTTTCAAGTCCATCAAACATGTCATCATCCTTTAGTGGTTTCTAACTAAGGCATCTGCATGCCAGTTTCAATCTCTATTTTTAGTTGCACCACTTTGCCTCCTCCTTCATTAGTAAATAACATCTCTGTTAATTTGTCAAGGTGACAAACTCATCACAATTTATCTGTTTTGGCATCGCAACATGCCTTCTCTATTAGTCCAGTGCATAACCCTGATTTCATGCACTTGAGGCATTCCTTAGATCCATTAGTAGTTCTGGTGTGAGCCTTTAAACACCTGCCTTTACTTCTTCTTCCTTATCTCATAGAACTATAATGCACACTTTGCATGATAGGAGATAAGCACCACTTACTAGTGGAGTGACACCTTTTCATCTTCTTCCTATAACGCATGCATGTGGCTTCCCTATTTGTGCAACACATCTTCAAACAGGCACATGTGACCCAGTGTGGGCACATTCATTGTCAGTCATATCTTCACATGGTGACTACATCTTCATTCGGTGGGAGTCCTGTTGTTTTGCAACCACATAGCATACTAGTGACATGTTCATCCTTCTCCTCTGGTGTTTATGTGATTTAGGTAATATTCTTCCTCTTCATCACAAATAATAGCTTAAGCAAATTGCTCATCCTTATTTTACACAAGTCATAAGATTAACAGTTGGCAACTGCACACTGTCAACATAATGCTTATCACTTGACATCCTTTCCTTACCAATGATACACTGTACCAATAACCTTTCCCTTTTATCCACACAAGTCAGGAACTAACTTGTGTATTGTTGACTCCAGTGATCATTCCTCTAAATGAAATCCTCTTCCTTACCTTACCGGTGTTCTACAACACAAGGTGATATCTTATTCTATACTCCTTCTTGACAATGTTGCACATACATGTCTCATACCAGAAGTCATCCCATACCGATTGACATCAATGACAACACAATGCCAACAATCTCCACCTTTGGCATTGATGTCAACTCATGTAGTATCTAACATACTACATAATCTCTCTCCTCCTTTATATGATCCAATAGATTCTCACACATGTAGTATGCGGTATACTACATAAGCTTTCTCCTCCTTTGACAACAATGGCAAAGGGAACTATTAGGATATCATTCCTTGTATATACCAGTTACTGACAAAGTTCTCTCTCCCTTTATCATCATTGGATGCATCTCCTCCTTTGATACCACTTGTTATATTTTCTCAAGTCATAACACTTGAGATGGAGGACTCAACCATCAACTGACACTAATTAAGCATGCAAATCTGATACTATTTATTAAAACAATTAATTGTTGAAGGATGTGTTAGTGAATACTACTCACCTGTCTGTCAATCTACATCGCCTCCCATTTGATCCCAAATTTCTTTAGAGTAAAATATGATTGTACTATGAATACAACCAACCAAATGACAAGAAGATACCCATAACCATGAAATTCTCCTAGGTATACCTACTGCACTATCCATCATCTACAGTTTAGGCAGTCAGTATCATTACAAGTTCAAGTATGATGGCTCAACATTATGAGCACTTGAACTCCCCTTGAGTCATACATATCAGGTCCTCATCTCTGGTTAGGTCTAATATCAGGACTCCAACTATTTTCATATACTAGTTGAACTATGCATATGTGATCATCTGATGATCTTTATCTCCATCATATCCTCCACACCCTATGACATGATCCTGAGTCCACACAATGCCATACATGACATCACCATGTTATAAACTAAAATAGTTAGCCCAAAAATATGCATGCTTGTATGATTAACCACCAGGCCAACATATGTCATTCGGGTCTTCATCAACACCACCTGAGACATAACTTCAAATTCCATGCTACTAGGGTTATTGCAATGAACTCCAACCTCATTGTCTTACATAACCTACAAGTACATGTTAGCATTCATGTCAGTAACATCCTGCACATATCGGTTCCCTATATCGATCAACTATCACTACAGGAGCACCTTCCTATGACTCCTGACATTTTGTATCACCTTGTATCTTATACCAATTGTTAATCTCCATCCATTGGCACCTACATTAGTGATCCAACTTTCATCTATAGGTGTGTAGTCAAGGCAACCTCTACACACTTTATCATATCATTTTCTTCTTTCATATCAGTAGCACCTTGTTCTTCCAAGTGTCCTTCTTCAGTGAGGGGGTGAATGATCTAGTTCAATATACTACTCCCCCTGAGGTCCAGCATCTCCTTTAGGCCTTAGGAGATATCACTTGTGCATTGAATGCATAGTGTCGGTCCATGGTCTTCTTCCTCCATACCTGCTTGGTCTTATTCTCCTTCCTAGTTTTAGGCTTGGGACTAAGTCTTACCACCTTTTGTTGATGGTTCCTTTCATTTCTGGATTCTGCATCACAACTAGAAGTAGTGTTATAGTAGAACACAACATCCACCCCAACTTCATGATTTGGAAAACTCTTAACATACCGGTTTGACCACCTTCTCCTGGGCATGTTGTTGTGACTAGCAACCAAAAATGGTGGACCTCTTGCTTCTACAGAGACATTTCTCCTTTGTTTCCATGCAGGTCTCTGACTTCCATATGATTTGTATCCATCTTTTTTCAGAGAAAAGTTTCTATACTAGCCTCCATGTGACTACGAGTTCCTCTTCCTACATTCAAACTCTTTATGGCCAAATCAATTGTTGTAATAACATACAACATTTGCATTATTAGGGGCAACAAATGGATTCTTTCTAGCATAATTAGGAGATGCGACATGCATGTATCTACTCCTAGATACATTTTTCTCATATGCATGATGTCTATGAGATCCTATATTATTCTTTCTAGTTCTCTTTCTACATTCCTTTTCCCTGTGGCCATAAGCATTACATCCAAAGCAATAACCGGTAAAGGATGCAATATGACTTACAAATTTATTTTTCCATGCATGGGGAGATCTTACCAGTCTAGAATCTCCATTTCTTCATCTTTGAGGATGGATCCTTGGTTGTCTATTTTGTGCAGCTCTTCCATCTGATCTCTTCTTCTCCCACACTTTTCTTTGTCCTATGGGCAGTAGCATTCCTTTGACCTTTGCCGGTAGGAGGTCCACTTTGTTTTCTTCTCATGTTCCTTCTTACAGAGAAGCTATCTTCTCCCATCTTCCCTTTTCCTTTGGGATCTCCATTGTTCCTCCTTGCAATACAGGCCTTCATTCTTGTCTGCAAGTCTTCACTAGTTGTATTTAGGTCAACTTTCTTCAGGGGAGCATTTCTGATTATGAAGGTCTGTCCCTTATTTTCTCTAGTTGAGGAGACAAACAAAATGTCATTATGTGGGACATTCTTGTTGGTGGAGCATTCATTGACACCACTACCTAAACCTTCAGTGTCCTTGGCATGATTTTTCTTATTCAACATTTTGTCCAAGGCATCACTGCTACCATCAAACTGGATTCTTACCTTGACCTCATTTTGACATTTCTCAAGGTCATTTTAGACAATCTCCAATTATCCAACTAGTTGCAGATATTCTTTATCTTTAACTTCTAGCACAAGTGCTATATCATTGCACTGACACTCCTTGGTGCCTTCTTCTTCAGACCTCACCACTGAGATGCATTTCACATATTCTTCAAGGTATTTAGTTAACCTATTTTGCTCCAATATAGAAGCATTCTTCAATATCTTGTATTCCTTTCTTACTCTACTGAGTTCTTCAAGTGCATTTACAAGCTCTCCTTCAAGATCAACTTCTACTTCATCTTCTTCTTCACCTTCACTATCAAATAGATCTTACTGGTTATTTCTATCAACCTTGTCTCCTTCTTCATCTTTTTCATTATCACTACCAAACACATCATACCGATGGGATCTATCTCCATTAACCTCTTTTGATGTGTGATTTTCAAAGTCTGTCTCATGGACCATGAATAGATGAGTCTCCTCATCATCATTTCTACTACAACAATATGATCTACCTTTGTCATCCATGCATAAGTCTGTTGCATTTCTTTTCTCTCTCACAAACTGATCTAGTATTGCAAGGTTTATATCCATAAATCTTCTTTAGTCTATCCCATAAATTCTTTGCTGATCTGCACTTATCCACCTATGAGAGAACATCACTGGTGAGACCACTGAATATAGCCTTCATGGCTTCTTCATTGCACATTCATCTTCTTTCTTCTTTAGAGCTGATGGGAGGACAAACATTCCTAGGGAGACCATTAATAACCAACATCCACACATCAAACCCTAGAGAGGACAAGTAGATTTCCATTCTACAGCTCCAAATAGAATAGTTTGAGCCATAAAAAACTAGAACAGGGATTGACACTAGACAGACCATTGTGTCCTTAAGCCAGAATCTACCCAAGAAAGAGAAACCTTGATAAACAGGGTACCTAGGCTCTGATACCAATTTGTAGACACAATGCACCAATGAGAGGGGGGTGAATCAGTGGTTCTCAAAATTTTTACCTTTAACTATCCCTATGAAAGTATACTGATTAATAGTTCTAGCTGAATGCAGACTTACCAGTTAGAGGAGACTAAACAAAAATTTAGTCACACACAAAGGGACATCACATAACACTAGCATGTACGAGGAAAGCCCAAGATGGGAAAAACATCGGTGAGAAATGCTACTGGAGACTATTGTTCCAATCCAGCCTCACAATGAATCTTTGTTACAATGTTTAGTGCACCAACCCAAGGAGCTACATTCCTTGATTTAGGGCACCAACCCAAGGAGCACCAACCCTTGATTTAGGGCACCAACCCAAGGAGAACCAACCCCTAACTTGTGTATGGGCAACAACCCAAAGGAGCTACAACCCCTACACTGAGCTACAACTTAGTGAACACAATAAACATTCAAATACAAAAGTAATATCCTGGTTACAAATGAGTTTTGCAACCTCTACACATAACTTCCTTCTGCTGGTGAGACACCTTCTCTATTACATCGGTTCACTTTTCTGTTGCTCTCATCTACTGCTGCCTTGTCGGTAAACTCTACAGGATCACCTCTACTCTTATTCTTTCTCTACTGGTTCTCCTCCTAACTTCTCTACTCTTTAGTATTCTCTATTGTCTTCTTGCTGATACAAGCACCTACCGGTTGTCTCCTCTGATGCAATCTAGCTTCTATATTGGCTGCTCAAACCATATCGGTTAACCATCTATTAAACCTTATCATCGATGTAACCTTCACTCATTTGATCACTATTCTCTTCTGCTATTTTCACTTTGACTAATTTAACTCTCTCATGCAACACTCAATCACTTCCCAATAGCCCTATCTTCTTTTATTCGGCAGCAACCTTCAATGATTTTGGCTTCCTTATTTATAACCTAGTTTTCCTGCCAAAAGACAATTCAAAAACATGGGCGGTTAGGGTTTCCTCATCAACCTCGAGGAAAACCAAATCCTATCAAATCTTGTCCAATCTGATCGCCCAAATAGCTATTTTCTCATCACTTCCATTAACGTGCCTTCTTGAGCACGACTTCTATCTTTGGCAATCTGCTTTTTCCCCTATCGGCTGATCTCTTAGTCAATCACCAAGATTGGTCTTGTGGTTTCCTTCATCTGTCTCAATCTCCTAAATTATTCTAAGCTGGTTGTTAGTTGTTCTCTAGACCTCAAGCCACAAACCTCTACAATGGCTCTGCAACACATCCCATGACTTATGGGATCTACCATTAATTTCGACCAACTCTACAACTACCTCGTTGGTGCACACTCCATCAATCATTGTATGCAAGTCTTCCACCCTGACTCCATGTGGCATCCATGTCGACCAACATCCAACTCTGATTGGTGTGTTGATTCAGATAGGATCACTGACCAAACACTCAACCGGTTCTTCACTTCTGCTGGTTTAATAACCCTGATGGTATCTCATACTTTATCTATTAACCTTCATGTCTACCCTATGTTGAACTATTGATGGAAATTCTTAACCGGTCACTAGACATGTCTATCCATATAATTCTCATTCTCATCAAGTAGAGTCACATCTCTTAGCCTCTTCACTTCCTTACCGGTAGCCATCTTGATGACAAAATATCATCATCCTTCAATGATTTCCAACTAAGGCATGTGCATGCCAGTTTCATTCTCTATTTTTAGCTCTACCACTTTGCCTCCTTCTTCATCAGCCTAAATAACATCTCTACCATTTTTTTAAGGTGACAAACTCATTACACTTCATCTGTTCTAGCATCCCAACATGACTTCTCTGTCAATCCAATGTATAACCCTAATTTCATACACTTGAGGCATTCCTTCGATTCACCGGTAGTTCCAGTGTGAGCCTTTAAACACCTGCCTTTACTTCTTCTTCTTTATCTTACTAAACTATAATGCACACTTTGCATGATAGGAGATAAGCTCCACTTACCGATGGAATTACATCTTGTCATTAGCTTCCTGCAATGCACTCATTTGGCTTCCTTGTTTGTGCAGCTCATCTTCAAACATGCACATGTGATCTAGTGTGGGCATATTCACTATCAGTTATCTCTTCACATGGTGATTGCATCTTCATCCGGTGGGAGTCCTACTATTTTGCAACCACACAACATACTGGTGACCTGTTCATCCTTATCCTCTAGTGTTGATGTGATTTAGGTAACATTTCGCCTCTTCATAACAAACAACAGCTCAAGCACCTTGCTCATTGCTCATCCTACTTGTACACAAGTCATAAGCTTTCCAGTTGGCAACTACACACTATCAACACACCACTTATCAATCGACATCCTTTCCTTATTGGTGATACACTATACCGGTAACCTTGACCTTTCATCCACACAAGTCAGGCACTAACTTGTGTACCGGTGACTTCAGTGATCATTCCTCTGAATGTCATCCTCTTCCTCACCTTACCAGTGTTCTGCAACACAAGGTGATATCAAGATATCTCATTTTGTACTCCTTCATGACAGTGTTGCACATACATCTCTCATACTGGTAGTCATCCCATACCGATTGACATCAATGACAATAAAATGCCAACAATAATTTGGTAGATAAAATTCAACAACTTATTGTAACTAGTACCATTCAAATACTAGATGGAAATGAGTTGGGCTCTCATATTTTTCCTTTTACATAACATTTAAGTTCCTATTATGTTTCTTCTCCTTATGTGACATTGGTAGCTTACCTATTAGGGGATCATTTTCATTCATGGTGATATAATTTCCAGTGCAATCATACATTGGTAGAAACATAATAGTAGTTTTATTCTTGTCTCCATGCTTGGGGGCAACACTATCATTTTAATAATCCTTTCTTTCTAGGGACTCACTTTCACTTTGTGAAGGAGGGCCTTTATTAAGGATCTCTTATCGATTCTAGAGGTGTATGTCCTTGTTGAGGATCTCCTTCCTTTTATTGGAATAAATATCCCTAATGACGATTTAATCCTTGCCTCATAAGCACATATCCTTAATGGGACCTCTTCCTTAGTGTTGAAAGCCTATAATCATTCATCGAATTCTTCCCTTTATTGAGTGGTATCTTTTATAATTAACCCTTCTATATTATGATAGGCATCCCTATTGATGATCTTTTCCTTATATTAGAAGAGTGTGTTGTTGGCATTATTGTCTTTGATGTCAAGGGATGTCAAGAGGTTGCAGAGAAGTAGAAAACAATCATACAGAACATAAAGATAGGAAAAGACATGTGAAGTGCATAACGTATAACACGTAGGTTATGCTATCATGCATGAATTTGTGCATAACATGTTGTGTTATGCTACATCAACCTCGACCAAATTCATTATATCCATGTGTTCGCAATGGTCTACACTTATGTGTTGGTGATGTGTACATGTAAGGCCTCTTTGGTGCATTGTTTGTCACACTCACCACCTAGAAAGGAATTCTTCAGTATTGACCGAGTTTCGAGTTGGGTATTGTGAGTCATGATTTCCATGTGGCAATAGTTGTTTGGTTCACATGTGTTAGTGGATCCTATAGTGTATTCAAATGAAGGAAAGAGACTATACCAGATAACACTTCAATGAAGAAAAGGTCATCCACAACTACCCCACACCATTGAAAAGTAAGATGTACTAGTCATGCAAGATAAAAGTTTCATAGAGGTCAAAGACCCCCAGCTATCTCACAATGTAATGGACAAGGGGTTTGTGACCATGTGGGATAACAATGACAAAGGCACATTAGGTCCCCCCCCTGCCCCTGCTATCTTGCACCACTCATAACAAAAGAGAATTGGTCTTGTGAGAATAGAAATCAATGGACGGATTGAGGCTCCCCGCTATCCCACATCATCAAAATGTGCGAAGTGATGGTCATGCGAGACAACACAAGGAGGAGCATGACATGCTTCACCCTATCCTATAGTGCTAAGAAGGATGAGATGATGGTCATGCAGGGTAACATAAAGATAGTGGTAAATGGTTCCCGCTATCCCACAACATTCAAGATGGGTTTATGATGGTCGTGCGATATAAGAAAGTAAAGTGAGAGAAGAATCCCGCTATCCCGCAACTTGCATAGGGATGAAAACAGGACCTTGCCAGGTAAATAAAGAATGAAGAGAATGTTGAAGTCTCTTATCCTACATGGGTTAAGAGGTCATGTCGAATTTCTTGGGAGTTAACAAAATTAAAGGGAGACAACGCTCGCACTATCCCGCATTGTATGGGATAAGAAAATGAAGGGAATATTGTGGATCTCCTTATCCTGCACAGGTTGAGAAGCTACACAAAGAGTTGTGTGTGCTAAAAAGAGAATGTATACCATGAAGAGAAAGGAAGTTCTTATCCCACATGAGTCAAACGGTTACACTAAGAGTGATGTGGGCTAATAAAAGTGAAGGACTTCATTGATGCTTACCCTATATGGGTAATTTGGACTTGTGAATAATGATGTGGGATAATGAAAGGAAAGAATGAGGTAGCTTGATTGGATCTATAGTCCATGTGGCAGTTGACTATGGTTGATCGGGTGGCTTGGATGTTAATAAAGAAGACTATTGATGATATTTGTGCATATCGATAGGTACAAGGGTTTTATGTGGAGGTGACCTTGACCAAGTGATATGTACAAAGAATATGAAGACATGAGGATCCCTGATGGACAAAGAACAAATCAGATACACAAAATTCGATAATGTTGGAAGTAGTTGTCGATCTTTTCAGGGTAGATCGATAGAGGATGGAGAATTTATTAATGGAAACCGAGTTGCAGATGGTTGATGGGCTCAAGGTGATCGACAAAGATATAATCAAATTATTTGGATATATTGATTTTGCTAAATATAGCAACCCAGTATAGAGAAATTTCATAAAATTAGAGAAGAGCCTTTTAATGCAGATGGTCAATCCAAGAAAGAAAATCCAATTTGCTAAAAACCGAATCCCAGAGAGAAATGAATTAGTTTTAAATTGCATATTTTGAGGGAAAAACATTCCTCGATACAGAGTTGATTGTGCAGGGCTGTAAATGTGATTCAACATTGGTAGGTTTGGTTCTTGAGATAGAGATAGGGGTGGAAATATAAATATCTCAACTTGGTGACCATGAAAAAGTTAGGTTCTGAAGAGAGTGGTGTTGCTACTAAGGAAAAAAAAAAGGAGACATCCACAGAAATAGAGAGTGTAAGAAAAAAAAAAGGAAGAAGAAATATTGATAGAGGAATGTAGAACACAAGATGCCATTGAGAGGTGGGGTGAATCAGTGGTTTTCAATATTTTCATCCTTTTAAACTTGACTATGTGTACCGGTTAGAAAATATAACACAAAGTGAATATACCAGTGAGATAAGGGAAGAGAACAAGATGCAAGCACATATAAGGATACATCATATAACACCAGATATACGAGGAAAACCCAATATAGGAAAAACCTCAGTGAGAAATGTTGCTAGAGTCTCTATATTACAAATTTTTGGGAACCAACCCAAGGAGCACCAACCCCTAATTTAGGGCACCAACCTAAGTAGCACCAACCCAAGGAGAACCAACCCCTGATTTAGGGTACCAACCCCTATCGATTAAGGGCACCAAACCAAGGAGCACAAACCCTTGCACCAAGCACCAACTCAATGATTAAAATACACTATATTAAAATAATAGGAATAACCCGCTTATAGATGAGTTTTGTAACCTCTCCATATAATCTTTTCATCGGTTCACCTTTGCTCTGTTCTCTCCCGATTCTTTGCTCAATTAGACCCACTGCTGCTTGTCACCACTAGTATTCTTCACTCTATCAGTTCTGTTCACTTTGTTGGTTATGTTCACTTTGTCGGGTTTGATTCCTCTTCTGCTCAGTCTTTGCCTTGCCTGACCTCCCTTGATTCACACTTTGCACTGCTTCACACTCTGATGCCTCCTTGCCGATTGGAACACTATCGATTCACTTGAGTGATACAATCTTTAGCAGCTTACTGGTTACTTTGGCCTCACTGATTTAACCATCTGTTAAACCCTCTTACTGATTTACCTTCCAACACTTAGTCACTATGATCTTTGATGAACTCTCTAACTGGTTGGCTATCTGATGCACTCTAACACTCTTCTCTTCAATATCCAGTACCTAATCATCTGGTAGCATCATCTTCTATGATCTATGGTTTGCATATTTATACTTGACCTTTCCCACCAAGATGGACATTCAAACTTTGCATGCTAGGTTTCCTTCCACCAATCATGGACAGTATCAAATCATATTTGATCTACATGTGGATTGACGACCTGCAAGAAATCAAACATCATTTCCAATCTTGTTGCTTCCAATACATGCTTGATATATTTAGCAAACACAAAAAAATGATCGTCAACCTGTATCTATCAATCACATTAAATGATCTCTTAGTTTGTTACTCTAAATCTATTCTACACCAGGACATCCTACATTGATCATGATGCTAATGAATTAGTTATCTACCCTCTGATCTATCTTTAGTGACAAACCCCTTCAATCAACCCGTGATATTTGGGGTCTTCATTTAATGTTGACCGACTCATCACCAACCTCGCCAAAACACCCTTCACCAAATATTGTATGTTTGCCACCTGGAGACTATGTGTCATCTTTGTTGGCACCAACCTCTTCTCACTCCATTGTGTCAGTTCGAACTTAGTCAACAGCCACAACACACAAGTGGTGCATACTTTATACTACTAGTCTTCTTGCCTTACCAGTGATGCACTAACTGGTTAACCTTTGAACCAAGAAGTCAACTATTCTGCCAAAGGGATACATTAACCTAGTCACCAAACTTGTCAATCCACTGCATGCTCATCTTCATCTGATTAGAGCCTTTCACTTCTACACTCTTTGATCTCTTATGGGTTGACATTGACATGTCAACAGTCTCTAACGCACACCTCCTCTCATACCGTTTGCATGATAATCTTAGACCTCAAACATTAATAGGCATCTTTGTTGATGTCAGCAACCTAGAGTGACTCCAAATCTGTAAGTGCTACAACTTATCCTTCTCCTTCATTTGTACAGACCTCATCTCAACTGGTTTGCCAAAGTGGAAAACTCATCTCTCCACTCTTCCTTCTCTATCACGGTAGCTCATCATGCCTACTCTTCCTGATTCGGTGCACATCTCTGGTTTCATACACTTAAGGCATCTTTTTGTTTCACTTGTTCATCTGATGTGAGCTCACAATAACTTTCCTTTAACGTCATGACTAACCTATCCCAAAGAGATAATGCATTCCATGCATGTTGGGAGATAAGATAATTATTATCACTTATCGGTGGGAGTGGATCCTTGTCACCTGGTGGCTAATATATTGTTCTCTCTGCTTCCAGTATTGCATTGATATGATTTTGTTGTTTGAGCAGATACATCTTCAATCAAAACTCATAACCTGGTAGACATCTCTTTTGTCTACCTTGCTATCCTTCATCTGGTGACACCATCTTCATCCAGTGGAAGTCCTGTTGATTGACATCCAAATGCTTACCAGTTGTCTGCACATTCTTTATGGATCATCCTTCCTTTCTTACCAATCACATGCTTATTGGTTGGCAACCATACACTACCAACACATCACTCACCGATTGGCATTGCCATAATGCCAACTGTCTCCAATGTCTACTCACTAGTTAACACCAACTTATGTCTCCAACACTAACTTGTATACCAGTGACTCCAATGACCGGTTGACATCCCATACTTACTGGTGACAAGCTATATCAGTAACATGTTATACCAGTTGACATCAATGACACCATTATCGGTTGACATCACTAACAACACAATACCAACAATCTCCCCCTTTGGCATTGATTTCAACACATGTAGTATCCGGTATAGTATAGGTCATTTCTCTCCCCCTTTGACAACAATGGCAAAGGGTACTAATAGAACTATCTACCAGTTGCTTCTCCCTCTTTGACCATTATACTTTGCATCCTCTTATCTAGCAACACTTGAGATAGAGTGCTTAGACACCAAACGACACCAATTGTATATACCAATTTGATACCAATTGTAGAAAAGTGTGTAAGTGAATTTCACTTATCTTCTAGTCAGAATGCATCTTCTCCCCCTTTGGAGGTAACTCTCCCTCTTTGTCAACTCTCCCTATACACTAGCCTAGTGTTCCTTTGACCTGGTGGTCCAAATGTGATTTTGATTAAGTACAAATTGAATAGACACTAAAGGAAATCACAAATGGGGATTGATTAGCACTTCCCAAAGTCTCAATCATACTGGTACAACCATATACACTTGATCTCCCCATGTGTTCAATGTATCTCATAGCAATTAGAAGATATGATTGTGAACTCCCCTTGAACCACAGATCTTAGGTCTTCATTACCTATCAGATCCTGAATCGAGACTCTAATCTGCACCTTATACTAGTAGAGCTGAGCATATATGATTTACAAATGATCTTCTAGCTCCATGATATCCATCACAACATATGGCATGATCTTATATGACCACAATGCCAAACCACATCACTATCATGTCAACTATCCAATGACTTAAATCAAAATGATGCATCCATATAAGGTCGACTACCTGACCAACACATTGTCATTTAGGTCTTCTCTAGGATCACCTGAGACAAAATTTCCTCAATCTAAGCCACTAGAGTCACTACAATGATCATAATTTGTCATTCCGGTTAACAACCATACCGATAACATACTATACATATCGATTTACCATACCTGTCCAATATCTCTACCCAAATTATTTGTCCATCAGCCTTTGTCTTCTTGTGTCAAGTTCCTTTGATTCCAATTGTAATTTGAACCATGCATTGACACATGTAGTAGTAATCTATCTCACATATATAGATGTGTAGCTAAGGCATCAACCACACACACTGCCATATCATCTTCTCCCTTATACTGATAACAAACTATCCTTCCATTGGGGGTGAATGATGTGAACAATATGTAGCTCCCCCTAAATTTATGCATCTCCTTTAAGCCTCAGGAGATATCACCTATGCATTGAATGTGCAGTGCCTCCCCATGGTTATATTCTCTTTATTCTTCCTCCATACCTACTTGATCTCCCTTTTCTCATTTGCAGTCTTTGGAGCAGTGTTGGCTTTCTTTCGTTGATTGGTTCTTTCTCTACAAAATTCTGCAGCATGATTGGAAGCATTGTTGTAGAAGAAGATTGTGTTCATACCAAACAACTCATTGGAGGACCTTCCATCACACTGGTTTGATCTTCTTCTCTTATCATGTTGTTGTAACCAACTACTGGAACCAAACAAATTTCTTGGTCTTGTAGAAACACTTCTCCTTTTGTTCCATGTTGATCTTTGATTCTCATATGCTCTATAACCATTTCTATATTGAGCATGACTATTATATCAACTGCCATATGACTGAAATTTCTTCTTCCTGCATTCATGACTTCTATGGCCAAATCTAATGCATCTTTGACAAACGAAATTGTTATTCCTGGGAAATGCATTTTGTCTATTCCTAGACCTCATTTTGCATTCATCTTTCCTATGACCATAATCCTTGCATGAAAAAAAGTAACTCAATAAGGAGGGCTTACAACTTACAAATTTATTTTGCCAAGCATGAGGTGATCTTACCAGCTTGTCTTATCCATTTCTACTTCTCCGGGGATTTTTCTTGGGAACAACAACATCTCTTTGTCTTCCATCAATAGAAGGTCTTCTAGGTTGTCTTCTTATGTTCCCATTTTTGATGAAGCCTCCTTCACTTATCTTTCCTTTCCCTTTAGGATCAGTATTATTCCTTCTTGCGGTAGCACCAGTCTTCATCCTCATATCTTCACCGATTGCAGTTAGATATATCTTTCTTCTTGGAGCACTCCTGACTACAAAGGTTTGTTTATCAGCATTTTCACTTTTGGAGACAAACTGAATTTAATTGTTGGAGATGTTCTTGCTTGTAGAGAATTCATCGGAATCAAATCCTAATCCACCGATATCCTTGGATTTTTTTGGCTTGATCAACATTTTATCCAAGGCATCATTGCTACCATCATACTGGATCCTCACCTTGAGCTCATCCTAGCATAGCTCAAGGTCTTTTCAAATATTCTCCATTTCATCATTTAGCCTGTGACATTCTTTATCCTTTGTCTCCACTTCTAGCTCCAACTCCTCACATCTACTCTCTTTGGCATCAAAAACTAATTTCAATTCACCGGTCATATCTTTGGCCTCTTCAAGTTGAGTTGTCAATATGTAGATATTTCTATTTGACTCTTCAATGCATGTTCTCAACTAACTACATTCTTCATGAACTAAAATTTTGTAATTCTTAAAATCATTCCTAACATTTTTTAGTTCATCTAAGGCACTTACTAGCTCCCCTTCAAGATCAACTTCAGCCTCAACTTTTTCTTCATCCTCTTCATCACTGCCAAACACATCTTTCTAGTAGGATTGATCTGTATGATCATTTTGAGATATGTGGATCACACTTTCTGTCTCTTGAGCCATGAATGGATGGGTTTCTTCTTCATCATTGATGCAATAGCTGGCTGATCTATCTTCATCTGAATACTCATGTATTCTATTTCTCTTCTTACTTTCAAAAATCGGTTCTATAGTGGTAGGTACATTACGATAGAGCTTCTTCAATTTGTCCCATAGGCTTTTTGCAGACTTGCACCTGTCCACCTTTGAAGAAACATCACTGGAAAACCTACTGAGTATAGCTTTCATGGTTTCAACATTGCACATAGATCTTCTTTCAGCTTCAAGACCAGTGGGAGGAACAGAAGGACTAGAATAGCCATTCACAATTGACATCTAGACATCATACCCTAAAGAGGATGCGTAGACTTCCATCCTACAACTCCAAATGGAAAATTTTGACCCATTAAACACTAGATTAGGGATTGACTCAAAACTAACCATTGTGTTCTCAAAACCAAAATCTACCCAAGATAGACAAAGCTTGTCTAACCTAAGCTCTGATACCAATTGTAGAACACAAGATACCACTGAGAGGGGGGTGAATCAATGGTTTTCAATATTTCTAACCATTAAACTTGACTATGTGTACCTGTTAACAGATCTAACACAAAGTGTATATAATGGTGAGATAAGGGAAGAGAAGAAGATGCAAGCACACATAAGGATACATCACATAACACCAGATATATGAGGAAAAACCAATATGGGAAAAACCTAGGTGAGAAATGTTGTTGGAGTCTATTGCTCCAATCCAACCTCACAATGAAAAGTTGTATTGCAAAGTTTACGACACCAACCCAAGGAGCACCAACCCAAGGATCACTAACCCCTACTGATTTAGAGCACCAACCCTCACACCGAACACCAACTTAGTGATTACAATACATTATATCAAAATAATAGTAATAACTCGGTTACAAATGAGTTTTGTAAGCTCTTAATATAATCTCTTCATCAATTCACCTTTTATCTTTTCTCTGTCGGTTCTCTACTCACTCAGACCCACTACTGCTTGTCACCATCGATATTCTTCACTCTGCTAGTTCTGTTCACTCTACCAGTTCTTATTCCTCTTTTTCTTAGTCTCTGCCTCACTTGACCTCCCCTGATTCTCACTTTGTAGTGCTTCACACTTTGTTGCCTCTTTACCAGTTGGAACACTATCGGTTCACTTGACTTCTATAATCTTTAGCAGCTTGTCGGTAACTTTGGCCTCACCGGTTTAACCCTCTGTGAAACCCTCTTACCCATGTTGGCCATTTCGAGGAACTGATTATGTGTTGCATTGATTTTTTGTCATTGATGTCAACACTAGCTATTTTGGATGCTTTACCGACACCCTTCTAGTCCCAATAGGATTTGTGATTTCTGGCTGGTTTGGAGCCGGTATGGTTTGGTTATGAAATTGTCTTATTTATGATACTCATGTTCATATTCAATAAGTTGGTTTTGATTTCGTGATCGGATGCTATCTATTTGCTTAGAAGCTTGGCTTGTGGTTCCGGTGAGAGTTTCACTGGTAGAGTTTTGATGAAGATCTTTGATAATATGCATAAGTGGTGTTGGTGCAACTTCTGTTATGGATTTAGGATCCTAATAGTGATCATGTTTGAGACTTGGCAAATGGGGATCATTGCTCTAGCGTGTGGACCTATATTGGGTCCTGGTTGATCTAGGTTATGGACCAACTTAATGTAACATGTGGACTGGATCTCTCGATGTGTTTCTAGGATGTCTTATATGTTGGATATTATTTGTTTGGTCTAAGACCGACATGTTTTGTAATTATGTAATTGGTTTATTGTCTGTTGGCTGACCTAATTGTTCATGGTTGAGGGTTTGTATATATATGATGTACGATCTCATTGTAGATCATGGGGATATAGTTATGGAATGGGATATGGATATTTAATGTGCAAATAATGGAATATCATTTAGGTAGAGGATTTGGTCGATCATTGGAGATCAAGTTGGGTTAATGTAAGAGTATTTAGTCCTCTAGTATTGATTAATCAGAACTGTAATCAGGCATAGGAGATGCTATCTTTGTAGTTCATTTATTTCTCCAGATTGTAGTCTCGATTTCTATGTAGTCAGTGAAACTCCTTTTGTGATGAGAAGTGCACTCTAGGTTGTTTGCCTTCCTACAAATGCAGGCCCCTCAATTGTAATTCACATACTTACTATAGAAATATTAGTTGACTGTGGGTAGGCTTCCCACCATGGTTTTTCCCTTTACCAGGCTTTCCACGTATAAATATTGGTTTCATGTAGATGGTATTTATTCTCTGATTATTGTTTATGCCTAATTGCTTTAACTGCTATTCCAGTATTTGGTTTAAGCATTCCAGTATTAAAGTTTTGGGTTTTGGTATTAAAGTTTTAATTGATAAATGTTCTGGTAATCTATGACAACTGATTCACAATGCCCTTTTAGTTGTCTTGTGGTTATTTGAACTGTCTAAAAATTGGTATTAGAGATTTGGTCCTCTCTGCAGAAATCTTAACCGCTTGAGGAAGATCCTATGGTGACTAAGAGTTCAAGTTCATCTAATTCTTTTGGAGCTATCTTTCAGAGAGATATTCCTAGACTTGATGGAACAAATTACACAATATGGAAGATTCAAATAGAGACTCATTTGAGACGTCTATGAGGCCCTACCCCGACTCAATTTGACATTTTCAGTTATTTGCATATTGAGACTATTATGGATGCTTTATTTTATGCTTTATGGATTTAGAACTTATATGATTCTATGATTTGGATCACATTCAAATATGTTGATGCTTTATTTATGCATGATGATTATGAAACTTTATATGTTGCTAGAATAGAATTGCTTTGAAATGGTAAATGTTATTATTGGAATTGCAGGACTTCATGTTGATGATAGAAAAATGATGCGTATTTTATGAATGCTTCAATTTTGAGAATTATGTTAATTACTTATGTGGAATCAAATTTGAATGAATGAGATATTGAATTATTGTTGCCAAATGTATGAGTGATTGAATGTGCAATGAAATCCATGTATTTAATTATGTATAATTGTGATTATTGAGAATTATTAATGTGTTAATTGAGATGCACAGGAAAATTATCCATGTGACCATGGAATTTATATGGAGAACCAAACCTAGACCAATGTACGTTTGTTAAGCCAGGGGTTGTCTATTTGGAGAGACAACACCCCATTTATAATGTATTTTATTTGTGAAAGTAAATGATGCATGTGTGTTAATTTGATTTTATGTAATTGTGTAAACCTACAAGAGACAAATTCCATGTGTGATTTTTTATATTGTATTTTATTGTGTCACTTGACACGTGATGATTAGTGTCATTTATTTTGGACTTGTCTCTTGGAGGGAGTTTTGTTTCTACCAAAGCCATTCAAACAAATGAGTGTGGTCCCAAAATTGTCTTGGGTAGGGAGGCTTGGGAGTGGTCAACTCAAGTTTGACCCGTAGGTTAACTTCAGTTGGGTTTCTAAGAGGTCAAATGGACTCCTAGGGTCGGTTTTAGGGCTTTTCCAAAGGTCCAAAGGGTATACCTATGGCTTAGGGGTATTTTGAAACATGTGACTACTCCCATGTGACTGTTTAGTCACCTCAAAAAGTGGTTTTACCAAGGTGAGCGAAAATTCAACTTAGAAGGCTCCTCCTAGGATAGACAACCTTCGCTTTTGATGTCAAACTCTCTTCCCCATCTTCTCTCACCTTTTTCCCTTTCCAGTTTTAGTAATGTGTAAGAGGTTGGGAAGAGCAACCAATGGGAACTCTCACCTCACCCAAGGGGTTGGGAAGTGTGTGAGAGGCCTTCTTAGGCAAGAATTAGGGACTTAGTGAGTAATCACCCACTCTCCATTATTGGAGATTATGCAATTTTTGAAATTTAGTTGTAGGATAGAATTTTGGTGAAGGGGTTGGTGGAAAGTTTGTGTGGATTTGGGTAGCTCATCCCCAACTAAATCTAACATACCTATTGACAGAATAAGGTTGGTTTTATTTCTTTTTGTTTATGTTGTTTATGTTGTTTTTGAAAAAAAAAATGCTTGTTGAAAGAGATGTGTTTATGTAAATTGTTGTAGGAGAAAAATGTGAGTTTTCATTTCTAAGTTTTTGTTTATGTGTTCTTTTTTTTTTTGGGAGTGTCCAAGACCTCCTACTCTTAGGAGAGTAGGAAGGTCTTAGGGTGGAAGAAGCATGACAGCCTTGGGTGAGAGGCTCTCCTTAAGGAGAGTGATCTCAAGGGTGTCCTTTGTGACCCTTGTTGCATAGCCCTGTATATGCATTTGGGGGTCATAAGGGGAGAAAATATGGCCTTTGAGCCTTTGGGGGGCATAAGGTGTGGAGGTGTATCTTTTGTTGTATTTTGTATTGACATGAGGTGGCTTGAGTTGTAATTTGGCTTGCAATCACCCCAATGGTACTTGGTCCACTTCCACCCGTGGAATGATCATCACAAAATGTGGTGAAAGTGTAGCTTGGGATGGGAAGGTGCATGTTGAGTGTTTGTCTTTGTTGTTGTGTTGTTTGTTTGTTTGTAACCCGTCTAGTACTTAGTTCTCCAAGCTCGAGGGTGGCTTCTAGTAAGCCTAGGCTGGGAGGTGAGCTCTCCATGGTCAAAGTTGTATTTTACTGGAGGTTTATTAGGATGAAAGAGAAAAGAGGGAGGGCTTTGTTGCTGTTTTGTGTTGCAGAAAATATTTAAAAAAAAAAAAAATGTATTTAATATTGTAGCTTGTATAAAAAAAAATGAGAACTATGGCTGTAATTAATTTCCAAAAGGAAAGAAATGTATTATTTCATTCATATTCCTATGGAAGGGAAATATTAGTTGGGTTTTCAAACCCATTTGTATTCTTATTTACTTTGTATTTACATTTACTAAAGAAATATATTTTTTCCTACTTTGTTAGTTTTGCAAAAAGAAAGATGAAATGTATTAGCTTGTATTTAAATCTTCATGCTTTTAAAAAAAAAAAAGAAGTAGAATCATTTTTGTGTATTCTGAAAATAAAATTAGTTGTTACTACATATTTCTTTATGTTATTTATGCTGCTGCAATAAAAATAAATCTGTCATTTATTTTCCCATTAAAAGCAGAAAACAAATCTTATTGTAGTAGTCTATTTTATAAAAAAAAAAATTAGCATTTAGTTGTAGTTTTATTTTGTTACCAAAAAAAAGAGTATATTCTATGATTGCCGTTAGAATGCATGGTAGATAATAGTTTCGGAATGTTAGTTTTTAAACAAAACAAAAAAAGAATATTCAACATATATTTCTTCAACTTTATTTTAAAAAAATATATATATATATTCTTTTTTTCCATTATACAAACTATAAGTAACATTAGTAAAATCTCTGCATGCATTTTAAAGATATACAAAAATAATCAACTCAAAGGTTGCCTAAATGAATTATAATTAAAAGGCAGCTATATATATATATATATATATAGCATATATACCTTCTATTTATTTAAATGTCTTTTTTGAAAAAAAAACTGTTTATTAAAAAAAATAAACCAGTAATGTATATCACTAGATCTATTTATACATATATATTTATATGTATATATATATATATATAAACTTTTTTTTTTAAACATATTTATTAAACACACGAAAAAAAAAAAAAAAAAGTTTGCATGAGAAAGGTGGGCCGCAGCCTTGGGCGGCAATGCCCACAGTCTGCGGGAGCCCACAGCTGTGGGCGGCGACGTCCACAGATTGCGGGGCCGCAGCTGTGGGCGGTGCCGTCTGCATCTCACGGGCAACCCCCGCACCGCCTCTCCTCCCTCCACCATGAAAATAGCTCCGGTTCGGCCCTGCGCGCCCGTCGTGAGTAATAAGAAAGAAAAAAAATGCCACCTTCCATGGCCACCGCATCCCCACACCTGCACACACACACAAAAAGAAAAAAGGCATTACACTCACACACAAAATAAGAATTATCACACACATGCCCTAACCCTAATTTCGGGTTAGGGCAAACACTAATGGATTTAAAAAAAATATGTGTGAGGGATATGGGTGTTTCAAAAGAAAAGGGTTGGGGTTAACATGTGACTTTGTAGGATTTTAAAAATAATAAAATAAAATAAAAACTTTCCCCCCTTCCTCTTTAGAATATACTTATAAACATATATTTATATTCATAGGTAAAATATATATATATATATATATATATATATATATAAGTAATTTAACTTCTATATTTGTTGAAATCAAATTAGTTAGTGGTAAAAATTAATTAATGCTCTTTTAATTATTTAATGAATGTTGCAGCATTCAAAAAAAGAAAATTTCAAAATTCTTAGGTAGAATAGACCCTTGGGAAAAGCACAGCGATATTTGTGGGGTCAAGTGGTCCATTTAAATTTTAAATTATGAAATATTTTAATTTATGGGGATTTTATTTAATAGGGTTGTTAAATTTAATAATTAGGACAATTTATTTAGACCCTAGGCAATTAAAGAACTATAAGAGATTATTGGACAATTAATTTTAGAGATTATATAATAAGTTTGAGATTAATTGCTAAGGGAGTCTAATTATTTATTAATGGAAGATTAGTGATAACTCTTTTGGAGAGATATTAGCTCGCTGATAACTTAGATAATTTTATCACCAAATTAAATTAATTGTTTGATTCACTCAAAACATAGTCAAGACCAAACTAGATTTGCATTATTTTAATTAAGTTAGTCATTTTAAGTTAAGTATTTAAAAAAAAAAAAATTATTCCGTTTGTGCCCAAAAGTTTGGGCATGACATTTTGGTATCAGAGCAAGGTTACCAACACTAGGAACCTTACTCCATTACGTTTCACTATAATTATTTAATTAATTAAATTGTATTTATTTTCATTATATTTATGTTTAAAGTGGCTAAAATATTTCTCCTAAAATATTTATTTATTTCATTTTATTTTATTTCTTAAAAAGGATGCCTCCAACTATACGACAAACTCGCAAACGTGGTAGAGGCCCTAGGCATGAACGCATGGCATGCGAAGAGGTCCATAGGGAGGAATCGGTTCCAGAAGTGAACCCAGAAGCCCCTCCCGAATGATCAGTTGACCCGAACCGAGACATCTTGGTAACTCTACAGAACTTGATTGGCATAGTTTAGGATAGGCTTCCGGTAGTAGATCAAAATGTTGAGAACCAGAACTCAGGAAGCCATAGAATATTAGAACAGGAATGGAGTAGGAGTCCACCTCCTAATCCCGTGGAGAGTCAGGATGGGCATGAGCCCGAGTCCGTTCACCTACCAGCACCACCTCCAGTCGTAGCACCAGTGTATGTTGAGAGGGCACGTCGGGATCCAGGAGATCTAATCAGAAAAGTTATGCGTCTTCAGCCACCATCTTTTGGGAGATCTACCGATGGGGTAGAAGCAGAGGCATGGCTTTTAAGCCTAGATAGGTGCTTGGCATTGCGCTCTTATGAGAGCAATCTAAAAGCACGTGCAGCGGTTCACCTATTGTGAGGAACAGCTTCCACATGGTGGAGACAGGAAGAGTATAAGTGTGGCTTAGAGATAGAAACCCTCACTTGGGAGATTTTCACAGAGAGATTCAGGGAGAGGTATTTATCAGAGCATTTTAGACAGCGTAGGGTGGATGAGTTTCATGACCTCTAGCAGGAGGGTCTTTTAGTGACCCAGTATGAGAACAAGTTCTTTGAACTCTTACCGTATGTAGACTACCTGAAAGATGAGAAGCTTCTCGTCAACCGATTTATTAGAGGATTGAATTCCAGCATAGCAGGACTAGTGAGAATGGCCGCTCCAGGGAGCCTTCGGGTTGCCATGGAGAAGGCTTTGATAGCCGAGGAGATTCAGGTCAGACCCCAGGACTTGAGGGATCGGTTCTAGAACTGTAACCCTACACCACAGACTTATGGGTTTCAAAAACCCCATTGGAAAGGTAACAATAGACACACATCAGGGTTCTCCAAACCCCCTCCTCCACAGCAGTCACAACAAAACCAGAGGCAAAGGCCTCCGCAGAGTCAGCAGGGCGCAAAGCCCAACCAGTGGCAGTCATAGGGTCAGAGGCGAGATCAGAGATCTTAGGCTCCTTACACACCTCCGGCAAGGACTCAGCAGTCCTCCAGAGGTGGGTATAGTGGTTCTAGCAGGACAGGGGGACAATCTTTCTCTAGACCACAGGGAGTGCAGTTTCAGGCACGTGGCACTTGCTTCACATGTGGAGCCATGGGACACATGGTGAGAGAGTGTCCTCAGGGTCAGATGGTAGGAAATCAGAGGATGGCAGCATCAGAGCCGACAGTTGGGGATATGGGCAAGTCCCATAGGGTCTTCGCAGTGGTTGACAACCGCCAGGTAGAGCATCAGGCCACGGTTATTGAGGTAGCAAGTATGATCAGAGGTAGTAGTGTATCTATATTATTTGATTCAGGAGCTACTGACTCTTTTATATCTCCATTGGTTGTGGAGCATTGCGGGCTAGTGGCAATTAGACAAGAGGTCAGTTGGGAAGTGGAATTAGCTTTAGGGGCTAGAGTGTCAGTGGAATCAGAGGTTAGGGGTTGTCAGCTTCAGATTGGTAATACCACCACCTTAGTAGACCTTAGAGTTACACCACTCGGATCATATGGCATCGTACTTGGCATGGATTGGCTTTATGCCCACAGAGCCAGGATGGATTGTCACCTGAAAAGGATCGAGTGTGAGGATGATCATGGTTCTCCCATAGTGATCACTGGAATTCAAAGACCCATGTCTCTTCGTATGATCTCTGCCATGCAGCTTAAGTGGAGCATGCAAAAGGGATGTCAGTTATTTGCC
Organism: Cryptomeria japonica; assembly: GCF_030272615.1. NCBI lineage: Eukaryota > Viridiplantae > Streptophyta > Pinopsida > Cupressales > Cupressaceae > Cryptomeria > Cryptomeria japonica. Next base: position 626,898,768 of record NC_081414.1, on the reverse strand, counting down.
ATCACCATTAGTGATAGAGAAGAAGAAGAGGAAAAGGAACCATCTATTGACGACCATCCTATCCTTAAGGGATTTTCAGACGTATTTCCTTTAGAGTTACCCAGTATGCCGTCCCATAGAGAGATTGATTTTCATATAGACCTTGTTCCAGGAGCCGAACCAGATTCCAGAGCACCATATAGAATGACCACAAATGAGCTTAATGAGCTCAAGATGTAGCTTGAGGAACTCCTAGAGAAGGGCCACATTCATCCTAGTGTATCCCCTTGGGGTGTACTAGTCATCTTCGTGAAGAAGAAGGATGGATCTCTCTGATTATGCATGGATTACCATAAGTTGAACAAAGTAACTATCAAGAACCGATATCCGTTGCCCAAGATCGACGATTTATTTGACCAACTTCAGGGTGCCAAAGTATTTTCCAAGATTGATCTAAAGTCAGGGTACCATCAGTTGAGGATAGTGGATAGCGATATCCACAAGACCGCATTTCGCACTAGATATGGCCAATATGAGTTCACTCTGGTCCCATTCGGTCTTACGAATGCCCCAGCAATTTTCATGAGCCTCATGAATGGAGTATTCCACACATTCCTTGACCGTTTTGTGATTGTATTTCTCGATGACGTATTGATATATTCATGGAATGAGGAGGAGCATGAGGAGCACTTGAGACAGGTTTTGCAGTGTTTGAGGGATAATCAGCTGTATGGCAGTTTGTCGAAGTGTGCTTTCTTTAGAACAGAGGTCAGGTACCTTGGTCATGTTATATCCGGTGATGGGATCTCAGTAGACCCATCGAAGATCAGAGCCATTATGGATTGGCCAACGCCTACCAGTGTGACAGAGGTTAGGAGCTTCATGGGCTTAGCAGGTTATTATCGATGTTTTGTTGAGGGATTCTCTAGAGTCGCTCATCCCATTACTTCTCTTCAGCGCAAAGGGAAGAAATTTGAGTGGACGGAGAAGTGCGAGAAGGCCTTTCAAGAACTTAAAAAGGCACTTACTACCGCACCTATCCTTGTAGTACCAGATCCTTCAGTTGATTTCATGGTTTGCACAGATGCTTCCCTAGAGGGTTTAGGAGTAGTCCTTATGCAGGGTGGCAGAGCTATAGCTTTTGAGTCTAGGAAACTCAAGACTCACGAGCTTAATTACCCTACTCATGACCTTGAGCTTGCAGCAGTAGTGCATGCACTTGTGAGGTGGAGACATTTCCTATTGGGTCATCATTTTGAGTTGCACTCAGACCATCAAAGCCTTCAGTACATATTCACTCAGCCGAACCTTAATGCACGTCAGAGGAGATGGATGGAATTCTTGTGCAAGTATGATTTTGACGTTCACTACATCAAAGGGAAAGAAAACATAGTTGCAGATGCTTTGAGTAGGAGACATCACGAGGTATACACCATGTCTATGAGCACAGATTTGAGAGATCGGATCATGCAGCAGTTGCCAGAGGACGGATGATATTTAGAGGTTTGCTAGGCTATACGATCTTAGGAAACTTTAGAAGGGAAATATGTGGATTATTCCTTAGAGTTTGATGGTTTATTAGGCCATAGAGGGTGCATCTATGTACCTTCTTTTGGGGGATTGCGGGAGTTCATTATCACAGAGGCTCATAGAGCTCCTTATGCAGCACATCCCGGGGTCAAGAAGATGCATGCAGACTTGAGGGATTTATACCATTGGCCAGGAATGCGACAGCTTATTGCCGAGTTGGTAGCCCGATGCCTTGAGTGTCAGAGAGTCAAGGCGAAGCACCGCCATCTAGGTGGGTTGCTCCAATCTCATGCTATACCAGAGTGGAAGTGGGATACTATATCCATGGATTTCATCATTGGTCTCCCCATGTCATCTTGTCGCCATGATGCCATCTTGGTGATGGATGACAAGTTGACCAAAGTGGCCCACTTTTCACTAGTTAGTACCACCTTCACAGCACCAGCAGTAGTACAGGTGTTTTTGCGAGACATTGTCAGACTTCATGGCATTCCATGCAAGATCATTTCTGATAGGGATTCCCTCTTCACTTCATCCTTTTGGAAGGCATTACAAGCAGCTATGGGTACCAAGCTCAATTTCAGCACAACCTATCATCCAGAAATGGATGGCCAAACAGAGAGAGTTAATCAGGTGTTAGAGGATATACTTCGCATGTATGTCATGGATCACCAGACCATATGGGAAGAGTACCTTCCCTTAGTAGAGTTTGCCTATAACAATGGGCATCACACGTCCTTGGGGATGCCACCCTATCAGACATTATATGGCAGACCTTGTAGGACACCTTTGAGTTGGGACCGCATAGAGGACAGAGTTGCTATTGGTCCTGAGATAGTTCGGGATATGGAGCAGCAGGTGGATTTGATTAGGCAGCGTCTTAGAGAGGCACAGGATAGACATAAGAAATATGCAGATGCGAAGAGGATAGATCGTAGCTACTTGGTTGGAGACAAAGTCTTCTTGAGAGTGCGACCACATAAGAGTCCAATCCGATATGGAAAGGGTTCTAAGCTCGCACCTTGATTTGTAGGACTATTTGAGATCCTTGAGAGGATAGGACCAGTTGCCTACCGTTTAGCATTACCACCTAGCCTGTCGCACATCCACTATGTGTTTCATGTTTCAGTTTTGAGGAAGTATATCTATGATGAGTCTCATATTCTAGATTGGGATGCCTTGCAGGTGGAGTCAGACGGGCAGCTAGCTTTGGAACCCATTCACATTTTGGCACGCCAGACACTGGGTCTTCAAGGTCGAGAGCTGGACCAGGTTAGGGTCTAGTGGGATTGCTATGATGAGGTCACAACCTCATGGGAGGATTCAGCACGTATGAGATCACAGTACCCCCACCTTTTTGATGAACTCCAGGAGGAAGTTCATGCCTAGAGGGGGAGGGTGTGAGGCCCTACCCCGACTCAGTTTGACATTTTTAGTTATTTGCATATTGAGACTATTATGGATGCTTTATTTTATGCTTTATGGATTTAGAACTTATATGATTCCACGATTTGGATCACATTGACATATGTTGATGCTTTATTTTATGCATGATGATTATGAAACTTTATATGTTGCTAGAATATAATTACTTTGAAATGGTAAATGTCATTATTGGAATTGCAGGACTTCATGTTGATGATAGAAAAATGATGCGTATTTTATGAATGCTTCAATTTTGAGAATTATGTTAATTGCTTATGTGGAATCAAATTTGAATGAATGAGATATTGAATTATTGTTTCCAAATGTATGAGTATTTGATGTGCAATGAAATCCATGTTTTTAATTATGTATAATTGTGATTATTTGGAATTACTAATGTGTTAATTGAGATGCGCAGGAAAATTATCCATGTGACCATGGAATTTATATGGAGAAGCAAACCAAGACCAATGTACGTTTGTTAAGCTAGGGGTTGTCTATTTGGAGAGACAACACCTCGTTTGTAATGTATTTTATTTGTGAAAGTAAATGATGCATGTGTGTTAATTTGATTTTATGTAATTGTGTAAACCTACAAGAGACAAATTCCATGTGTGATTTTTTATATTGTATTTAATTGTGTCACTTGACACATGTGATGATTAGTGTCATTTATTTTGGACTTGTCTCTTGGAGGGAGTTTTGTTTCTACCAAATCCATTCAAAAAAATGAGTGTGGTCCCAAAATTGTCTTGGATAGGGAGTCTTGGGAGAGGTCAACTCAGGTTTGACCCGTAGGCTAACTTCAGTTGGGTTTCTAAGGGGTCAAATGGACTCCTAGGGTCAGTTTTAGGGCTTTTCCAAAGGTCCAAAGGGTATACCTATGGCTTAGGGGTATTTTGAAACATGTGACTACTCCCATGTGACTGTTTAGTCACCTCAAAAAGTGGTTTTACCAAGGTGAGCGAAAATTCAACTTAGAAGGTTCCTCCTAGGATAGATAACCTTCCCTTTTGATGTAAAACTCTCTTCCCCATCTTCTCTCACCTTTTTCCCTTTCCAGTTTTAGTAATGTGTAAGAGGTTGGGAAGAGCAACCAATGGGAACTCTCACCTCACCCAAGGGGTTGGGAAGTGTGTGAGAGGCCTTCTTAGGCAAGAATTAGGGACTTAGTGAGTAATCACCCACTCTCCATTGTTGGAGATTATGCAATTTTTGAAATTTAGTTGTAGGATAGAATTTTGGTGAAGGGGTTGGTGGAAAGTTTGTGTGGATTTGGGCAGCTTATCCCCAACTAAATCTAACATACCTATTGGCAGAATAAGGTTGGTTTTATTTCCTTTTGTTTATGTTGTTTATGTTGTTTTTGAAACAAAGAAATGCTTGTTGAAAGAGATGTGTTTATGTAAATTGTTGTAGGAGAAAAATGTGAGTTTTCATTTCTATGTTTTTGTTTATGTGTTCTTGTTTTTTTTTTGGGAGTCTCCAAGACCTCCTACTCTTGAGAGAGTAGGAAGGTCTTGGGGTGGAAGAAGCATGACAGCCTTGGGTGAGAGGCTCTCCTTAAGGAGAGTGATCTCAAGGGTGTCCTTTGTGACCCTTGCCGCATAGCCTTGTGTATGCATTTGGGGGTCATAAGGGGAGAAAATATGGCCTTTGAGCATTTGGGGGGCATAAGGTGTGGAGGTGTATCTTTTGTTGTATTTTGTATTGCCATGAGGTGGCTTGAGTTGTAATTTGGCTTGCAATCTCCCCAATGGTACTTGGTCCACTTCGACCCGTGGAATGATCATCACAAAATGTGGTGAAAGTGTAGCTTGGGATGGGAAGGTGCATGTTGAGTGTTTGTCTTTGTTGTTGTGTTGTTTGTTTGTTTGTAACCTGTCTAGTACTTGGTTCTCCAAGCTCGCGGGTGGCTTCTAGTAAGCCTAGGTTGGGAGGTGAGCTCTCCATGGTCAAAATTGTATTTTGTTGTAGATTTCTTAGGATCGAAGAGAAAAGAGGGAGGGCTTTGTTGCTATTTTGTGTTGCAGAAAAGTTTTTTTTAAAAATAAAATGTATTTAATATTGTAGCTTGTATAAAAAAAAAGGAGAACTATGGCTGTAATTAATTTCCAAAAGGAAAGAAATGTATTATTTCATTCATATTCTTATGGAAGGGAAATATTTGTTGGGTTTTCAAACCCATTTGTATTCTTATTTAATTTGTATTTACATTTGCTAAAGAAATATATTTTTTCCTACTTTGTTAGTTTTGCAAAAAGAAAGATGAAATGTATTAGCTTGTATTTAAATCTTCATGCTTTAAAAAAAAAAAAAAAAGTAGAAGCATTTTTGTGTATTCTGAAAATAAAATTAGTTGTTACTACATATTCCTTTATGTTATTTATGCTGCTGCAATAAAAATAAATCTGTCATTTATTTTCCCATTAAAAGTAGAAAACAAATCTTATTGTAGTAGTCTATTTTTAAAAAAAATAAAAAATTACATTTTGTTGTAGTTTTATTTTGTTACAAAAAAAAAAAGACTATATTCTATGATTGCTGTTAGAATGCATGGTAGAGAATAGTTTCAGAATGTTAGTTTTTAAACAAAACAAAAAAAGAATATTCAACATATATTTCTTTAACTTTATTTAAAAAATATATATATATACTTTTTTTTTCATTATACAAACTACAAGTAACATTAGTAAAATCTCTGCATGCATTTTAAAGATATACAAAAATAATCAACTCAAAGGTTGCCTAAATGAATAATAATTAAAAGACAACAATATATATATATATATATATATATATACCTTCTATTTATTTAAATGTCTTTTCTGAAAAAAAAACTGTTTATTAAAAAAAATAAACCAGCAATGTATATCACTAGATCTATTTATACATATATATTTACATATATAAATATATATATATATATATATACATATATATATATATTTATATATATATATATATATATATATAAATATATATATATATATATAAATATATATATATATATATAAACATTTTTTTTTAAACATATTTATTAAACACACACAAAAAAAAAAAAAAACTTAAAAAAAAAATAAAGTTTGCATGAGAAAGGTGGGCCGCAGCCTTGGGCGGCGACGCCCATAGTCTGCGGGAGCCCACAGCTGTGGGCAGCAACGTCCACAAACTACGGGAGCTCGCAGCTATGGGCAGCGACGTCCACAGACTGTGGGGCTGCAGCTGTGGGCGGCGTCATCTACAGGGCTGCGGAACCCACAGCTATGGGCGGCGACGTCCACAGACTGCAGGTCACTACAGCTATGGGCGGCACCGTCCGCAGCTCGTGAGCAACCCCTGCACCGCCTCTCCTCCCTCCGCCATGAAAACAGCTCCGGTTCGGCCCTGTGTGCCCGCCGTGAGTAATAAGAAAGAAAAAAAATATCGTCGCATCCCCACACCTGCACACACACACACAAAAAAAAAAGAGGCATTACACTCACACACAAAATAATAATTATCACACACATGCCCTAACCCTAATTTCGGGTTAGGGAAAACACTAATGGATTTAAAAAAAATATGTGTGAGGGATATGGGTGTTTTAAAAAAAAAGTGTTGGGGTTAACATGTGACTTTGTAGGATTTTAAAAATAATAAAATAAAATAAAAACTTTCCCCCCTTCCTCTTTAGAATATACTTATAAACATATATTTATATTCATAAGTAATATATATATATATATATATATATATATATATAAGTAATTTAACTTCTATATTTGTTGAAATCAAATTAGTCAGTGGTAAAAATTAATTAATGCTCTTTTAATTATTTAATGAATGTTGTAGCATTCAAAAAAAGAAAATTTCAAAATTCTTGGGTAGAATAGACCCTTGGGAAAAGCACAAGGATATTTGTGGGGTCAAGTGGCCCATTTAAATTTTAAATTATGAAGTATTTTAATTTATGGGGATTTTATTTAATAGGGTTGTTAAATTTAATAACTAGGACAATTTATTTAGACCCTAGGCAATTAAAGAACTATAAGAGATTATTGGACAATTAATTTTAGAGATTATATAATAAGTTTGAGATTAATTGCTAAGGGAGTCTAATTATTTATTAATAGAAGATTAGTGATAACTCTTTTGGAGAGATATTAGCTCACTGATAACTTAGATAATTTTATCACCAAATTAAATTAATTGTTTGATTCACTCAAAACATAGTCAAGACCAAACTAGATTTGCATTATTTTAATTAAGTTAGTTGTTCTAAGTTAAGTATTTAAAAAAAAAAAAATTATTCCATTTGTGCCCAAAAGTTTGGGCATAACAATGTCTAGGAAAGGAGATTTGGGAGATCACACAGAATGGTGTTACACATCATAATCCAGCATCTGACAATCCTCCTCGGGAAAACCTGGATAAGGAGCTTGAGAATGATTGTAGAGTAAGAGAATCCCTCTTGTGTGCACTTTTTGATCAGCAAATAATGCGATTAACTAACAAATCATCTAGAAAGTCTATATGGGATAAGTTGGATACTCTTAATGAAGGTGACCCTACTGTGAAGATTGTTATACTTGATGGTTACCGAGTGAGATATGAAAACCTGAAGATGGAAGAAGATGAAAGGATTACTGCATTCATGGAAAGGGTAAATGAGATTGTTATGGGAATTCAATGTTGTGGTGAAACTATAAGTGAAGATGATATTGTTTCTAAAGTCTTGAGAGCCCTACCACCATCTTACAAGATGAAGGCTGCTACTAATGAGTTGATAACAATGGCTAATAGTTCGGTCAACAAAGATACATTGGTTGGTAAATTATCTGCTTTTGAGCTTGAATAATTTGGACCTTCTAGAGTTGTGAAGTCTGAACTGACTTTTCATGTATCTGCATCATCAACTGGTAAGAAAGATTGGAAATCTTTATATGCAAAGGAATTGGATGATATGAAGAGAGAAGTGACGAGTTTGAGAAACTTGAAGCACTATTTTCTAATAATAAGATTGGTCATTTTTCTTCTAGATGTCCTGAAAGGAATTCAAGATTTGAAGAAAGAGTTAGAAGATATTTTTAGCCTAACCCTGGATATCAGAACAAGTATAAGTACATGAAAAACAAAGACAAATAATGCTACATAGAAGATGTTGAAGGTATTACCGACTCTAATGATGAATTGGTAGAAGATTTTGCTAGCGGTTCTGAAAATGGAAAGGAATGGGTGTTCTTGGCTATCAAGGAAGATGTTCCAGCACTAGAAGAGAATATACCTAAAGAGAAGGCACTTGCTCCTAAAATGTAAGACAAGGATGAATGGGTAATTGACAGTGGTTGTTCACATCATATGACTAGAGATAAAGGAAAGTTTCTATCTTTGCAAGAATTTGATGGTGGTCTGGTTAGATTTGGAGATGACAAAGCATGTATGGTCAAAGGAAAAGGAACTATATAATTGCATGGTAAGAATAATACTGACAATGTTTATTTTGTTAAAGGTTTGAAGCATAATATTTGAGTGTAGGACAATTGGTGGATAAGGGATTTCAATTATAGTTCAAGGATGGAAAATCCAAAATCATTAATAAATCTAGTTTGGAGATTGCAACCGGTACACAAACAAAAGTTAATATATTTCATTTGAATTGTGGTGAGAAGACTTGTTTGATTGCTCAAATTGATAAGAGTTGGCTATGGCATAAGAGGCTGTGTCATGTGAAATTTTATTACATTGTAAAGATTAGTTCAACTAAGTCAGTTAGAGATATACCTAAGATTGTGAAGCCCTATAATTCGGTATGTAAAGAATGTCAAAATGGGTAAACATGTTAGAACCTCTTTTAGGACTATATAAGATAAATATAATGATGTTCTTGATCTTATTCATACTCATTTGTTTGGCCCTGATAGAGAAAAGTTTTTAGGGTGATAGATATTGCATGCTAATCAGTGATGATTATTGTAGAATGATGTGGGTTACTTTTCTAAGGGAGAAGTTTGAGGCTTTTGAAAAGTTTAAAATCTTTAAGGATAAAGTGGAAACTGAAATAGGATGGAAGACTAAATGTTTGAGGTTAGAACATGGTGGAGAATTCACATCCGATGAGTTTAATAAATTTTGTGAGAAACATGGTATAAGGAGACAATTTTCTTCTCCCTGAACACATCAGCAGAATGGAGTTATAGAAAGGAAGAACATTAATATCTTGGATGCTGATAGAACAATGATGATGGAAGCTAGTCTAACTCATATCTATTGGAGAGAACCAGTGAGCAAAATGGTTTATACATTCAACATAGTACATATCAAAGGAGGAACCAGTAAGACACCTTATGAATTATGGTCTAGCAATATACTTACAGTTAAGTATTTAAGAACATTTCATAGGAAATGTTATATCAGAAGAGATGATATCATTGGCTAATTTGATCCGAGATGTGATGAAGGCATATTTCTTAGTTATTCTAATGAAACCAAAGAATATAGATGTTATAACAAGAGATTGCAGAGAATTGTGGAGAGTGCTAATGTTAAGGTGGATGAGTTGAATAGAGATCAAATCAGAGTTTATGAGAAAGAACCAGTGGTGGAAATGATTATATCTGAATCGGTAGCACCTTTACCAAAACAAAGTGTCAAACCAGTTACTCTGGTAGTATCAGAAAATTCAACAATAATTGAAGAACCGGGAAGAAGAACAAAGAGTCAGAGGACTCTTAGATATGTGAGATTGAATCATTCAAAAGATAAGATCATTGGGGACAAGAACAATGGAGTGATGACAAAAAGAAGACTAGAAACTAATGAGTTATGTTTAATTTCTCAAGTTGAACTGGTATTAGTAATTGAAGCATGTAAAGATAAATATTGGTTGAAATCTATGGAAGAAGAATTAGATCAGATTGAGAAGAATAACACATGGACTTTAGTTCCCCAACCTAAAAATATGGATGTTATTGGAACTAAATGGGTTTTTAGGAATAAATTGAATGAGGATGGTCAACTTGTAAGGAATAAGGCTAGATTGGTCTATAAAGGATATTCTCAGAAGGAAGGAATTGATTATGGAGAGACTTTTGCACCTGTAACTAGGATTGAAGGTGTAAGATTATTTCTTGCCTATGATGCCCATAAGAACTACAAGGTTTATTAGATGTATGATAAGTGTGCATTTTTGAATGGGGATCTTGATGAGGAAGTTTATATTGAGTAACCTGATGGTTTTTCACTATCAGATGATAAAACATGGTTTGCAGGTTAAGGAAAACTTTATATGGATTGAAACAGGCACCTAGAGATTGGTATGCAAGGTTGGATAAATATCTTTTGAAGCTTGGTTTTAATAAGGGAAATATTGACAGTAATTTATATTATAAGATCACTGATGACGATATACTCATTATTGAAGTGTTTGTTGATGACATTATTTTTGTAGGTGAAGATAAGTTATGCATGGAGTTTTATAAGAATATGGAGAATAAATTTGAAATGTTTATGATTGGGGAAATGAATTTTTTCTTAGGTTTGTAGATTATTTAGACTGATAAAGGTATTTTCATCTATCAAACTAAGTATGCTAGGGAATTATTAAAGAAATTTGGTATGGGAGATTCCAAACGAGTAAGTACTCCTATGGTTACAAGTGATAAATTAACAAGGAAATATGTTTCTACACTAGTAAATCCTACAAGATACAAGTCTATGATTGGAGGTCTTCTTTATTTGACTAAGACTAGGCCTAACATAATGAATGTTGTTTGTATTGCATCTAGATTTTAGAGTGATCCTAGAGAAAATCATGAGAGTGTGGTAAAAATGATTTTTAGATACTTGAAAGGTACATCAGAATATGGTTTGCAGTACCCTAAGGATGATAATTTTACTTTATGTGCATATACAGATGTTGATTGGGCTGAAGATGATGACCGGAAAAGCACTTTTAGTAGAGCTTTCTTTCTTAGAAAGAAGTTGGTTTCATGAATCAACAAGAAACAACCATGTACTTCTTTATCTATTGTTGAAGCTGAGTATGTTGTTACTGCTACTAACTATACACAAGTTTTATGGATGAAGCAAATGTTGACGGATATCAAAGTGCATTGCACTTGACCAGTAGTTATTCACTGTGATAACTCTACTGCTATTGAAATATCAAAGAATCTGGTATTTCATTCTAAGACAAAGCACATATCTATCAAGTATAAATTTTTGAAGAAGAAGGTGGAATAAAATGAAGTCAGATTGATTTATGTGAACACTAAAGAGAAGATTGCAAATAATTTCACTAAACCTTTGCCTAAAGAACCATTTGAGTACCTGAGAGATAGGTTAGGGGTTTCTGTCCCTCCGACAAATAACTGATCGATACTTTTTGGCATCAGTCTGGTATGTATTATCAGAGATATTATGCATTCTAGCACTGATGTGAGGATGCTACTACACAAGGGGAGTGCTCAGCTTTGTGTTTCATTGGTTTATGTTTTTGCTTTCATATTTTTGTCACATTTGTGGCATTGATGTCAAAGGGGGAAATATATTGATGTGAAAATGATAAAAGGGAGTTGTATACATTAGGGGGAGATTTAGATGTGTAATTTAGAGCTTTATAGAGATATCATTCACAGGGGATTTCGGTCTTTGTTCCAGAACTTCATTTCTATATCTTTAACTGGGAGATTGTTGGCCATTTTAAGGAATTGATTATATCTTACATTGATGTTTTTTCATTGATGTCAATACTAGCTATTTTGGATGCTTTAACAACACCCTTCTCGTCTTGGTAGGATGTGTGGTTTTTGGTTGGTTTGGATCCGGCATGATACGGTATGCTCCGATATGGTTTGATTATGGAATTGGCATATTCATGATACTCATGTTTATATTCAGTAAGTTGGTTTTGGTCTGGTGATCGGATGCTACCCTATTTGCTTGGAAGCTTGGCTTGTGGTTCCGGCAAGGGTTTCACTGACAACGCTTTGATGAAGATCTCCAATGATATGCATAAGTGGTGTTGGTGCAACTTTTGGTATGAATTTGAGATGCTTTTGGTGATCATGTTTGAGACTTGGCAGATGGAGATCATTGCTTTAGTGTGTGGACCTATATTGGATCCTCATTGATCTAGGTTATGGATCAACTTAATGTAACTTGTGGATTGGATCTCTCGATGTGTTTCTAGGATGTCTTATATGTTGGATCTTGTTTGTTTGGTCTAAGGATGACATGTTTTGTAATTATATAATTGCATTATTGTCTGTTGGCCGACCTGATTGTTTATGGTCGAGGGTTTGCATACATATGATGTAAGATCTCATTTTAGATAATGGGAATATGGTTATGGAATGGGATATGGATATGTAATGTGCAAATAATGTAATATTTGTTAGATGCTAGGACAGTCCCAAAGACACTTAGGGGGGGGGTGAATCAGTGTCTAACCGGTTGAAGAAATATTTAAACGTATTTACAACTTTACAACCAATATTAATATACCGATAAACAAATAATAATGAAGTAAATAGAAACAAAAGTATAACCATCAATGTACATCATAACACAGATATTTTTGGTGAGGAAACCCAGTAGGGGAAAAACCTCGGTGGGATTTGTGACCCACAATATTTACTCACTGGCCAATATGAGTAAATATTACTTGTACAATAGGGGCTTGCACATGCAGGAAGGATAACAACCTAGAGCTCACTGCTCAATAAAAAAATGGAGTCCCATTGACTACAATTGGATGATTATATCAAATAATAATGTACTGCTCAAAATAGCATCTACAATGCTAAATTCAGTACCGGTTTAAGCTCTAACTAATACCCCTTCCATAAACCTTTCTTCACTCTGCTCTGCTCTTATTCGCTCATATTATAATTACATCAAAATGCATATACAGTTCATTTGCTATCATAACCTATTACATCTCATATATCACTTTCTTACATTACCTAATTACATTCCAAAATGGCCTATAAGATCTCATACATATATGAGTCTTTACAATACATCATGTTAGCTATACAAATAATATTACAATAAAAAACAATATTATTTCAAGTCGGCTTAGCATGCCAGTATAATCTGTTGTCGGTGTGAACAAACTTGTAGTGCCTGTCGATGTCGGTAGATGATGTTTGCTTCTAGTGTAACTTGTGAACCATATTACCAGTTGGTTTCCATCAACGACAACATCAACTATTCTCATCTGAGTGTATAATGCCAACAACCTCCCCCTTTGGCATTGATGGCAACACTTATGAGAAAAATCCAAAAACTGATATACAAAAATGATGTCCAAAAACTGAGTGTGCTCCCCCTGAGAAAATGATCTCCTTCTGTACATTTTTCTCATACACTACTCCCCCTTTGACATCAATGACAAAGGATGTCAAAAGAATAAAAAATTCAAAATTTACCTAGAAACCCATAACCGGTTATGTACAATCTGGAAAATGTCTACCAAAACTAAGTTAAGACCTTGCAAAAACAACTTTTAGAAATTACGGTCTCAGTCTGTCGGATCATACCGGTGAGATAATGCATTTGTTTCTCCAGTGATCTTTCTCCTTGAATAGTCTCTTTAGATAGCTCATTCCGGTGTGTTAATAAGTTGTCCAATCTAGGACCAAGCTTGTTCTTCAACTCCCAGGTTTTCATTCTTAGCCTTTCTTTCTCCCTTTCCAATTTCTCAATCTTTTCTTCATAGATTGCCATTCTATGATCCAAAACTGAAGTAAGTTTCGAAGAACCAATCATATTATTAGCTATATCATCAATTTCCTTTTGTGTCTTCCTTATTTCCTCATCAATATTATTTTTTAGATGGTGAGGCTTGCATGCTTCCCTATACAACTCTTTGTATTCCAAAATGGTGGAATTTAGTGCTGGTAACAAAGAATCAATCTGTCTTGTACAGTCTTTAATTATCCTATCAAAGAATTCATCATTTTCCTTATTCACTCTTTTCTTAACGGTCTCTTCATTTATTTTATCCATAGTTTGAATGTTAGAAGAAATGAATTTAGACAATGTGTCCAATTTACCTAAAGATCCATCAATATGATCAACTTACATGCCAGTGCAATCATTTGCAAAATTGGAAAAGTATCATCTATGGACTTAAATGCTAATGCATTGCATTCTGTAATTTCTTTATTGAATCTAAAAGTACATCTGTTACATTCTTTGGTCTATAATCCATAGTAGAAGTGTTAGGTGCAGTGCTTGATTCTGCAATTGGTTTCTTTTCTTCTCTAGATGTCTGCACAATTACCTTGACCACTTCTTTTGCCTTGTCCTCAACCTTACTTTCAACCTTACTTTCTATCTTACTATCTGTCATACTATATGTCGGTTCAGATATATTTTGTTTATGCCTTGTTACTTTTCCAGTTTCTACTTCCACTATTGCTTCTGCTGGTATTTCAGTGTTAAGCTGAGTATCATTAGGGATGGATTCTGATTTCTTAACTTCAACTATTTCCTTTTCCATTACAATATTAAAATCCTAAGTGTCCACATTCATGGTAAAAATAATGTCAGACTCCAGATCAACATTATCTGCTTTTGCTTCCTTTGACTTATCTTCTCCAGGATGACTATACGGTTGTGCCAATTCCTCTAAAACTATTGGGGGGGTGTCCTATGTCAGTGGCAGTAGGTTATCCTTAACTGTGATATCAAGTACAATGCCAAATTTTCCTTTACCTTTATCTTTCTGATATACCTTAGTAAATGACTTATCCATTTTTTGTTTGTATTTCTCTTCTTTCTTCTCTCTCTCAACAAAAAATATGTCCCACTTATTAGTCGTTCCATCTGCAATTTCTTTAACTCTGCTAGCTATAAAACTAACTTGTTGGTGACCACTCACAAAAATAGTTCTATTGGCTTCAAATATAAGGTCATCAATCCTTCTTGGAGTTAACAAGATGCACAACTAGTAGAGCTTCTACCTTCAATTTCTTATCAAGTTCCATAACAAACATTCTCTTTGCTTCTAATATTAAGTATAAATCATTTGGTAGAACATCTATTACCTCAATAAGGACCTTCTTTTAGATATCTAGATACAAAATGATACTTTCCTCTATAGTTTCCTTATCCAAATATTTAAAAGAATGATAAAATTTATTTACATTGTTGAGGTTACCATCTTGGGTGATTCCATTGATTAACTCTTCCAGTGAAAGAGTATCTGGTTCCTTTGGTTCAGATTTCTTCTTTGGAGTAACTTTCTTCTTAGGAATACTAGGCTCTCTTACATCTTGTTGCTTCTTTCTAAGTGTCCTTGATTTCTTAGGAGATGGAGTAGGTGCCGGTGAGGGTTTTCTTTTCTTCTTGTCCACTCTCTTGAATTCTATTGCCTTACCACTGTTAGAGTTAGATGTGGTACCGACAGGAGAGCTATGTGCTACCGATTGTTGTTTTGCTTTTATTTCTTGTTCAACAACATCTTTCATCGGATCTAGTTTCAATAATCCCTTCTTAACAATATCAACAAACTTAGAAGCATCTTTCATGTCCTTTTCTCTTTTCCTTATTTGCTTCATCATAGTAACACCACTCTCTATAGTTTCAGTATTTCTGAATATCTCCTTTGTTGGTTTTGATGGAGCATCTAGGAGTATTTTAGCATATGAATCCAAGATATGTGAATCCACCTCATATCCCATCTCTATAATCTAGACAGTTCTAGTTCTAACTTCTTCCATCCAAACTTCATCTCTTTTGATAACAAAGCATATTTGTTTATCATACTTATCAACAATGCTTTGGGGAATCCTTTCCCTTTGTTTCATTTTTTCTTCAAAAATCTTGAAAGACTCTTTTTTTAGTTTGTCACTATCAGATCCCATGCCAGTAATTGCCTCCTTTATCTATTTTCTAGTAGAAATATCATAGGCAAAATCCTTATGTCCAATACTGAGAATCTCCTTTGAGAAGTAAAACATTAAACACACAATCAGATTTCCAAATTTAAAGGTTCCCTTCTTATCTCCTTTTATTTTACCCATGTTCTCTAGAAATTCATCCTTTAACCATTCACAGATGTCAATTTTAGTATTATTAATAATCATCTCATGAGCACTATGAATGCAGGAACTAGATACAAAATTCAGTCTATTAGTATGAGCAACTTTATAACCAATGACCATACTTGCAAATTTAACATTGTTATGTTTTATATCATTAACCCTAAGTGACCTATTGTCAAATGTAGCCCTGGTTAAGCTCAAAACCTCTTTGTTTGGGATTTTCTTATTCTTGTCAGGCCTAGTGCTAGTGGAGGGAAAACCAGTAACAGCTCTTATAGATTCCTTAGTGATCTTAAATACTGAATCTAACCACATAAATGCATCGTGAACCCTGCTATGAACATAGCAGATGGTTTCATCTAAAAATTCTAGCATACAGAGGATGTTAGTGAGCCCTAAATCCTCAACAATCTTGTGTTCCAGTTTAACAACTTTCAATGTTATAATGTATGTATTCCCTAGGGTCTTCAGCAAACATGACTCCCTTTGGGATTCTAGAAAATCCGCCAATTCAGTCATCCAGTTTTGCTATCTAAGGAATTATTTTAAAAATTGGTCTAGGTCATTTTATGTTCTCCACAATGGTAGGGTTTGCAACGAATTTGGGAACCAAAGATGAAGATGTCATTGTGTAAGATAAATACCTTTTAGCTAAGAAATCTTTGAATGCTCTAAAAGCCATTTGTTGCTTCGCCTTTGGGATGCCTTTTCTCAATTTCACTCTCTTCGAATGCTTGAATGCTTGGGGAGATGAAATGAGAAGTTATAATGCCTTTATAACCAAAAATTTAACTTACAACTGCAATAAATGCTTTGTTGGTGAAGTGAAAACTACACATATCTACCGGTAAAGAAGAATTATAACTTCTTACCACCAACTGAGGGTAAATGCATGATTTTCAATTAGTTGCCTTACCCCTAAGGAGTAGTCCTTAGTTTGATGAAGAATCTCCTGCCGGTGCAGGATTGCTCTGTTCTGATCTCTCTTTCTGATCCATTGTTTAGTGAATTCTTGCTTGATTTCAATCACCTTTTCTTTTCCTTTGTCATTACATCCTTTATTGTTCGTCGATACAGTCTTGCTTCTACAAAATTTTGCAATATGCCCAATCTTGTTACATGCACAACAATTTACATTGTTCCTCTGAATAGCTTTTCCATAACCTTGACCGGTTTGAGTTCTGCATTGATTAGATAAATGTCCAAATATACCACAAACATATCATTTCACATTCATTCTATAATTGTCTGAGTTATGACCATTTTTATTGCATTTGGAACATTGACCGGTGGATGAGTTTGTATTCTGATTATTCCTAAATCTGCACTGATTTTCTCTATGACCAAATTTGTTGCAATTAAAACATTTCCCATTGAATTTATAAGCATTAGGTTGCCTCACCAGTTTGTTGTGATCATGATTGTTTGCAATTTTGGAACTTTCTCCATGTTCAAATTCAAGTCCAATTATTTCTCCATCAGGTTTCTGACTTTTCAGCATACCATCAAGCTTCTCTGAACTTTTCTTGAATTTGTCTTTGTATTCATTTGCAGCGACCAAGTCACTTTCCAGAGTGCTAACTTGTCTCATAAGTTCCTCTTTTTCATGTTACATGTGAATCAAATATGTTTTAAACACATCATTTTCATAACTAAGCCTTAGAGATTCATCTGATCTTTCATTAAGTCTTCTGGCCAAATCTTGTTCATTCCTCTTTCTATCTTCAATAGCCTTGCATAATCTCATGGTTAAATCTTGCATCTCATTCTTCATGTTACTGTTCTCTTGTCTCAATTTTTCTACAATATCTCTGACAGTTTCCTTTTCTTCATCATCTTGATTTTGCAATTGCACATGTAATTCTTTTCTCTTATTTTTTGCTATAACCAGGTTATCTTGAAGTGCTTTGACGAATTCCCAAGCAGTTTTGAGTTCATCTTCCAGTTTGATATTATTCAATTTTTCTGCATCAAAATCTTCAAGAGCTCCTTCCAACTATTGTCTCAAACTTTCCATTGGTACCGGTTTCAGAATCTTCCTCAAGTTGTTAGGCTTCTGCAAGTAGAGGACTAGGCTCTAATACCAATTGTTAGATGCTAGGATAGTCCCAAAGACACTGAGAGGGGGGGTGAATCAATGTCTAACAAGTTGAAGAAAGATTTAAACTTATTTGCAACTTTACAAACCAAATTAATATACATGTAAGCAAATAATAATGTAGTAAAGAGAAACAAAAGTATAACCATCAATGCACACCATAACACAAAAAAATTTGGCGA
Source organism: Cryptomeria japonica (assembly GCF_030272615.1). NCBI lineage: Eukaryota > Viridiplantae > Streptophyta > Pinopsida > Cupressales > Cupressaceae > Cryptomeria > Cryptomeria japonica. The sequence goes on along the minus strand of NC_081414.1, from coordinate 626,880,517 downwards.
GGAAACCAAGTAGGGGAAAAACCTCGATGGGATTTGTGACCCACAATATTTACTCATTGGCCAATATGAATAAATATTAGTTGTACAATAGGGGCTTGCACATGTAGGAAGGCCACCAGCCTAGAGCTTACTGCTCAATACAAAAATGGAGTCCCACTGACTACAATTGGATGATTAAATCCAATAATAATGTACTGCTCAAAATAGCATCTACAATGTTGGATTTAGCACCAGTTTAAGCTCTAACTGATACCCCTGCCATAAACCTTTCTTTTATCTGCTCTTCTCTTATTCACTCATAGTATAATTACATCCAAATGCATATACAGTTCATTTGCTATCACAACCTATTACATCTCATATATCACTTTCTTACATTACCTAATTACATTCCAAAATGATCTACAAGATCTCATACATATATGAGTCTTTACAATACATCATGTCATCTATACAAATAATATTACAATACAAAACAATATTATTTCAAGTTAGCTTAGAGTGCCAGTATAATCTACTATCGGTGTAGACTAGATGTCAGTGTGAATAAAATTGTAGTGTCTATCAGTGCCAGTAGATGATGTTTGTTTCTGGTGTAACTTGTGAACCATATTACTAGTTGGTTTCCATCAATGACAACATCAACTATTCTCATCTGAGTGTATAATGCCAACAATATCATTTAGGTAGAGGATTTGGTCGATTATTGGAGATCAAGTTGGGTTTATGTAAGAGGATTTAGTCCTCTGATATTGAGCTTAACTAGAATTGTACTCAGGCATAGGAGATGTTATCTTTGCAGTTCATTCATTTCTCTGGATTGTAGTCTGGGTTTCTATGTAGTCAGTGAGACTCCTTTTGTGATGAGTAGTGCACTCTAGGCTATTGGCCTTCCTACAAGTGCAGGCCCCTCAATTGTAATTCACATACTTACTACATAAGTATTATGTGACTATGGGTAGGCTTCCATCCGTGGTTTTTCCCTTTACCGGGTTTTCCACGTATAAATCTTGGTGTCATGTGGATGGTATTTATTCTTTGATTATTGTTTATGCTTAATTGGTTTAACTATTATTTTGGTATTTGGTTTAAGCATTCCATTATTAATGTTTTGGGTTCCGGTATTAAAGTTTAAATTGCTAAATGTTCTGGTAATGTAGGACAACTAATTCACCCCCCTCTCAGTTGTCTTCTATTTATTTGAACTATCTAACAACTAGTTTACCTTCCAACACTTAGTCACTATGATCTTTGTTGAACTATTTGACTGGTTGGCTCTCTACTACTCTCTCACACTCTTCTCTTCAATATCCAACACTTAATCATCTAGTAGCATCATCTTCTATGATCTTTGGTCTACATATTTAGACTTGAGCTTTCCCACCAAGATGGACATTCAAACTTAGCATGCTAGGGTTCCTTCCACTGACTGTGGACAATATCAAATCATATATGATACACAGGGATTGATGACCTGAAAGAAATCAGACATCACTGCCAATCTCACTACTTCCAATACACATTTTCTATATTTAGCAAACACTGAAAATTGATCATCGACCTGCATTTGTCAATCACATTAAATGATCTCTCAATTTGTTACTCCAAATCTGATATGCACAAGGAAATTCTGCATTGATTATGATGCCAATGAATTAGATCTCTATCCTCTGATCTTTCTTGAGCCGCAAACCCCTGCAATTGACCTGTGATATTCGAGGTCTCCATTTAATATCGATCGGCTCATCACCAACCTCATCAAAACACCCTTCACTAACTACTGTATGTTTTCCACTTGGAGACTATGTGTCATCTTTGTTGGCATCCACCTCTACTCAGTCTAGTGTGTTGGTTCAAACTTAGTCACCGACCACAACACACTATCGGTGCATACTTTATGCTACCAATCTTCTTTCCTTACCGGTGATGCACCAACCGATTAACCTTTGAACCATGCGATCACCTATTCTGCTGGAGGGATACATTAGACCGGTCACCAAACTTGTCAATCCACTGCATGTTCATCTTCATTTGATGGGAGCCTTTCACTTTTGCACTATTTCCTCTCTTACCATTTGACATTGACATGTCAATAACCTCTAATGCACACCTCCTATTATATTGGTTGTAAGATAATCTCAGAACTCAAACATCAACATTTATCTCTATTGATGTCAGCAACTTGGAGTAACTCCATGTCTGTAAGTGATACCACTTATCCTTCTCCTTCATTTGTATAGACCTCATCTTAACTAGTTTTCCAAAGTGGCAAACTCATCACTCTTTACTCTTCCTTCTCTACCTCGGTAGCTCATCATGCCTACTATTGTTGATCTAGTGCACATCTCTGGTTTCATGCACCTAAGGGATCTTTGTGTTTCACTTGTTCATCCAATGAGCTCACAATCACCTACCTTTAACTTTTGGAATAACCTATCCCAAAGATTTATAATGCATTCCATGCATGTTGGGAGATAAGATAATTATTATCACTTACCTGTGGAAGTGGATCCTTGTCGCCTGTTGGCCAATATATTGTTCTCTCTGCTTCTAGTATAGCACTAATATAAATTTTCTATTAGAGAAAATATATCTTCAATCAAAACTCGTAACCTGGTAGACATCTCTTTTGTCTACCTTACTATCTACCAATATTCTCTTCATCTAGTGACACCATCTTCATCCGGTGGGAGTCTTGTTGATTGACATCCAACTTCTTACTAGTTGTCTGCACATTGTTTATGGATCATCCTTCCTTTCTTATCAGTCACATGCTTAGTGGTTGGCAACCATACACTGCCAATACATCACTCACTGATTGGTATTGCCATAATGCCAACTCTCTCCAATGTCTACTCACCAGTTAACACCAACTTATGTCTCCAACACTAACTTGTATACTAGTGACTCCAATATCTGATTGACATCCCATACTTACCGGTGACAAGCTACACTGGTAACATGCTATAATGGTTGACATCATTGACACCATTATTGGTTGACATCAATGACAACACAATGCCAACATGGAAGAAGAAGAGATAGAGGAAGAAGAAAAAATAGAGGAAGAAGAAGAAATATAGAAGGAACTTCAGCAAGAAGAGTTATTCATTCTCAAGATATGAGAAACTTGTAAGTGTTATAAAACTCATTTGTAACAAGGTTTTATCATTGCATTGTAAATTATTATGAACATTGTAAATGTCTGAGTGGGTGCTTAATTCAGGGGTAGGTGCTCCTTTGAGTAGGTTCTCATAAAATCAGGGGTAGGTTCACCTTTGAGTAGGTGCTGATACAGTTTATGGGTTGGTGCTCCTTGGGTTGGTGCCCTAAAGCTTCAGGGATTAGTGCTCCTTAGGTTGGTGTACTAAACTTTGTAATCTATTATTTACTATGAGGTAGGATTGGATCAATAGACTCTAGTATCTATTCTCACCAAGGTTTTTCTCACATTGGGTTTTCCTCATAAATCCGGTCTTGTGGTTTGATTTGTGTGTGTGTGTTTTCTTATTATTTTGTAGTTTCAATTTTTGCACACATTGTTAAAATATTTAAAATACATTGAGTCACCCCCCTCTCAGTGTCCATTTGTGTTCTTCAATTGGTATAAGAACCCTAGGTTCCCTTACTATAAAGCTTCCTCTAGCTTGGGTAGATCTTGTCTTGTGAACACAATGGCTAGAGATGAGTCATCCTCCAAAGAACCTATGTTTGTAGGAACCAAATATGTCTTCTAGAGTAGAAAATGGAGACATATTTGTGTTGGCAATATGGAGGAATTGATTATGTTTTGCATTGATGTTTTGTCATTGATGTCAACACTAGCTGTTTTGGTTGGTTACCGACAGACAGGTTTTGGTTACCGATAGAATATCTTGTGTTACTGGTATGGGTTTAAGGTTTAACCGACAAAGATTTTACTGAGAATCCTTGATAGAATGCTAAGTGGTGTTGGTGCGGCTTCTAGATGGAATTCAAGATGCATAAGGTGATCCTTGATTGTTCCTCGATTGATTGGAGACATCGCTTTGGCATGGTGGACCCAGATTAGGTTCGGTGCCTATCTCGGTCATGGACCGGTATCATGTTAACGTGTTCTCTACACATTACTGGGATGATTTATGGATTGGTTATTGTTGTTTTGGTCTAAATCTGACATGGTATATCATTGTAATATGGATGTATGTAATGATCTTATTGTAATATCTTTTAGGTGGCCGACCTAATTGGTTTAGGCCTTAGGGTTTGTATAAATTGATGTAAGATCTCATTGTAGATCATGGTATGGGAATGTAATATATGTTCATGGTCATGGAATGATATATCATATGTGAAGGAGATCTGGTCAATCATAGGTGATCCAATTGGGTTTAAGTAAGAGGTCAAAGGCCTCTGGTATTGAGCTTAACCAGGATTGTAATCAGGCATTAGTAGATGCTATCTCTGGTAGTTCATTCTTCTATATTGTTGTCCAATTATCTTGAGGTGGTTATAACCTCTTTGTATTCAATGAGACTCTTTTGTAATGAGAAGTATGCTCTAGGCGGTGTGCCTTACTACATGTGCAGGCCCCTTATTGTATCACGTACTTTCTATAGAAGTATCATCTGACTATGGGTAGGCTTCCCACTATGGTTTTTTTGTTTACCGGGTTTTTGATGTACAAATCATGGTGTTATGTGGTATGGTTACATTGTGTTAATTATCTATTTTATTCTTAAGTTTTATTGCTAACCGGTATCTGTTTCTGCTATTCCGATATTCAATATTTATGTGCTCCGGTTAAAGGTTATAAAGTGGTTTGATTAATATAATCTGTTGACAATTGATTCACCCCCCCTATTAGTTGTCCACTAGTTATCCTAAAAATTTATCTTCCCTTGGGTTTGATGTCTGGATGTCAATGAGGAATGGATATACAGTTCCATCCATTCCTTCTACCAATCCTAATGCTAAATGAGAACATGAGAACAATGCAAAAGCTAAAAAATGCTATAGACACAGTGCACTTCAGAAAAAGAAACATGGAATAAGTTGTTGGCAATAGATGCTATTTGGTTGGAGATAGATGCATGAGAGATGCTTAGGAGTTGTCATTGATGGAAACCCAGTTTAGAAACATCATCTGATGTACATAGATTTGATTTACCGGAAGTCATATTGTTCTGAAGGCATAAGTCTGGAAGGTGGAACATACTTTCTACAGAAGTATCGTAAGCTTCCCACCATGTTTTTTCCCTTTACCAGGTTTTCCATGTACAAATTATGGTGTTATGTGGTATGGTTGCATTGTGTTAATTCTCTATTTCATTCTTAAGTTTTATTTCTTATTGGTATCTATTTCTGCTATTCTAGTTTTCAATATTTATGTGCTCCGGTTAAAGGTTATAAAGTGGTTTGATTAATATAATATGTTGACAACTGATTCACCCCCCTCCCCTCTCAGTTGTCCACCAATTATCCTAACAATTGGTGTTAGAGCTTTGGTCATATTTTCTATAAGCTTAACCACTTGAGGTAGATCCTCTGGCAACTAATACTTCAAATCCATCGAGAACTATTTTCAGAAGAGAAATCCCTAAGCTTGATGGAACAAATAATGGGATATAGAAAATCCGAATGGAGACTCATCTTAGATGTCTTCGCAAGGATATTTGGGAGATCACCGAGAAAGGATATACACCTTATGATCCGACATTGGGCAATCCTGCTCCTGCAGACTTGGACAAGAATATTGAAAATGATTGCAAAGCTAGAGAAGACCTCTTGTGTGCACTTACTGATCAACAAATCATGGGCTTGACTGATAAATCATCTGCAAAGGTTATGTGGGATAAATTGCAAACTCTGAATGAAGGTGATCCTATTGTCAAAATTGCTAAACTTGATGGTTACCGGGTAAGGTATGAGAACTTGAAGGTGGAAGATAATGAAAGAATTGCTACATTTATGGAAAGAGTAAATGAGATTGTCATGGGAATTCAATGTTGTGGAAGAAATCTGAGTGAAGATGAAATAGCTTCCAAAGCCTTGAGAGCCCTTCCACTGGCTTACAAGATGAAGGCAAATGCAATTAATAAATTGATAACTATGGAAAAAATTTTAGTTAACATAGACATTCTTATTGGGAAATTATCTGCTTTTGAGCTTGAAGAATTTGGACCTTCTGGAGCTCCAAAGTCTGAACCTTCTTTTCATGCATCATCATTTACCGGAAAAAGTTATTGGAAAACCTTTTATGCAAAAGGAATTGGAAGATATGAGGAAAGAGGATGAAGAATTTGAGCAACTTGAAGCCTTATCAACTAGAAGACTACCTAAAGGACTGACGGGAAGTAAGTATGAAGGAAAAGCACCTTTTAAATGTTTTGCATGTAATAAAATTGGTCATTTTGCATCTAGATGTCCTGAAAGGAATGCAAGATTTGAAGAAAGAGTTAAGAAATAATTTAAGCCTAATCAGAATAGATATAGATTCAAGAAAAGTAAACAATGCTACATAGAAGATGAGGAAGGAGTAAGTGATGACTCTAAGGATGAACTGGCAGCAAACTTTGCTAGTGGATCCAAAAATGGAAAGGAATGGGTGTTCTATGCCTTAAAGGAAGATGAACCAAAACCAACTATCAAGAATAAAGAAAAGGCCTTGGCGACAAAAGTGGAAGGCAAGGATGAATGGGTAATTGATAGTGGATTCTCACATCATATGACTAGAGATAAAAGAAATTTTTTGTCTTTGCAAGAATACAAGGGCGGTCAAGTCAGATTTGGAGATGACAAAGAATGTATGATCAAAGGTAGAGGTATTATTTCTCTGGATGGAAAGCATAATATTGATAATGTCTATTATGTAGAAGGTTTAAAGCATAATCTTTTAAGTGTTGGTCAATTGGTGGACAAGGGTTTCCAACTTCAGTTTAAAGATAGAAAATGCAAAATCATTAACAAAACTAGTTTGGAGATTGCAACCGGTACTCAGACTGGAGGTAATATCTTTCACTTGAACACTGGTAATAAGACATGTTTGATTGCTCATATTGATGAGAGTTGGTTATGGCATAAGAGGTTGTGTCATGTTAATTTTGATTGTATTATTAAGATCAGTTCAACAAAGGCAGTTAGAGATATACCTAAGATTATAAAGCCTCATAATCCGTTATGTAAGGAATGTCAATTGGGAAAGCAAGCTAGAAATCATACTAAGAGAATACATGATAAATCTAATGATGTACTTGATTTGATTCACACTACCCTATGTGGTATAGCAACGACTGGAAGCTTTTAAGGTGATCGGTATTTCATGTTGATAATTGATTACTATTCTAGAATGATGTGGGTGACATTTCTTAAGGAGAAGTTTGAAGCCTTTGATAAATTCAAGATCTTTAAAGAAAAGGTAGAAACATAATCTGGATTGAAAATTAAATGTCTGAGATCAGATCAAGGAGATGAGTTCACTTCTCATGAATTTAACAGTTATTGTGAGACAAATGGAATTAGGAGAGTTATCTGCACCCAGGACTCAACAAAATGGAGTAGTGGAAAGAAATAATAGAACCATTTTGGATGCAACAAGAACTATGTAGTGCCCCTGCCCTAGTTAGCTTTGTAAAACTGGTTTGACCTTGGTTGAAATTTGTATGTGGCATTCTTGGATGGTTGATTTACAATTATCTAATTTTGTAGTTAGATATTATGATTATTGTGCATACCTGTTAATGTGCTTTCACATCGATTCTTGTGTAAATTTATTTGTTCTCCTGATTCATGTTATTAATCTCGGGCTCACTTTCATTATATATATATATATATATATATATGCTTAGGTGACTCATGGTTGCAGGAGATTGCAGGTACATTACCGCCTAGGTGTAAGGTTTGTCTTCACTTGGATTCACAGGTTTGAGTGTACCCCTTTGGTACTTAGAGTTTGGATTAGGTGGTCGTAAACCCCTTATTTCACCCAAGTCGTGCTCAAGTGATTGTTGTCAGTCATCCGTTGGTTTCCCTTTTGTTTGGGTTTGTGGGTCATGTATCTGGTTGGCTTCCTTGGGTTGCGTGCTTTACGTGTGGTAAAATTGAGTATTTAATCCTAAGTATTTAATTTAATTTAATGTGTGTTTATGCATTGTAATTAAGGAACTAAATTAAATAGGTTCCTTTTATGCGATTAATCATTAATTAAAAAAATGCTCTATTCATGTTTGTAGTAAGTTCAATTTAATGGTTATTTTAAATGATGAATTTGTCCAGTTTATGCTTTTTGAAAGGAAAGATTTAATTTATTCAAAATAGAAATAATTTAACCTATTTGGCATTTTGGAAATAGAAAGGTTAATTTCAATTAAGTGAAAAAATCAATTTTAATTAGAAAAGCAAGTTTAATATATATATTTGATATAGTTTGAAAGAATGATTTTCGGGATTTTATTTTAAATGAAAAATATTTTTTAAATCCAAAAATAAATATTAGGTCAAACATTCCTCCATTTAACCTAGTTTTGAAAATATTTTTGGGGGATTATTTTTTGAGAGCATTTTTTAAAACATTTTTGGAGAAGGATTTTTGGAGGAGATTTGGGTATTTTGGGAAGGAAGGATTTCTTGAGCTAAAGGTTGTGCTCTTCACCAGATCTTGCCATGAATGTGAAATGAGGTAGGATTCTGGTGCATCTCTTTGATTTCTTGTTTTATTGAGTTTGTTTTTCTAAAACCAAATATTGGGGAATGGTTGTTCATGATGAAATCTTGCTTAAAATCTCCAATGGATGTTCTCTGATTTAAGTTTTTTTATGTGGGAATTTGTTTTGGGGTTTGGCAGTTTGGTGGAATCATTGTATGAAAAATGATCTTCTTTATGCCCAAATATGTTATTTGGATGAGGAAATTTTCTTATATGGGTCTGGTTAATTCATCAAAGTTTTGAATACTTTATAACCTTTGACATTCTGGAAAATATTTTAGTCTCTCTATGAGACTGTGAATTTAATGGAAACTGGGGGTTTTCCTTTTATTTTAAGTTTGCATTAAAAAAAAAGGGGGTAAAACAAAATTTATAATAAAATTTTAATGGCAGATTTAGGGTTTAGAGGGTCGAGGAGTCGAGGCTCAACCTGTGCCCCCTACCCTCTGCAGGCTCATAGTCTATGAGGTCTGCGACCACACTGGTGGCCGCAGAGCTCTATGACCATAGTGTGGCCGTAGAGCTCTGCGACCACAGTGTGGACGCACAAGCCTATGACCCCACTGTGCTTGCGGGCACCTGCAACCCCATGGCAGCCGCAGAGACCTACGACCCCATGGTGGCCGCAAAGTCCCGCATCCATAGTGTGGAGGCCGCGGGTCTGCATCCACCATGGTGGCCACAACCTTTGTGGCTAGGGCATGACTACCCCCACTCCCGTGGATGGGAGGTGGGCCTACGACTGCCCCTTTGTTATGTTTTTTTATTTTTATTTTTTTAGATAAAAAATAATAATATATATATGCATCCCAATTTAAATTTGGTTTATTTAAAAAAGTTTTAATATTATTTTGTTAAAAGATTTTTTTTGTTAAATAATTTTTTTTTAAATTATTATTTATTATTTAGTATATATTTTATTAATTTCGGATTTATATATATATATATATATATATATATTAATTAATATTTAATTTGTAATTTTATTGATTATTAATTACTATATATTTTATTAATGGTGGATTAACATGTATATATTAATTAATATTTAATATCTACTTTTATACATATATTCAAGGAAGTGTAATTTTAATTGGTAAATGATCAACGATATTTATTTCCTTTTTAATGAACATTTCCATTTTTGGAAAGTATATATCTGTGTTGTAAAAGATGAAATTAGATTATTGTTTTCGAACAAATACGAGAATGATATTTTATTTTGAAAAATAAATACCATATCTTACTTGATTAATGAATATTTGATTTTATATCATTGTGTATTCGCATAAATAATATAATCATTTTAATGTGTTTTTGGTTTGGACACTCATGATGAGATATTTATGCTATGGTATGATGCAAATGAACTTTAGTGAACTAGAAAACCATGAACGACATGTACGTAGACAAGGTAGACAAATTGCAATCAAACTTAGATCAATTAGAAAACTGGATCGTTTGTAATGTTTAAACGATATGGAAGAAGATTGTCTTTTCTGATTTATGTCTATGCATGTTTGATTTTGTATATTCGCATTTGCTTAAGAAATGGCAAGTCCTTGATGGTGAATATTCGATATTGTTGCATGTTGATTTGGGTACCTGTTTATGTCCTTGTTCTCGAGTATCTACTATTTTCATGTATTCGTGTTGTATCTGATCATGTCTTGTTATTTTTGCCCTTGTGAGAACTTGATATTCATGTTAGACCATGGGTTGCTTATGATGGGTTGTGAAGACTTAGTTTTGCAGATGCACCAGTTGATTTTTGTATTTGTTTCTTATTATGTTCAGTTGGATCCTTTTCCTATTTAGGGATCATTCTTGTATTTATTGACTGATGTGGTCGTATGTATTATTGGTTTAAGTACACCTTGGTGGCAGGATGTAAATGATGTGAACCTTATGTATTCTTCACCCTATTATTTTATCACAGGGGTCTTGCAGTTGAGCAAACTTGGAGATGTAGCCCACTAGGGGTGAACTTTGATATCATTTCGGTGTTATGTGGTGTTTATGTTATTTTGTTTCCTCTCTAATTTAGCATGTTTGGATGGCATTATGTTAAAATGTGTAATGTGGATTAGATGAAGTTAATCGTAAATGCATGTATGTAGTCATCTTATTAATGCAGTAATTTGGATCACGAAGAATGTAAATTTGAATAATGGAATGTATTCATTTGTTGATAATGCAATTAAAGTATGCTTGAAAAGCATTCATTATCTTATAATGAAATTAGATGCATGACTTATGTTTTAATGAAAGTTTGGATGAAATATATGGTTAAAATTGTAATGGATAAACCTAATCATGTTATCTATATTTAAACTTTAATGGATCAACTTCATCATGTTATCTATATTTTTAATCCTTAATGGATGAACTCATCAAGTTATCTATATTTATAAACTTAATGGATGAACTCATCATGTTATCTATATTTTAACTTTAATGGATGAACTTCATCATGTTATCTATATTTTAACCTTAATGGGTGAACTTCATCATGTTATCTATATTTTAACTTTAATGGATGAACTTCATCGTGTTATCTATATTTTAACCTTAATGGGTGAACTTCATCAAGTTATCTATATTTTAACCTTAATGGGTGAACTTCATCATGTTATCTATATTTTAACTTTAATGGATGAACTTCATCATGTTATCTATATTTTAACTTTAATGGGTGATAGCTATATTTTTAACCTTAATGGGTGAACTCATCATGTTATCTATATTTTCAACCATAATGGATGAACTCATGTTGTTATTTATAGTTTTAATTTACCGAACGAATTATATCCTTGTTTAAAGTAATAACTGGTAATTAAGTAAATCAACTTAATTGGGTTAATTAGCATGGGTTGAGTTAAGCATTGAATCAAGTAATCATGTTGGTAAACCCTTTCGGTGTTAGTTAAGTATTCTGTTGTGTGATTTGTGCTTATGATAACTCATTGTATCATTATGCTATGTTTAAATCTCTTAAAATAAATATTTGCACTCTATTCTTGAGTTTTAGCCTTATCCCTTCGAGGTTTCCTAGTGGGGAATTACATTTAGTATCAGAGCTTAAGTTGCTAACACTAGGATCTTTGTTGTCTCTTGTGCCCTTAGTTGTTGTGAGGTGTATCGACCTTATGTTGTATGCTTGTCCTCCTTTTCTGTGTGTGTGATTGAGGCATAGGATCTTGAAGATCTTATGGACTCACGTTCTGTTGTTTTGTGTATTCTTTTGAGAAGACCTTAATTGTGTGTAACATGTGTATTCACACCTTTCTTTCACCTTCTTGATGTTGGTTCTTTTTAGTGATTATTTGTGCTTTGTTTCTTATTAGATATCTTGGTCTATGATTACTCTTATTCTGAAAGAGAGTTGTATGTACCTTCCTTATTGATTGTTGTACTTTTTAGACTAGTCCATTTGGGTTGGTCAGTGCTTGTCTGAAATCTGAAAGTATGAAATATGTTTGTTTTAAGATTATGATCTAGCTTAGTGTTGTCCACTTGAAGGACTAGTATGGTAAATATTGAATACTTCTTTTGTAGAAAATGGAATGATTATCACCCTTCCTCCTCTTTCTCTCCAGAAGTTAAAATGTTTGTGATATGTGTAATTATCTTTTATGTGACTTCTCTTATTGTGAGGGAATGGTTGTAACTTCTTGAACCCTTGTGTGAGCCTAGTGATACTTTTGTGCTTCTAGATAATATAAGAGGGCTATGGGTTTAAAAGTTCAATTTGATTATTGGGAGAAAATTGTACATTTACATTAAAGAATTCTCCATGTGTATTGTAGGAGTAACATAATTAAATTCCATCTTAAGTAATGTGCACTAATATGTGAATAGTTGTTATGTGAAACTGCTTTGTTTGTAAAAGATGTATAAAAAGGGAACATGTAATAGTAGCTAAGAGAGTGTACTAATATGTTTCATTATACCGATTTGATTGAGGACCTATTTTAACAATGCTACATTGAACTTGCTTTTGGACATATGTATATAATTGACTTATTATGATTAGAAAGTGCAAATGAAAAGCTTGTTTGGTGTGCATGCATTAATATGTATTATTGAGTTGATCGTTCCTCATTTACCTTCTTATTGTACCTTGATTTTCACTAAAAGGTTGCAAATTATGATATATTTTGTATTGAAATAAGAGTAGTGAGTGTTCACAAGAGGTCTTGCATGAGTGAAAAGATTGTGTGTCTTGATTTCTTGTGTTGGGAAAAACTAGGACATTCTATTGCAACCATTATATTTGGAGATGTCATGTTAGGCCTATTGGCATTCTTCTAAAAATGGTAGTGAAATGAAAACTGTTCAATTAAGATTATAGGATTATAGTGAGAAATTTTATAATGTTGTGTGATCTTGTTAATCTTGTGCTTTTGTAAGAAATAGTTTGGTTATCAAACTCTCTTTCCCTTCTCTTTGCCTAGATTATAAGATTTTTAGAAATGATACTAAAGGATGCAGTGATTTAAATAGAATGTTTCTAAAACATGTGGAATTGTATTGTTGCATTTTGGCTTCATATTGAAAGATGAAAGTCTTACGCTTTGGAAAGAAATTTACATAGTTAGTAATGTGGTTATGAATTCTTAGGGGAATTAAAGAAAGATATAGGAATGACATTATTTCCTTATGTAATTTTGAATTGTAAATAATTTCAGTACTTGTATCTAGAATAAACTTTATTTAGTTATTCATGTGGGAAGCATAATTAGAACCTTCCTTGAGTAGATGATAGTGTACTAAAAAGTACTCACCGTAAATGTGACTAAACCAATACTGGTGCTTTCATTGTGTATTGTAAGAAACCCGTGCTTGCTATATGTGCCCATGGGATGGTGAAATAATAAACCATGGAGAATATGTTTACTTATGGGTATGGGAATACCATACTATTTATGTGTTGTTGCATACTTGTTACCTTACTGAGTGCCAACCCACGGGTTGTTGATAAGTCAGTATGTGAAGGGGTAGTATTAGAAGTCACCATTCCTTGAATAGTATGGATCAACGTATGAGTAATGTCGGCGCGAAGCAACTTTAGCTTCTCTATTTTGAGGAAAAATATAGTTATATAATGAAACTTTATTAAAGGTGTACTCAATACTTCACCTTTTGATGAACCAATTTATAAGGGTTATGTGTGCCAGCCTATTCCTCTCCTTTATTTGAGCATATTGATGGTGTATCTTAGAGGATCTTTTACCTTGTCTTCATGAAAGGTATGTTATTTCCACATGAGCTGCTAATTGGCAAGCGTTGGTAGACATGTGGGTGGACCTTAGCCATGTATACCTCTGGCTTATGGCGAGTATCCTGAGAGGTACATCGCTATGCAGGGTGTGACCTACGAGTGCCCTTTTCTGTGAGGTACACTGTCATGCAGGATACGTCCATTACGTGCCTTTTTCGCTCGGAGTATTGCCATGCCATACTGAGAAATGATGTGGGATGTTGTAGACATTACCATGCGCCCTACTGACTAGTTTAGGGTAGATCCATGTTGTGTGACAACGTAAAGCGAGGTGATGTCGAGGTGCACACTGCCATGCCATGCGGATGTGTGACTAGGCCACACCACATGATGAGCTACTACGATAGCTATACGATTGTTCCTTCCTTCCTCATTGGTGGCTAGATGCTAGTCACATAGTGATGTTATGTGCAATTATGATATTCTTATTTATTTCCTTGTGGACCAGCAATTTATTTTATTTTGACTTTGAAGGTTTAGCCACGATCTTGCGATCTTTTGCTTACTTGATTTGGTGTTGCAATTCTGAATTATTTTATTGCCTTACTATTGGAATTGATGATTATTATCTTTATTCTTCTATAATTTGGTGGCTAAAATGGTTTATCCTTATTGTTTTCGTATGCTGGTCTTTTGTTGAAATGTAAATTCCTCCCCAAGAACGTACAAGACAGTCTTGGTTGAGTGTATACGAGGAAGTGGACATAGGAAACCTTGAGAATGGGGGTATGTGAGGCTCTGAAACATATAGGATCCACTACCTACCTATGTGTGGTGACTATCTCTTGGAGGCTAACCACCTTGCACAACAAGGAATGTTCATGAGGGTCTTGTATGGAAGGTAGCACTGCTATGGTGTGCCCTAGCACAATCAAGCCCTTGAGTGAGATGTTGGATATTTATGATCATGTTATTTGTTTTGAGATTAGGCATAGAGATTTTGATTGTGCATATTATCTATGACCGAGCATTAGACATGCTCACACATGGCCCTTTGAGTTGTGCATTCCAGTTATGTGGATTGTTATTATGTGTAATCATGGAGTAAATTGTGTTATCTTGTCACTGTGTTATGGGACATAGTCATTGGAAAGGTTTTTATATGTTGGCAAGTGTAAACAATTGTGATCTACATGTTGCTCTTATTTCATGAAAGCTAACTTGGTTGTAGAATTTAAAATTTGAAGCTAGTTCTATGTGATAAAGTTTTATGACAAAGATGGATTGGTGTCATATTGGTAGATGAGTATGGTAATTGTTGTTTACCTCTTTTTATGCTTTAATTTGGTGTGATGAAATGAAGATTTTTTTTGTTTCTCTACTATGATTATAGATAATTCCTAGAATGTTATAAAAAATGTATGGTTTTAGATGTATCTTACTGATGTATAATGGCTTTCGTAGAGAATTTAGCAATAATGTTTCAATTATTTGTGAAAAGATTCATATGAGAAAATTGATATTTGTTAAATGAGTTTCAGGACTAATGTGTGCTGCATGTTTTCTGTCTAGCCTTACGACTTCCAGGAGTAAGTCGGAGCCTGGGGGGGAGGATGTAGTGCCCCTGCCTTAGTCAGCTTTGTAAAACCAATTTGACCTTGGTTGAATTTTTTATGTGGCATTATTGGATGTTTGATTTACCATTATGTAATGTTGTAGTCAGATATTATGATTATTGTGCGTACCTGTTAATGTGCTTTCGCATCGATTCTTATGTGTTCTCTTGATTCATGTTATTAATCTCAGGCTAACACTTTCATTATAAATATATATATATGTATGCTTGGGTGACTCATGGTTGCAGGAGATTGCAGGCACAGTATCGCCTAGGTCCGAGGTTCGTCTTCACCTAGATTCACACATTTGAGTGTACCTCTTTGGTCCTTAGAGTTTGGATTAGGTGGTCATAAAACCCTTATTTTACCCTATTCACGCTCAAGTGATCATCGTCAATTGTCCATTGGTTTCCCTTTTGTTGGGGTTTGCGGGTCATGTATTTGGTTGCTTTCCTTGGGTTGCGTGCTTTGCGCGTGCTAAAATAGAGTATTTAATCCTAAGTATTTAATTTGAATTAATGTGTGTTTACGCATTGTAATTAAGGAACTAAATAAAATAGGTTTCTTTTATGCGATTAATCATTAATTAAAAATTGCTCTATTCATGTTTGTAGTAAGTTCAATTTAATGGTTAGTTTAAATGATGAATTTATCCAGTTTATGCTTTTTGAAAGGAAAGATTTAATTTATTCAAAATAGAAATAATTTAGCCTATTTGGCATTTTGGAAATAGAAAGGTTAATTTCAATTAAGTGAGAATCAATTTTAATTAGAAAAGCAAGTTTAATATATATATTTGATATAGTTTGAAACAATGATTTTTGGGATTTTATTTTAAATGAAAAATATTTTTTAAATCCAAAAATAAATATTAGGTCAAACATCTAGTTTTGAAAATATTTTTGGAGAGCATTTTGAAAACATTTTCGGAGAAGGATTTTTGGAGGAGAATTGAGCATTTTGGGAAGGAAGGATTTCTTGAGCTGCAGGTTGGGCTCTTCATCAGATCTTGTCAGGAATGTAAAATGAGGTAGGATTCTGGTGCATCTCTTTGATTTCTTGTTTTATTGAGTTTGTTTTTCTAAAACCAAATATTGGGGAATGGTTGTTCATGATGAAATCTTGCTTAAAATCTCCAATGGATGTTCTCTGATTTTTTTTTTATATGGGAATTTGTTTTGGGGTTTGGCAGTTTGGTGGAATCATTGTATGAGAAATGATCTTCTTTATGCCCAAATATGTTATTTGGTTGAGGAAATTTTCTTATCTGGGTCGCGTTAATTCATCAAATTTTTGAATAATTTATAACCTTTGACATTCTGGAAAATATTTTAGTCTCTGTATCAGACTATAAATTTAATGGAAACTGGGGTTTTTCCTTTTATTTTAAGTTTGTATAAAAAAAAAGGAGGTAAAATGAAATTTATAATAAAATTTTAATGATGGATTTAGGGTTTGGAGGGCCAAGGAGCCAAATCTCAACCCGTACCCCCTACCCTCTGCAGGCTTGTAGTCTGTGAGGTCTGCGACCACACTAGTGGCCGCAGGGCTCTGTGACCACAGTGTGGCCACAAAAGCCTGCGACCCCACTGTTCCCGCAGGGACCTATGACCCCATGGCGGCCGCAGACACCTGCGACCCCATGGTGGCCACAGAGTCTCGCGTCCACAGTGTGGAGGCTGTGGGTCTGCGTCCACCATGGTGGCCACAACCTCTGTGGCTAGGGCACGACTGCCCCCACTCCCGTGGATGGGAGGTGGGCCCGCGGTTGCCCCTTTGTTATGTTTATTTTTATTTTTATCTTATTTTTATTTTTTTAGATTAAAAAATAATAATATATATATGCATCCCAATTTAAATTTGGTTTATTTAAAAAAGTTTTAATATTATTTTGTTAAAAGGTTTTTTTTTTTAAATAGTTTTTTTTTAAATGATTATTTATTATTTAGTATATATTTTATTAATTTCAGGTTAATATATATATATATATATATTAATTAATATTTAATTTGTAATGTTATTGATTATTAATTACTATATATTTTATTAATGGTGGATTAACATGTATATATTATAATTAATATTTAATGTGTACTTTTATACATATATGCAAGGAGGTATCATTTTAATTGGTAAATGATCAGTGATATTTATTTCCTTTTTAATTAACATTTTCATGTTTGGAAAGTATATATCTGTGTTGCAAAAGATGAAATTACATTATTGTTTTCGAACAAATATGAGAATGATAGTTTATTTTGAAGAATAAATACCATATCTTAGTTTATTAATGAATATTTGATTTTATATCATTGTGTATTCCTCATATATAATATAATCATTTTATTGTGTTTTTGTTTTGGAAACTCATGATGACGTATTTATGTTATGGTATGATGCAAATGAACTTTAGTGAATTAGAAAACCATGAACGACATATACCTAGAGAAGGTAGACAAATTGCAATCAAACTTAGATCGATTAGAAAACTGGATCATTTGTAATGTTTAAATGATATGGAAGAAGATTGTCTTTTTCGATTTATGTCTATGCATGTTTAATTTTGTATATTCACATTTGCTTAAGAAATGGCAAGTCCTTGATGGTGAATGTTGAATATTGTTGCATGTTGATTTGGGTACCTGTTTATGTCCTTGTTCTCAAGTATCTACTATTTTCATGTGTTGGTGTTGTATCCGGTCATGTCCTATTTTTCTGCCCTTGTGAGAACTTGATATTCATGTTAGACCATGGGTTGCTTATGATGGGTTGTGAAGACTTAGTTTTGTGGATGCACCAGTTGATTTTTGTATTTGTTTCTTATTATGTTCATTTGGATCCTTTTCCTATTCAGGGATCATTCTTGTATTTATTGACTGATGTGGTCGTATGTATTATTGGTTTAAGTACACCTTGGTGGCAGGATGTAAATGATGTGAACCTTATGTATTCTTCACCCTATTATTTTATCATAGGGGTCTTGCAGTTGAGCAGACTTGGAGATGTAGCCCACTAGGGGTGAACTCTGATATCATTTCAATGTTATGTGGTGTTTATGTTATTGTGTTTCCTCTCTAATTTAGCATGTATGGATGGCATTATGTTAAAATGTGTAATGTGGATTAGATGAAGTTAATCGTAAATGCATGTATGTAGTCATCTTATTAATGCAGTAATTTGGATCATGAAGAATGTAAATTTGAATAATGGAATGTATTCATTTGTTGATAATGCAATTAAAGTATGCTTGGAAAACATTCATTATCTTATAATGAAATTAAAGTACATAATGAAATTAGATGCATGACTTATATTTTAATGAATGTTTGGGTGAAATGTATGGTTAAAATTGTAATGGATGAACCTAATCATGTTATCTATATTTAAACTTTAATGGATGAACTTCATCATGTTATGCATATTTTGAATCCTTAATGGATGAACTCATCAAGTTATCTATATTTATAAACTTAATGGATGAACTCATCATGTTATCTATATTTTAACTTTAATGGATGAACTTCATCATGTTGTCTATATTTTAACCTTAATGGGTGAACTTCATCATGTTACCTATATTTTAACCTTAATGGGTGAACTTCATCATGTTATCTATATTTTAACCTTAATGGGTGAACTTCATCATGTTAGCTATATTTTAACTTTAATGGATGAACTTCATCATGTTATCTATATTTTAACTTTAATGGATGAACTTCATCATGTTATCTATATTTTAACCTTAATGGGTGAACTTCATCATGTTAGCTATATTTTTAACCTTAATGGGTGAACTCATCATGTTATCTATATTTTCAACTGTAATAGATGAACTCGTGCTGTTATCTATAATTTTAATTTACCAAATGAATTATATCCTTGTTTAAAGTAATAACTGGTAATTAAGTAAATTAGCTTAATTGGGTTAATTAGTGTGGGTTGAGTTAAGCGTTGAATCAAGTAATCATGTTGGGAAACCCTTTAGGTTTTATTTAAGTATTCTACTATGTGATCTGAGCTTATGATAACTCTGATGCTCTACAAAAAGGATTAGAAAATCTTTTTGATGGCAACACACACAAGAGCACAAGAAACAAACGTTAGTGTTAGCAACAAAAGATTATCCTAAACAGGCATATCAAGAGAGATATTAAGCATGAAATAGAAAGCATATAAACATAGAATAAAATAGCTAATCAAGATGCTCATAGTTGCTCCTCCCTTGTTCCTCTCCTCTCCAAGTCCCAAATGAGTGTAGCTCTCAGCTTTTAGCACTAGCCATGGATGCCATATGGAGATTCAAGATAGTTGAATATGATAAGCAAATGCTATGCAAGTGTAGATAGTGATGCTATGAGAAAGCTCTATGCTAATGCCAGTATAACAACAATACTCTAATGCTTCTCTTTTTGCTTGAGGAGAAGGGTTCTATTTATAGAAGAAATGGGGAAATGAAGGGTTAAGATTGAATGGTTTAATCAAGGGCCAAGTTTGAAAGTTGGGGATCCATGTGCACAATTGGCACCAATAAAATGGTGACAAGTGTCAACATAGGATTGGGTTGAGAGAAGAGGTTGGAGGCATTAAAGGCCTGAGAAGACCTCATGGTTATCTAGAGGCTAAGGGTCAAGTCCAAATTAAGATTACCCACTGGATTAAGAGTTAATCCAAGGATAAACCTTTGTGCAAATGTTTAAGAGATAATCATGGTCAAAGCATTAATGGCCTGATGAGACCTTTGGGTTGGGTAGAGGTTGAGTCAAAACAAATGTTTTAACCATGTGGGAGTGTTTGAGGTAACCATTAATGGTTATTGGAGACTTTGGGGATTAAGTGGTTGAAGGTTGAAAGCCTTCAATGGTTATCAAAGACTTTGAGCCATTTAGTGGTTGAAGGTTGAAAGCCTTTAATGGTTATCAAAGACTTTGAGGGTTTGAGAAGTGACTTCCCTTTTGCTTAGGAATGTGACAAAGTTTAGAGAAGGGGTTAGGTTATTTAGAAGTGATTAGAAAATTCTAGAAGGGGTTTAGGCATGCAAGTGAATTTTGTAGGAAAATGCAAGTGGGAGAAATTTTGGTATTTTCAATTAAAATAAAATCATTTATTTCAATTAAATGGTGTAATTTGCATTTGGATAAATATTCAAATAAATATTAATTTATTTAAATGAGAAAAATGAAGATAAAGCATTAAAATGCTTGAAGACTTTGAGGGAAACCATTAAAGGCTTGAAGACTTTAAGGAAAACCATTAAAGTCATAAGAAGACTATAGAAGGAAGCCATCAAGTTTTAAGACTTTAAAGCCATCAAGTTTGAATACTTTAAGGGAAACCATTAAAGGTTTCAAGTGGGTGAGGATAAATAGGATTTTAAATAAATAATTTATTTAAAATAGTTGTGCAACTTGCTTTTGTAGGAAAATACAAGTGGGTGGAGGATAAAGGTGATTTAAATAAATTATTTATTTAAATGTGAGAGGTGGGATTTTGGGGGATTTAAATAAATATTAATTTATTTAAATGTGAGAGAAGATTTAATTAAACAAATATGATTTATTTATTTAATTAATGGTCTGAATTTGGTTAAGTGAATTAAATCAAATAAATTGAATAATTTATTTAATTGATAGGAGAAGAGGGTTAAGATGAATTAATTAAATATTAATTTAATTAATTCATTAATTGATGGTTAAATAATCAAATAAATACTAAGTATTCATTTAATTAAGTGGACAGATTTATGTGACTACAAACTCATTGTATCATTATGTTGTGTTTAAAACTCTTAAAAAAATAATATTTGAACTCTATTCTTGAGTTTTAGCCTTATCCCTTTGGGGTTTCCTGGTAGGGCATTACAAACTATGTTGATGGCAGCCAAATCGCCTCACATCTACTGGAGAGAAGCAGTGAGTACAATAGTCTACACATTCAACCAAGTTTACATAAAAGGTGAAACCGGTAAGACCCCTTATGAATTATGGTTTGGACATACACCTACTATTAAATATTTCAAAAATTTTGGAAGTAAATTTTATATCAAAAGGGATGATTCAATTGGGAAGTTTGATCCTAGATGTGATGAAGGGATATTTCTTAGATATTAAATTCAAAGCAAAGAATATAGATGTTACAACAAAAGATTGCAGAAAATTATGGAGAGTGCAAATGTGAAAGTGGATTAGCAATACATAAATTAATCTATATCATATGATAGGGAAACAATAGTGGAAATAATCATAATTGAACCAACAATGTCTCAACCAGTACAAGATATTGAGATAGTTACACTAGCACAATCAGAAAATTCAACTATGATTGATGATCAGAACAGTGAACCTAAAGTTCAGAAGATACCAAGGTATGCAAGATTAAATCATTCTGAAGATCAAATCATTGGAGATAGGAACAAGGGAGTTATGACAAGAAGAAGACTGGAAAATGAAGAGGTATGCCTTATTTCTTAAATTGAATCAACATCTGTTATTGAAGCTTGTAAAGATAAACATTGCTTAAAGGCCATGGAAGATGAATTAGATCAGATAGAGAAGAATGAAACTTGGACTTTAGTTCCCTAACCTAAAAATAATAATGTTATTGGAACTAAATGGGTTTTTAAGAATAAACTAAAGTAGGAAGGTCAAGTTGTCAGAAACAAGGCTAGATTGGTTTGTAAAGGATATTCTCAAATAGAAGGAATTGATTATGGTGAGACATTTGAACCTATAGCTAGAATTGAATTTGTTAGACTATTTCTTTCCTTTGCAGCATATAATAACTATAAGGTCTATCAAATGGATGTTAAATGTGTATTTTTGAATGTTGAACTTGAGGAAGACGTATACATTAAGCAGCTTGATGGATTTTCACTGACAAATGATAAAGATATGGTTTGCAGGTCAAGGAAAGATTTATATGGAATGAAACAAGCTCCTAGAGCTTGGTATGAAAGGTTGGATAAATATCTTTTGAAGCTTGGTTTTACTAAAGGAAGTGCTGACATTAATTTATATTATAAGATCACTGATGATGATATTCTGATTGTTGAAGTATTTGTTGATGATATCATTTTTGGAGGTGAAGATAAATTGTGCATGGAATTCTCTAATAATATGAAGAATGAATTTGAAATGTTCATGATTGGTGAGATGATATTTTTCTTAGGTTTGTAGATTACTCAAACTG
The DNA here is from genome assembly GCF_030272615.1 of Cryptomeria japonica. Lineage (NCBI taxonomy): Eukaryota > Viridiplantae > Streptophyta > Pinopsida > Cupressales > Cupressaceae > Cryptomeria > Cryptomeria japonica. The sequence goes on along the minus strand of NC_081414.1, from coordinate 626,857,809 downwards.
ACAAAGGCATCTCTATCTATCAAACTAAGTATATAAGGGAATTGTTGAAGAAGTTTGGTATGTATAATTCCAAACCGGTAAGTACTCCTATGTTGACAAGTGACAAATTATCTATCAAAGACACATATGCACCAGTAAATCCGACAAGGTATAAGTCTATGATTGGTGGCTTGTTATATCTAACTTAGACTAGATGGGATATTATGAATGCAGTGAGTATTGTTTCAAGATATCAATGTAATCCTAAATAAAATCATGAATGTGCAGTAAAGAGGATATTTCGGTATTTGCAAGGAACAACAAAATATGGCTTGTGGTATTCTAGAGATGATAACTTCACTTTATGTGCATATACAGATTCAAAATGGGCAAGACATACAGATGATAGGAAGAGCACTTCTAGTGGAGCTTTCTTTCTTGGGAATAAATTGGTTTCCTAGATCGGCAAAAAATAGTCATGCATTTCTTTATCTACTACAAAAGCTGAATATGTTGCAATAGCAACTAATTGCACTCAAGTCTTGTGGATGAAGCAAATGTTGAAGGGTATCAAGGTAAACTATAGTGAACTCGTAGTTATCTATTGTGATAACTCTGCAGCTATTGACATGTCTAAGAATGTGGTATTTCACTCTAATACTAAGCACATATGAATAAAATATAGCTTTCTGAAGGACAAGGTGGATGAAAAGGAAGTCAAATTGGTTTATGTGAACACTAAAGAGCAGATTGCAGATATATTCACTAAATTGTTGTCTAAGGAATCATTTGAGTATTTGAGAGACAAGTTAGGGGTATCAACCCCTCCAATAGAAACATAATTTATGGAGCAGACCATCAATCCGGTATGCATCATTAACTTTATCCTTTGCTATGGGTTGATGTAGTGGTGCTACTACTCAAGGGGAGTAGTGAGCTTTGAGATTCATAGAATTTTTGATATCTATGTCACATCCTTGGTATTGATTTCAAAGGGGGAGAGTTATATGTGAAAAATCCCAGCAACATTTTTCATTTTTTCATTGTTATATCTTCTACGAGAAATGTTTGGCACTTCTTGGCACTTAGATGTTTCTTTTTCACATTTAGTGTTGCCATGAATGCCAAAGGGGGACATTGTTAGAAATATGGAGGAATTGATTATGTGTTGCATTGGTGTTTTGTCATTGATGTCAACACTAGCTGTTTTGGTTGGTTACCGATAGATAGGTTTTGGTTATCGGTAGAAGATCTTGTGTTACCAGTAAGGGTTTAAGGTTTAACCGACAGAGCTTTTACTAAGAATCCTTGACAGAATGCTAAGTGGTGATGGTGTGGCTTCTAGATGGAATTTAGGATGTATAAGGTGATCCTTGATAGTGCCTCAACTGATTGGAGACATCACTTTGGCATGGTGGACCCGGATTAGGTCCAGTGCCTATCTAGGTTATGGACTGGTATCATGTTAACGTGTTCTCTACATGTTACCAGGATGATTTATGGATTGGTTATTGTTGTTTTGGTCTAAAGCCAACATGGCATATCATTGTAATATGGATGTATGTAATGATCTTATTGTAATATCTTTTAGGTGGCCAACCTAATTGGTTTAGGCCTTATGGTTTGTATAAATTGATGTAAGATCTCATTGTAGATCATGGTATGGGAATAGAATATATGTCTGTGGTCATGTAATGATATATCATATGCGAAGGAGATCTGGTCGATCATAGGTGATTGAATTGGGTTTAAGTAAGAGGTCAAAGGCCTCCGGTATTGAGCTTAACCGAGATTGTAATCAGGCATTGGTAGATGCTATCTCTGGCAGTTCATTCTTCTAGATTGTTGTCCAATTATCTTGAGGTGGTTATAACCTCTCTGTAGTCAGTGAGACTCTTTTTTAATGAGAAGTACATTGTAGGAAGTGTGCCTTAATGCATGTGTAGGCCCCTTATTATATCACATACTTCCTACAAAAGTATCATCTGACTGTGGGTAGGCTTCCCACTGTGGTTTTTTTGTTTTGGGTTTTCGACATACAAATCATGGTGTTGTGTGGTATGGTTGTATTGTGTTAATTCTCTATTTCATTCTTAAGTTTTATTGTTGACTAGTATCTCTTTCTACTATTCCAATATTCAATGTTTATGTGCTCTAGTTAAAGGTTATAAAGTGGTTTGATTAATATAATCTGTTGACAACTGATTCACCCCCCCTCTCAGTTGTCCACTGGTTATCCTAACAATTTGTCTTCCCTTGGGTTTGATGTCTGGATGTTAGCGAGCAATGGATATATAGTTCCATCCACTCCTCCTACCGATCCTAATGCTAAACAAGAATATGAGAACAATGCAAAAGCTAAAAATGCTATCTTAAGTGGTCTATCTGATATAGAATTTGTCAAAGTAATGCACTGCACTTCAGAAAAAGAAACATGGGATAAGTTGTTGGCAGTAGACACTATTTGGGTGGAGATAGATTCATGAGAGATGCTTAGGAGTTTTCATTGATGGCAACCCAGTTCATAAACATCATCTGATGTACACAGATTTGATTTACCAGAAGTCATATTGTTCTGAAGGCATAAGTCTAGAAGGTGGAACATAGTAACCAGTAGAGTATGAAATTATTGTGCACATCTTGATATTGGTGATGCAATTTTGGTTGCGGTGATTAAGGAAGATGATTTGATGTTTGAGGTAGCTTATCTTGTGATCTTGATAATCGATGTTGATTAATGAGAAAGATTAAAGGTCCGGTATCCGATAATTCAATTAGAATAAAGCTATTTTGGTATAGCATGTGTTGTGGATTCTTAGGGTTGATTTCAATGATTGGTTTCATGTTCATGGTGATTAGGATGACCTATATGAATCTTTTTATCATATTTCTTGGGTCCACATATTGATTTGTGGGAAGATTGAGCTGGCCTAAGGTTACACATTTCATGTTGCATGTTATGCAGTTTTTGCGAAGTCGACATGTTTGATATATTATTAGGTTGTGCGGATATATAATGTCGATCTAGATGATCATTTTATGGAAGATATATGTGAATGTGGATATGAGGTATGTAAATGAGCATTAGAATACATAATTGGTTCTCCGATAGATGATTGTACAGTAGAACATGACAAAAAGGTAGAGTAGCGTTTGACGGTTAGATTATGCTTATCCGGAACTGATATTTGGCATTTGTAGATGTTATATTCTAGTTCAGACATTGTAATAACTATTGTCTCATTTGTAGGAAAGTGAGTCCTCCGAGGTTGTTTTCCTCTTATGTAATTGAGTAGTAAACTCTAGGTAGTGTGCTTGAATGCAAGTGCATTCCACTTATGTAATATTATCATACTTCTGGCCATAGTATAATAATATTGTGTGTTCAAATCCCATTGTGATTTTTCCCTTTCTGGATTTCCACATAAAAAATTGGTTTAATGGTTGTGTAGCTAATTTCTTTATGTTTCTACACTTTTCTTTCATTCTTATGCATTTATTGGTTTAAGAATCATCTTAATAATTTTGTAAATTGTAAAATAATGATTCACCCCCCTCCCTCTTAGTGTTCATTTATTCCAACATAAGCTACCAAGAATATATGAAGGAGATACTAAATTGAAAGAAGCCAAACTATAAAATCTAAGAGCTCAATTTGAAAACCTAAAAATGAGGGATGAGGAGAAGATAGTGGACTATCTACAAAGAGTGGATGAAAATGTGAGTGCCATAAGAGGACTTGGAGAGGATGTCTCAGATGAAGTTATTATCAAGAAGGTTCTGAGATCATTAAGCACAAGGTATGATACAAAATTCTCTTCTATTGAAGAAGCTAAAGATCTAAAAAACCTTCTCCATGGATAAATTATTTGGTTCTCTTTCAGCCTATGAGATGAGAACACTAAGTGCTAAAACATCAAAGAGAGAGGTTGCTTTCAATACCACACATAAAGGAAAAGCAAAATCTTCAAATGAGGATTAAAATGACTTTGATGCTTCTATAGAAACCTTTGTAACGAAGCTCAAACGAGGTTCAGGAAAGTACAAAGGTAAGCTCCCTTTAAATGTTTCAACGATGGCAATATTGGACACTTTCCATCTAAGTGCCCTTACAGAGAAAAGAATGGAGATGAAAATAAAAACATGAAGGTTTTTTACAAGGAAAAGATGAAAAACTCTTATAAGCCAAGGTAAAGAAATTCCAGGAGAAAGAGCAGTCTTTACACATTTGAAATGATGCCTCTGATGAAGAAAGTGTCTCTGAATATTGTTGTAGTGAAGGTGAAAAAGAAGTCAATCTCTTTATGGAATAAGGAGAACTAGATGATAAGCAAGTGACTAGTGATGAAGAAGAAGAAGTTGAAGCTGAGGTAGATCTTGAAGGTGAACTTATGAGTTCTCTGGAAGAACTTAGAAAGGTGAGAAAAGAATACAAGAAATATAGGTATGTTGCAGCTGAGGAGTAAAACCTGCTAAATAAATCTCTTGAGAAGCCAAATAAAACTATTTCTGATTTGAGAGTCCAATTGGAAGAAGCAAAAAGGGTGTATGAAGAAACAAAATCATATTTAGAAAAGAAGGTAAATGAGTATCAAAAGTTGGAAGAAGATTTTGAAAATCTACGGAAGGAATTGGAAAAGAATAAATATGAACTCAACATGAGGATGAAGTATGGTGGCAGAACTGAAGCATTAGACAAAATGTTAAGTAAGCAGAAGCACAACAAGGACATCAGTGGTCTTGGATTTGAAAAAGGACAATATTCTAATGGTGATGCTAAAAATGTGTGTCAATGAAAATAAGAATACACATAGCTGAGACAATAAAACATAAGTAGGAACCAAATACAAAATCTAAATTAAAGATTCAAACCCATAGGCTCCTTTCAAATGTCTCATATTCCTCTATTCTTGAGGACCTTGAAGGTTGTAGAATTATTGGCTCTCAATGGAGCAACGACCTCCAATAGTGACAACTCAAGAGTTGAGTAGCTACTTAATCATGATTGATTGTGCAAATGATATGAGATGCATGATGATTGATGTATGATTTAGCTAGAATGATCTGTTCAAGCTACATGGTTGATAAAATGCAACTAGATTAATATGAAAATGAACTATGATTAATCTAATTAACAATTATTGCTAGATGATCAAGATGTAAAATTCCTATAGTAAGTATGAAAAAACTATGAATCCAAGGGATCTTTATTTCTCCAAAATGAGAGGTATTTATAGGAATTCCAAGGCCAAAGCTGAGGTGCTAGGAATCGATGGTTTGGATTCGACCTGAAGATATCAAGGGCTGGGATTGGGGAAGTTGGAGAAGAGGTTGGAGGAAGGGACACATGTCATCTATGTGGTGAGAAGTGTCATGGAACCTTGCTCATGAGAGGGAAAGTGTCCATGGGAGAAGACATGTGGTAAAAGTGTCGTGTCTCAAGGAGGGGATATCCAACCCATAGGAGGTTAGAATAAAAGAGGTTAGGATGTGGAAGATAGGATAGGATTAGTTAAACCTAGGATTAGATAGAATGGGTTAGGTTAGGGGGTGGTTAGGCTAGGTGGTTAGAAGTTAGAATCCATGTGCTCATTTGAATTTAAAACTTCAAATAATTAGGAAAATGGATAATTAATCTCAACATGCTTGGATTTGTTAATTTTAATTATGGGATTAGAAGAATTGATTAAATGAAGGGAATCAATTAATTTATATTAATTAATCAAAGAGGGATTATTGAAATGAACTTAATGAATAAATCCTTAGAATTATTTATAAGTAGATGAATGGGGAAATTAATCAAATTATTTACAAATTCAATTAATTGGGAAGGGTTATTAATTAAATAACTGTGTATTTAATTAATTATCTTCAGACCATTTTTAGGTGTATACACTAATAGTAAATATTCATCAAACAAGGAGATACACTTCACCTATTCAAGTGAAAGTGAAGTCAAACAAACCTTCATAGTCAACAAGCCCAATGAGAAGATGGCATATGCTACTTCAAAGAATCAGTCAATGAACTAGCTTGTTGATCCTAAAAGAAAAGAAAATGTTGATAATGGAGGCTTCACAAAGGTCAAGGAAACAAGAAGGAAGAGCTCAAAAAGACCAAGTTATGCTACTCCAAGAAGACAAATGAGAAACAACTTCAACAATGATTAATATGTACCTCAATTCCATGGCTACTTCTATAAATGTAATACTTATGGTCATAGAATTATTGATTGTAAGTTTATGTATAGGTCTCCACCTAGTTTTAAAAGTAGAAATTAATCTACTACTCTTAGGGATATGAATGTCATTTTTTATCGTTTTAATGGGTATGTTCACAAGAGTTGTGAATACAGGAGAAATGTATCTCAGTCTTACTATAGATTTTCAAATTCATCATTCAACATTAATGTAAAATGCTATCATTGTCAAAACCTTGGACACATTGCTAAATATTGTAAGCTTAGGATATCTAAGCAAAAGAAGATAGTGTCAGCATCTAAACCTAATACAAAACCATAACAAAATGAGACAGCAGAAAAGAAGAAAGAAACCAAACAAGTTTGGGCAAAGAAAGAAAAAAACAAAAGTGATTCAAGTTTGATTGTTCAAACTGCCATACATGATGAAAGGAAAAACTTGTGGGTAGTAGACAATGGATGCTCCAACCATATGACTAGTGACAAGAAGAAGTTTATTAAACTTGAATATTGGAATGGTGGCTTAGTGAGGTTTGGAAACAACTCATTAATAAAAATCAAGGGTAAAGGTACTCTAAACATTAATGGCAAGTTGGAAGCTCATAATATTTATTATGTTGAAGGTCTGAAACACAATCTGTTAAGTGTGAGTCAAATGTGTGACAAAGGATATAAGTTTACCTTTGATTCTAAGGGTTGTGAAATCAAAATGGAGAGTAATGGTCAACTAGTTGAAGAAGGTAAAAGAACAAATGGAAATGTATACCTTAAAGGAATGCTATGAGTCTAAATGCATGATGAAATAAGTTGATGAGAGTTGGTTATGGCATACAATACTAGGTCACATCAATTTTGATAATCTTATTAAAGTGAGCAAGAAAGAGTATGTAAGAAACATACCTCAAATCATTAAGCTAGCTAGTACCTTTTGTGATGAGTGTCAAAGAGGTAAGAAAACAAAAGTAATCTTTAAGACAAAAGAATACTCAACTACAAGACCTCTTGAGCTTTTGCATACCAATCTCTGTGGGCATACAAGATCAAGATACCTAAATGGAAAAAGATACTTCATGCTACTTATAGATATATTTCCAAGGATGACATGGGTCACCTTCTTGAAAGACAAGTCACAATCATTTGAGAGATTCAAGGTTTCCAAGAAAATGGTTGAGAAGGAAAGTGGATATATGTTGAGATGTATGAGGTCAGACCATGGAGGTGAGTTTAAATCAAATGAGTCTAAACATTACTGTGGGAGGCATGGAATCAGAAGACAATATTCAGCCCCTAGAACACCACAACAAAATGGTGTTGTAGAAAGGAAGAATAGAGCAATCAAAGAGATGGCAAGGACAATGTTAAATGAAGCTAATTTGCCTGATGTTTATTGGAAAGAGTCAGTTCACACTGTTTTATACACCTTCAATAGAGTACAATTAAGGATGAAAAACAATATGACACCTTATGAACTATGGTATGATAGGAGACCATCAGTCAAGTATTTCAAGGTGTTTGGTAGAAAACACTTCATCAAAAGAGATGAAGATGGATTAGGTAGCTTTGAATCAAGAAGTGATGAAGGTATCTTCTTAGTCTATGCTACTCACAATAAGGCCTATAAGTGTTTCAACAAAAGACTAGAGAAGATAATTGAGAGTGTACATGTGAGAGTTGATGAAGATATGCACAAAGGAAAGCAAATCTCAATAACTTAGACTGAAGAGACATATGTTGAAGATGAAGATCAATCTAAGAGTGAACATGAAGAAGAAGAACCAAGCAAAAACCCAAATAGATAAGTGCAAAAGAATCACCCTGAGGATTAGATCATTGGCAATAAGAATGATGGTGTGCAAACTAGAAGGAGAGAAAGGAACACTGAGCAAGTAAATTTTTTCCTTATGACTAAGATGGAACCTAGAACATATGATGAGGCCAACAAGAGTGAGAAGTGGATGAAGGCTATGAAAGAAGAGTTACAGTAGATTGAAAAGAACAAAACATGGGAATTGGATCCTAGACTAGTTAACAAGAATGTTATTGGTACTAAATGGGTCTACATGAACAAGATGAAAGAAGAAGGAAAGGTAGTAAGAAACAAGGCAAAACTAGTATGCAAGAGATATTCTCAAGTAGATGGCATAGACTTTGAAGAAACTTTTGCACTTGTTGCAAGACTTGAAGAAATTAGAATGTTTTTGCCTTTTTCAACATAAAAGGGATACAAAGCGTATCAAATGAATGTCAAATAGGAATTCTTAAATGGAAATATTGAATAAGTCTACATAGAGCAACCTAAAGGGTTTCAATTGCATGAAGATGATAATTTTATCTAGAGATTTAAGAAGGCACTATATGGATTGAAACAAGCACCTAGAGCATGGTATTCAAGATTGGATAAATGCCTCCATCGATAGGGTTTAAGAAAGGGAAATGCTGACAACAATTTATATATCAAGGTAGATGGCGAACATATGATCTTAGTTGTGTATATGTAGATGATATCATCTTTGGAGGCAATGAAGATTTTCTATGCAAAGAGTTTGTTGATCAAATGCAATCAGAATTGGAGATGTCTATGATTGGGGAGTTATCATATTTTCTTGGTTTGCAAATATTATAGTAGAATAAGGGAAAATTAATTTCTCAAACTAAGTATGTTATGGATATGCTGAAGAAATTTCAGATGGAGGACAAAAAACTGGTTGGTACCTCATTGGTGATAGGATGCAAGTTAAGAAAAAATGATGAGTCACCCAGTGTAGATCAAACCTTGAATAGATCCATGATTGGAAGCCTACTTTATCTTAGAACCTAAAGACTTAATATAGTTCACATTGTATGCATGGTGGCAAGATTCCAAGAATATCACAATAAATCAAATGTCATTGCAGTTAGGAGAATATTCAAGTATCTATAGGGAACACTCACTTATGCATTGTGGTATTCAAAGAAAGGGGATTTCACACTACAAGACTATACTGATGCAAATTGGCTAGGATGTGTAGATGATAGGAAGAGAACCAGTGGTGGAGATTTCTTCCTTGGAGATAGGTTAGTTTCATGGCATATTAGGAAGCAATAATCTATTTTATTATAAACAACTGAAGTAGAGTATATTGCATCTGCCACATGTTGTTCTCAAGTCCTGTGGATGAAGTGAACTCTCAAGGATATTCAAGTAGAGTATTCAAATCATGTTCTCATCATGTGTGACAACTCAAGTGCAATCAATATGTCAAATAATCTTGTCATGCATTCTAGGACAAAGCACATTGCAATCAAATATCATTTTCTTAGGGAAAAGATTGCAGAGAAAGAGATAAAAGTTGAATATGTGTCCATCAGTGAAAAAATTGTTGATATTTTCACTAAGCCCATACCTAAGGACAACTTTGAATATTTGAGATAGAAATTGGGCGTTCTTCCACCCATGTTCAACACTTAAGAATTTTTTGTGGTCTGTGGTTTAGAGGGATCATACTATTTTACATTTTCCACCTTGAAACCTCTTGTATAGTCTCAAGGGGAGCTTTGAATTTTTTATAAGTATTATTGGCACTGCTTTTTATATTGTAATAATGGTTCATCAGGTAAAGGTAGTAGAGGTGGACCATCATGCAGATAGGACATCTTTCAAGAAGTTGCAAAGGAAATTTATAATGTATTGCAGATTTATTATGATCAAAATTGGAAGTTCCATTCATTGCTATACAAAATCAAAGGGGGAGAACATGTGAAGTTGTCAATTGGTGTTGGAGCAGTCGGTCGTTTCACCCTTTGCCATTGTTGTCAAAGGGGGATAAATGATTTGAGATTGGTTTGCAAGTGTGTTGACATCAATTCCAAAGTAGGAGATTATTGACATTATTGTCATTGATGTCAAGGGATGTTAAGAGGTTTCAAAGAAGCAAGCAATAGTTGTGCATAACACAAAGACAAGAGAAGACATGTAAAGAACATAACGCATAATTCGTAGGTCATGCTATCATGCATGCATTTGCGTCTAACATGTCATGTTATGCTACAAAGGATTAGCAACTAGATTCATTATTTCCACGTGTCAGTAGCAGTCTAGAGTTACATGTTGGTGAGGTGTACATGTAAGGCCTCTTTGGTGCATCAATTGTCACACTCGACACTCGACACGGAAGTTTTCAGTGTTGACCAATTTTTGAGTTCGGTAGTGTGAGCCATGATTTCTATATGGCAATAGTTGTTTGGTTCACATGTGTCAGTGGCTCCCATGGTGTATTCGAATGAAGGAAAGAGATTGTGTAGGATAATACTTGAGAGAAGAGAAGGTCATTTGCAATCACCCCACAACATTGAAAAGTAAGATGCACTAGTCGTTTGGGATAGAAATTTCATAGAGGTCGAAGACCCCTTGCTATCCCGCAACATAATGGACAAGGAGTTTGTGAACGTGTAGGATAACAAGGCACACTAGGTTCCCCCCCCCCCTTCTATCCCGCACCACTAATGATAAAAGCGAATTGGTCCTATGAGATTAGAAATTGATGGATGGATAGAGGCTCCCCACTTTCATGCATCATGAAAATGTGAGTAGCGATGGTCATGCAGAGCAACACAATGAGGAGCACGACATGCTTCCCGCTATCCCGTAGTCCTAAGAAGGATGAGATGATGGTCATGTGGGGTAACATGAAGATAGCAGTAAATGGTTCATTCTATCCTGCACCATTCAATATGGGTTTGCAATGGTAGTGCGGGATAAGATAGTAAAAGCGAGAGAAGAATCCTTCTGTCCCACAATTTGCAAAGGGATGAAAAGAGGACCCTGCGGGGTAAATAGAGAAAAAAGAATGTTGAAGTATCTTATCTCACATGGGTTAAGAGGTCATGTGGGATAAGAAACTAAAGGGAAGATTGTGGATCCCCTTATCCCACACAAGTTGAGAAGCTACACAAAGAGCCATGTGGGATAAAAGGAGTAAAGGTATGCTAGAAAGAGAAAGGAAGTTCTTATACTACATGAGTCAAATGGTATGCTAAGAGTGATGCAGGCTAATAAAAGTGAAGGAATTCATTGATGCTTATCCTGCACACTTGTAAGTTGGACTCATAAATAATGATGCAGGATAATGAAAAGAAAGAATGAGGTAGCCCGATTGGATCCATAGTCCACATGGAAATTGACCATGGTTGATCGGCCGACTTGGATGTCAATAAAGAAGGTTGTTGATGTAATTTGTGCATGCTGATAGGTATGAGGGTTTTACATGGAGGTTGATCGACCTTGACTAGGTGATCTGGATGAAGAATATGATGACATGAGGCTCCTGTATGCATAGAGAACAAATCAGATACACAAAAGTTGGTGATTTTGGAAGTAGTTGTTGATCTTTTTAGGGTAGTTCGACAGAGGATGGAGAATGCATTAATGGTGACCAAGTTGCAGATTTTTGATGGGCTCGAGGTGATTGACAGAGACAAAATCAAATTGGTTGGATACATTGAGTTTGCTAAATATAACAACCCAATACAAAGAACTTTTAGAAAATTAGAGAAGAGATATTTAATGCAGATGATCGATACAAGAAATAAAATCCAATTTTCTATAGGTCGAATCCTAGAGAGAAATGAATTAATTTTAAATTACAGATTTGGAGGGCAAAACATTGCTTGATGCAAAGATGATTGTGCAGGGCTGTAAATGTGATTCGACATTGGTAGGTGTGGATAATGAGATAGAGATAGAGGTGGAAATAGAAATATTTCAACTTGTTGACCATGAAAAAGTAAGTGCTGAACAAAGCAGTGTTGCTACTGAAAAAAAAAGGAGATATCCACAGAAACAAAGAGTGTAAGGAAAAAAAAGAAAGAAGAAATCCAAACAAAGGAAGAAGAAGAGATGGAGGAAGAAGAAGAAGAAGTAGAGGAAGAATAAGAAACAAAGAAGGGACTTCAACAGGCAGAGTTATTCATTCCCAAGATATGAGAAACTTGTAAGTGTTACAAAACTCATTTCTAACAAGGATTTATCACTGCATTATAAATTCTTATAAGCATTGTAAATCTTTGAGTGGGTGCTCAGTTCAGGGGTAGTTCTCCTTTGAGTAGGTGCTCATAAAATTAGGGGTAGGTTCTCCTTTGAGTAGGTACTCATAAAGTTTAGGGGTTGGTTCTCCTCGGGTTGGTGCCCTAAAGCTTCAAGGTTTGGTGCTCCTTGGGTTGGCGCCCTAAACTTTATAATCTATTATTTACTGTGAGGCTATATTGGAGCGGTATAATCCAACAACTATTCTCAACGAGGTTTTTCCCACATTAGGTTTTCCTCATAAATCTGGTGGTGTGGTTTGATTTGTGTGTGCATGTGTGTTTTCTTATTATTTTGCAGTTTACATTTTTGCACACATAGTTAATTTTTTTTAAAATACATTGATTCACCCCCCACTTAGTGTCCATTTGTGTTCTTCATGTGTCTTTTATAAATTATGTATCTTTGGTTTCCTTGTCTCAACACTTGGGGGGCAATAATAATATCTCAACTCTCTCTCCCTCCTTTCTAAAGATTGTCTTTTCCTTTGTCGATTTCTTAAATAGAATTATCCCTCATGTGAGTACATCCATATTCACTGTTTAGGAGATTTTCTTTGTTTTAAATGGTACGTCTCTTATGAATAATTTCTCCTTAGTGAAGATATGCAATCCTAAGGATCCACCTTTTCCTAAACATTAGATAAGGTGTGTATTTTTAGTTCTCTTCTCCTTTCCAAAATATTATCTTTATTAAGGATCTCCTCTACTCTTGGAGGTAGATATCTTTATAAAAATATTTCATCATCCTTTGTTAACATTGCATCCCTCAAAGGGACCCCTTTAAGTTTTTTGCAAGATATCTCTTTTACAATTATCTCTTCCTTCCTTAAAGAAACAAATCCTACCCAGAAGTCTTTCTTTCTAGCTTGGAATGCATGCATTATTGATTAGCAAATATTTCCTTGGTGTTGAAGGTGGGTATCCTTATTTCTATCTACCTTAAGAAATCAACATGGAATTTTTTGCAATTTGGAGGAACTGATTATATGTTGCATTGATGTTTGTCATTCATGTCAACACTAGCTTATTTGGTTGTCTACTAGATTTTGGTAAATTGGTTGGACTTTGATGATGATCAGGAGATTTATCTCTGCTATACTCTGATTGGTGGAATTGGTTTGGTTCGGTCATTCATGTGGTTCAGATGCTTGTCACATTTAGTTGGTTCCAGATATGGTGATTTGAAAGCTATCATATGTTTTAGTAAGCCTTTTGGTTACTAGTAAGGGTTCTAATGGAAGATCTTTTGATGAATTCGATAAGTGGTATTGGTGAGGCTTCTAGAAAGTTATTAGGATGTTGATGGTTATCATGTTCATGTTCCAGTTAGTTTTTGGTATTTTATTTGGCTTATGGCGACCTATTTTGGGTCTGGTCTTATTCTGCTAGGTTATGGACTGGTTTATGTAACATTTTGGTGTATGCTCTCGATGAATTATCGGTTGGATTTATTGTTTGGTTAATGTTGTTTCGGTCTTAGGCCAACTTGGTTTATCATTGATTTGTGGGTTTATGTAATGGATTTATTGTATCATATTTTAGGTGGCTGACCTAATTGTTTAGGTCCCAGGTTGGTATAAATATGATGTAAGATCTTTTTGTAAATTGTAGGTCAAGTTTATGGGATTATATGTGTGCGAATAAAGTTGTAATCATATGCAGAAGGTTTGGTCGATCATAGGTGATCAAATTGGGTTTGTATAAGAGGTTTAAGACCTCCGATATTGAGCTTAACTAGAACTGTACTCAGGCATAGGAGATTCTATTATTGCAGTTCATTCTTTTTTCTAGATTGTAGTCTGGATTTCTTTTGTAGTGAGGCTCCTTTGTGATGAGTGGTGCACTCTAGGCCGTTGGCCTTCCTACATGTGTAGGCCACTTATTGTAATCAAATAATTACTGCAAAAGTATTATCTGACTATGGGTAGGCTTCCCACAGTGGTTTTTCCCTTTATTGGGTTTTCCACATACAAATCTTGGTGTTATGTGTTGTGGATGCATGGTAATTGGTTTATGATTTTTGTTAGTGCTTAATTTATATATCTGTTATTTCAGTATTTGTTTTATGAATTATGGTAAAAGGTTTTGTGTGCTTAAAGTTTAATAATCTATTAACAACTAATTCACCCCCCTCTCAGTTGTTCACTAGTTTATCCTAACAATTTGTTGGCTTATGTGCAGAGTTTGATGACATGATAATAATGTATGTTGTCATTGATTTCAATATACTAAAGTGTGAACCGGTATGTTGAATTAAGTAAACTGGCAAGTGAATCGGTATGATGAAGTGTGAACCAATATGTTGAAGTAAGTAAACTAGCAAGTGACCCGGTATATGCAAAGTTTGTATCAGGGTTTCACTTCATATGACTACCGATTGGTAATCTCAACTATAGGGTTTCCGACCGATGCATTCCAAGTCTGTGAGATTCGACCGACGACATCCTGTGATGAGTTAGCATTGAAATTAAGATTAGATCATGTTTCCATGTCAGCCTTGTGCACATGAAGAATTTCCTTGAGGATCTTGCATAAGAAGATTGATTCTATCTACCTCGAGAATGTGCAAAGTCTTAGTAAATAGTGGAGAGTGCATGATGGGTTATCAACTTCTAGAAGCAGTCAAGAACGGACGATGCAGAACGTCTTGAGATTTGTTCAAGATTGTTTTACCCTATGTAATGTGTTTAAACGGTCAGGATTGGAATGATTGTATTGTTAACCTAGATGCTTAGGGTTTTAGGTTTTGGCCACCGACCTAATTGTTGTCTATAAAGTTGATGATGATTTTCATTTGAAGTGGTTGGCAAATGAATGTATGTGAGGTGATTCTTTCTAGACCGCGGAAGTGAGTAGAGATATGTAGAGTGTGATTGTAGATGTAAAGGAATTGAAGTGGATCTACCTTGGCATTGAGTGTTGCTATCATATTAGTGTGTTACCTGTTGACTTCTAACCATTTCAGTAGTTGGAAAATCCCTTTACTGGGTAGCTTTAACAAGATTTTTGTAAATAATTTAATAGGGTGACTCAAAATCATTAAGTTCTTCAATTACTCTTGCGAGGTAACCTTTAACAAGGTTTTAACCTCTAACCGGGTATTTAGCCACCCCTTAACTAGGTGATCCCTAGCAGAACCTGTTGTAAAGTCTTTAACCGGACTAGGCTCCTAACATAGCGGACTTCAAAAGAGTTCAAGAACAACTTTTGGGTATTCATCCCCACCGTGGTTTTTCCCAATTGGGTTTCCATGTGAAAAATCAGTGTGTTATGTGTGATGCTTTTTCATGTGATGTTTTAGTGTTTTCTGTTAAGCGGTAATGCATGCTGATCTAATGGTCATTGTATTTATGTTGTATTACCTGTGCAAGCATATGGGTGAAGTTGAGATGAGATGTTAGGTTTTGAGAAGTTCTAAGTCTTACCGGTTTATGTCTTTTAAAGTCTTACTATGTTTTACCGGTATTGTCTTGGTTTAGGTTGGTAATGCAGTCTGCCAGTTAGTGAAGTCTTTGCAGTTTAAGTTGTTGGAGAAATTTTTGTCTGAACTGATTCACCCCCCCTCTCAGTACCTATTGGGTATTTACTATTCATCATTATTTATCACAATTGGTATTAGAGATTGGTCCTTTCTCCAGAAGCTCAACTACTTGAGGAAGATCCTATGGCGATTAATCATTCAACTTCAATTGCTTACCAAAAGGACATCCCTAGGCTTGGAGGAACAAATTATATAGTATGGAAGCTTCGGATGGATACTCATATGAGATGTCTTAGAAAGGAGATTTAGGAGATCACTAAGAAAGGATATACACCTTATGATTCGGCAACTAGAAATCCTCCTTTGGCAGACTTGGATAAGAACATTGAAAATAACTGTAGAGATAGAGAAGCCATCTTGAGTGCCCTTTCTGATCAACAGGTAATGGTATTGACAGGAAAATCATCTACAAAGGCTATATGGGATAAGTTGGAGACTCTGAATGAAGGTGACCCTACTGTTGAAATTGCTAAACTTGATGGTTACTAGGTAAGGTATGAGAACATAAGAATGAAAGAAGATGAGAGAATTACTGCTTTTATGGAAAGAGTCAATGAAATTATCTTCGGAATTCAATGTTGTGGTGGATCTTTGAGCAAAGATGATATTGTTTCTAAATTATTGAGATCTTTGTCTCCAACTTACAAGATGAAGGCTACTACAATTAATGAGCTAAGAACTATGTCTAACACTTATATCAATAGGGATAATTTGGTTGGAAATCTATCTACTTTTGAGTTTGAAGAATTTAGTCCTCAAGGAGCTACAAAGACAGATTCTACATTCAAGGCATCTACATCATCAACCGGAAAGAGTGATTGGAAATCATTATATGCAAAGGAATTGGAGGATATGAAAAAAGAGGATGAAGAGCTTGAAGAACTTGAATCCCTGTTTACTAGAAGAGCACCTAAAGGTCTGACAGGAAGTAAGTATGAAGAAAAATCATCTTTCAAATGATTTGCATGTAATAAGATAGGTCATTTTGCATCTAGATGTCTTGAGAGGAATTCAAGTTTTGAAGAGAAAGATAGAAGATCTTTTAGGCCTAACCATGATTATCATAACAAGAATAAGTATAGGATGAACAAAGATAAATCATGCTACTATGCTGATGAGGAAGGTGTAACTAATGATTATGATGATGAACCGGCAAAAGATTCAACTAGTGGATCCAACAAGGGAAAGGAATGGGTAATCTTGGCTACCAAGGAAGATACTTTGGAACCTGTCATTCATAATGAAGAGAAGGCCCTTGTTGCTAAGATCAAAGACAAGGATGCATGGGTGATAGATAGTAGATGTTCACATCATATGACTAGAGATAAAAGGAAGTTTCTATCTTTGCAAGAATTTGATGGTGGTCTTGTCAGATCTAGAGATGACAAAGCATGCATGATCAAAGTAAGAGGAACTATATCATTGGATGGTAAACATAGCACTGGGTGAACTCACAATAATGGTTCCCACTTGTTTGCCACTTTTGACACTTAGACGAATATTTTTAAAATCATCTTCAACTTCCAACAACTATAACTTTTAAACTATTAAGAATTTGAAGATGATGTAAATTAGTGATTTTTAGCATTTTGTCTATAGATTCTAAGTATATTTGTTTCAATTTTTTTAAAAGATTTTTTAAAAAAATTTTCCTTCTCCCTCGAAAAGTAGTTTTTTATAGCAAACTACATTTTTTAAGAGTGATGTGCCTCCCGAAACGCATAATTTTATTTCTATAAATGATAAAAACTCAATTCTTTTGAATTTTGGTCTGTAACATCAATATCTAAGGCTTTTTGTTGGCTTGATAGTGATATGTTGAATATTTTTCATTTTATTAAGTTTTGAAGTCCAACTAGTTATAATTCAGACATGGGTTTAGGTTTGAACACATAACTTTTTCTATATATATAGATTTTTTTTTGATTTTTTTTTGATAGAAAGAAGACATCAATGGATAAGGCATAGATAGTTTTTGGAATTTTTTTGAATTAGTTTCCTATTTTTCCCATTGCATTGAACAAAGAAGTTCATGTTCGGTGAAAAACTAATATTTCATAAAATTAAAAAAACAAGAACATAATAAATTCACAATGTAATAAAATTATACTCATTGGAAAGATTTCTCTGAGCACTACCATCTTATTTTTTTGGGTTATCAAGATTCTTTCATTTGAGCCTTGAACCAAAGGTTTGAAGGCCAAAATTTCTAAGAATTCTAAAGAATTTGGGAAGAGATCTCAAAAAAGGTAGTTCATTCGAACAGGGGTTCGAATGAAGGGGGTTCGAGTGAAGGGGGTTCAAGTGAAGGGGGGTTCGAGCGAACCCTCCCAATATAATTTAAAATTGACAAAAATAACCATTGAAGGGGTTTTACTCGAAAAGGTAGGTTCAAGCGAAGTGGGGGGTTTGCTCCAACCCCAAAGGGTAGTTCGTACAGACACCCCTAGTTCAAACGAACACCCTCCGAATTTTTTTCTCACCATTGCATTTTTCCTTCGTGGGTAAAAGTGGGAGCCATTATTGTGAACTCACCCCACTGATAATGTTTATTATGTTGAAGGTTTAAGGAATAATCTTTTGAGTTTAGGTCAGTTGGTGGATAAGGGATTTTAATTATAGTTCAAGGATGGAAAATGCAAAATCATTAACAGATCTGGTTTGGAGATTGCAACCAGTACTCAAACTAGAGGTAACATCTTTCATTTGAACTTTGGTGAGAAGACATGTTTGATTGCACATATTGATGAGAGTTGGCTATGGCATAAGAGGTTGTGTCATGTGAATTTTGATTGCATTGTAAAGATCAGCTCAACTAAGGCAGTTAGAGATATACCTAGGATTGAGAAGCCTCATAATTTGGTATGTAAGGAATGTCAAATGGGAAAGCAAGTCAGAACTTATTTTAAGAGTATTCAAGATAAATATAATCATTTTCTTGATCTTATTCATACTAATTTGTGTGGTCCTGCTAGAGTAAGAAGTTTTCAGGGTGATAGATATTTCATTCTAATCATTGATGACTATTCTAGAATGATGTGGGTTACTTTTCTAAGGGAGAAATTTGAAGGCTTTGAAAAGTTCAAGATCTTTAAAGCTATGGTTGAGACAAAGACATGATTCAAAATCAAATTCTTAAGATCTGATCAGGGTGGTGAATTCACATTCGACCAATTTAATACTTTTTGTGAGAAACATGGGATAAGGAGATAGTTGTCTGCACCCCGAACACCTCAGCAGAATGGTGTTGTGGAAAGAAAGAACATAACTATCCTGGATGCGACTATATCTATGATGATTGAAGCTAATTTGCCACATATCTATTGGAAAAAAGTTGTGAGAACGATGATGTACACATTCAACAAAATTCATATCAAAGGAGACACCGATAAGACACCTTATGAGTTATGGTTTGGTCATACACCTACAATTAAGTATTTCAGAATCTTTGGTAGTAAATGCTATATCAAAAAAGATGATTCCATTAGAAATTTTGATCCTAGATGCGATGAAGGAATATTTCTTGGTTATTCTAATCAAAGCAAAGTATATAGATGTTTTAACAAGAGATTACAGAGAATTGTGGAGAGTGCTAATGTCAAGGTGGATGAGTAGAGAAAAGGTTAAATCAAAACTTATGAGAGAGAACTGGAAGTGGAGATGGCTATAACTGAACTGGTAGCACCTATACCGGAACAAAATATTGAACCAGTTACCCTGATAATATCATAATATTCAATAGTAACTAAAGATCAGAGCAAGGAATCATAAAGTTAGAAGACTCCTTGGTATGTAAGGTTGAATGATTTAGAAGATCAGATGATTACAAACAAGAGCAAAGGAGAAATTAGAAGAAGAAGGTTGGAAGCTGAAGAGGTATGTTCAATTTCTCAAATTGAACCGGCATCAGTAGATGAAGCATGTAAAGATGAATGCTAGATAAAAGATATGAAAGAGGAATTGGATCAGCTATAAAAGAACAACACATGGAATTTAGTTCCCCAACCTAAAAATAAGAATGTTATTGGAACTAAATGGATTTTTAGGAATAAATTGAATGAAGATGGACAAGTTGTGAGGAACAAGACTAGATTGGTTTATGTGAACACTAAAGAAAAGATTGTGTTGGCATTTTGGTATGGTTTTGTCATTGATGTCAACACCTACTAAACACTTATCAACTCTGGCACTTTGGAGAATCAACAACATTCACTGGCAAGCAAGTGACTTATGCACAGTCACTGGTATCTGGTACACCGGCAGGATATAATGTTCACCGACACTTGGAATAGCATGGTAAACACCTGGTTATGTTGAAGACATCGTTTGGACACTTTGTCCTAGAGTTTTGTTCATTGGCATATTTATATTTGCATATTTGTTGTTACCAGCAAATAGGTCTAGGATATACACCGACAGGTTTATCTTTTCCAGATCAGCATGACATGCTATGGAGATGTCTCTTTATTGTTGTAAATGCATCAAGATGACATGTTGAATCGGTTATTGCATCAGACATTGTTTTATTTGTAAATTGATTTTATTGTAATATCCTTTAGAGCCGACCTACTAAAATTGGTCCTAGGTTACAATATAAATGTAAGATCTTATGTGTAAGATCATGTGCGGAATGCGAAAAAAGAATTGTGTGAAGGTATATGTGGGAATAAGTAGAGCTATACATGCAGACATCATTTGCAGGTTGAAGGAGGGGTTTTGTGAAGACAATCAGAAGTACACTGGTACTGAATCCATCATAGAAAGATGCAACTTTGAGTAGTACATACTTATTGGATTTAACCATCCAATTATAGTCAGTGTGACTCCTATTTGTGTTTGAGCAGTGAGCTCTAGGAACTTGGCCTTTCTACATGTGCAGACCCCATTTGTATACACATACTATCTATAGTAGTATCATCTGATTGTGGGTAAAGTTTCCCATCGTGGTTTTCCCCCTTACAGGGTTTCCATGTACAAATATTGGTGTTATGTGTTGTGGATGACTTTGTCCTTTTTGTTTCATGCATTAATCTTTACTAGTATTACAATTAAATGATAAAATTGTCTATTGGCATAAAAGACTGGTTTACCGGTATTAAGCATTAAGTTGGTAAAGTTGTTTTTGGTTTGAATTTATTAGACAACTGATTCGCCCCCCCTCTCAGTTGTCTCTAGGACCTAACAGTTGGTATCAGAGCCTAGTCCTCTTTTTGCAAAAGTTTAATATCTTGAGGAGATCCAATGTCTACTAACTATTTCAGGAAGGACAGTCCTAAACTTGATGGAACCAACTATGGCATATGGAAGATCAGAATGGAGACACATGTAAATTGCATTGGAAAGGACATCTGGGAAGTTACAAAGAATGGCTATACTAGTCCTACTCTCGGTCAGCCTAATCCACCTACCTTGGGAAAAGATGAAGAAAATGATTGCAAAGCAAGAGAAGCACTTTTGAGTGCATTAATAGATCAGAAAATCATGGGATTATCAAATAGATCAATTGCTAAAGCTATTTGGGATCATTTGGAAACACTGAATGAAGGAGATTCGACAGTCAAAATTGCAAAACTTGAAATCTTTCAGGTCAGGTATGAAAATCTGAAAATGGAAGAAGATGAAAGGATTTCTGCTTTTATGGAAAGAGTTAATGAAGTTGTTTTGGGTATTAAATGTTATGGAGGAACCTTAAGTTAAGATGAAATTGTTTCAAAAGTTATAAGATGATTGCCACCAACATATAAAATGAAGGCTACTACTATAAATGAGTTAAGAACAATGCCTAATACATTAGTAACTAGGGATACATTGATTGGACAACTTTCAGCTTTTGAAATTGAGAAATTTGGTCCTATTGCTACTATAAAGATAGATTTAGCTTTTAAGGTATCGACATCATCTGCACCATCATTTGACAAGACTGATTGGAAAGCCTTTTATGCAAGAGAACTTGAGGAAAGGAGGTGAGAAAATGAAGAACTTCAAGAACTTGAAGCACTATTTGCAAGAAAAATGCCTAAAGGTCCAGTTGGAAGTAAGTATGAAGGTAAAGTACCCTTTAAATGCTTTAACTATAATAAGATTGGTCATATGGCTTCTAGATGCCTTGATAGACATGCTAGACTAAGAGAAGAAACTAGGAGAACATACAAGCCTAACCCTGAATATCAGAGATACAGATTTAAGAAGAATAAAGATAAATCTTGTTATCTTGCTAATGAAGGAGTGACTAATGATTCTAATGAAGATCTGGTAGACAATGGATGGGTTTTTGTGGCTATAATAGAATATCAACTGACACGTACTATTCAACCAGTAGAGTAGGCCCTGGCAGCTAAAGTTGAAGTTAAGGATGAATGGATCATTGATTCAGGATGCTCACATCATATGACTGGAGATAAAAGTAAATTCTTAAACTTTCAAGAATATAATGGAGGCTTAGTGAGATTTGGAGAGGATAAAGCTTATTTGATCAAAGGTAAAGGTACAATATCTCTTGATGGTAAGCATAATACTGACAATGTTTACTATGTTGAAGGTTTAAAGCATAATCTTTTGAGTGTTGGTCAATTAGTTGAGAAAGGATTTCAGTTACAATTCAAAAATGGAAAATGCAAAATCATGAATAGAATTGGTTTGGAAATTGCAACTAGTAATCAAACTAGAGGTAATATCTTTCATTTGAATAACAGTGAAAAGACATGCTTGATTGCACATATTGATGAAAGTTGGCTATGGCATAAGAGACTCTGTCATGTAAATTTTGATTGCATGGTAAAAATCAGTAATACTAAGGTAGTTAGAGATTTACCTAAAATTGTCAAACCTTACAATACAGTATGTAAGGAATGTCAATTTGGAAAACAAGTTAGAGCTACTTTTAAAAGTATTCTAGAAAAATCAAATAATTCTCTTGACTTAATTCATACTAATTTATGTGGTCCAGATAGAACTAAAAGTTTATAAGGTGATAGATATTTCATGCTAATCATTGATGACTACTCTAGAATGTGTTGGGTTACTTATCTCAAAGAAAAATCAGAAGCACTTGGAAAGTTCAAATTGTTCAAAGCAATGGTAGAGAATGAAACCGGTAAGAAAATCAAATGTCTGAGATTAGATCAAGGAGGATAATTTACATCTAAGGAATTTAATGCATTCGATGAAGTGAATGGAATCAGAAGACAACTATCAGCACCCCGGACACCACAGCAAAATGGAGTTGTTGAAAGGAAAAACATAACTATCTTGGATGCAGCAAGAAGTATGTTATCAAAAGAAAATCTACCACATGTGTATTGGAGAGAGGCAGTAAGTACAGTAGTCTATACATTCAACAAAGTTCACATCAAAGGTGAAACCGGTAAGACCCCTCATGAATTATGGTCTGGTATTACTCCTACTCTTAAATATTTCTGAATATTTGGAAGTAAATGCTATATTAGAAGGGATGAGTATATTGGAAAATTTGATCCTAGAAGTGATGAAGGGATATTTCTTGGTTATTCATCTAAGAGAAAGGCATATAGATGTTTGAACAAAAGATTGTAGAAAATTGTTGAGAGTACAAATGTGAAGATTGATGAACAATTCAGAGAAACTTCAAGGTACATAAACTCTCAACCAGCAATAGAGATTCTAACAAATGAACCTACATTGAACCCACCAGTACAAAATCAAGATCCAGTTACACCAGTATCATCTAAAAATTCCACAGTAACTAAGGAACAACAGCAAACAAAGACACCCTGGTATGTAAGACTGAATAACTCTGAAGATCAGATAATTGGGAACAAGAATAAAGGAGTTATGACAAGAGGAAGACTAGAAAATGAAGAGGTATGTCTTATTTCTCAAATTGAACCATCATTAATTAATGAGACATGTGAAGATAAACACTGGATTAAAGCTATGGAAGAGGAACTAGAACAAATTGAGAAAAATAACACATGGACATTAGTTCCCCGACCTAAAAAAAAAAAAGTGATTGGAACAAAGTGGGTATTCAGAAACAAACCTAATGAAGATGGTAAGGTAATCAAGAATAAAGAAAGACTAGTGTGTAAGGGATATTCTCAAAAATAAGGAATTGATTATAATGAAACCTTTGCATCGGTAGCTAGAATTGAGGCAGTCAGATTATTTTTGGCTTTTGCAGAACACAAGAACTACAAAGTATATCAAATGGATATTAAATGTGCATTTTTGAATGGAGATATTGAAGAAGAAGTTTACATTGAACAACTTGATGGATTCTCTTTGATAGATAACAAAGATATGGTTTGCAAGTTAAGGAAAGCTTTGTAAGGGTTGAAACAAGCTCCAAGAGCTTGGTATGCAAGATTGGATAAGTATCTTTTGAAGATTGGTTTTTCTAAAGGTAATGCTAACAACAACTTATATTATAAAGTTAAAAATGATGACATCTTGGTTATAGAAGTTTTTGTTGATGATATAATCTTTGGAGGAGAAGAAGGATTATGTAAAGAATTTTCTATTGAAATGCAGCAAGAATTTGAAATGTCTATGATTGGAGAAATAAAATTCTTTTTAGGATTGCAAATTTCACAGACTGATAAAGGTATATTCTTGAGTCAATCCAAGTACTTGAAGGAGTTATTAAAGAAATTTGCGATGGAGAACTCTAAACCGGTAAGTACACCTATGACTACAAATGACAAATTATCACTAAGGGATGAATCTACACCTGCTAATCCGACTAGGTAAAAATCTATGATAGGAGGTTTACTATATTTAACACAAACAAGACCTAATATCATGAATGCAGTCTTTATTGTTTCAAGATTTCAGAGTAATCCTAGAGAAAATCATGAATCAATAGTAAAAAGGATTTTTCGGTACTTACAAGGAACTACAAATCCTGGATTATGGTATCCTAGAGATGAAAACTTTGAATTATGTGCATACATAGATGCAAATTGGGCAAGAGATGTGGATGATAGAAAAAGAACCACTGGTGGAGCATTTTTTCTTGGAAGCAGATTAATTTCTTGGTTGATTAAGAAACAAAGTTGTACATCTTTATCAACAACTGAATTAGAATATGTTGCAGCAGCAACCAACTGTACACAAGTACTATGGCTTAAGTAAATGTTGAAGGATATAAAGGTAAAATACAAGGAACCTATTACTATCTATTGTGATAACACTATAGCAATTGATATATCTAAGAATCCTGTACTACATTCTAAAACCAAACATGTTTCTATCAAACTGCATTTTCTAAGGGAAAATGTTGAAGCAAAAGAAATTAAATTGGCTTATATGAATACTAAAGAGCACATTGTAGATATTTTCACTAAACCTCTACCTAAGGAGACTTTTGAATATCTCAGAGACCAGCTTGGGGTCATACCCCCACTGGTAGAAACTTAGACAGTTGATGATAGTCATCAACCGATAGAAATAACAGATAAATCTTTTACTCCGGCTTTGATGAGAAAGCTACTTCTTAGGGGGAGTAGTTGGTATAGTGAATTGGTTGGTATTTTGTATATAAAAAATGGTCTTTATATTGCTTTGGCATTTGATATCAAAGGGGGAGAGATTGGTATAGAAAAACACAAGGAAAACTCATGACACTCCCAGAGGGAGAGATTGTTACTTTGGGGAGATTATTGGTTTTTGGTATTTGGCATTTCTATTTTGTCACTTTGATGGTTTTTCCATCTTTTGTTTCCATCAATGCTAAAGGGGGATATTGTTGGTATTTTGGTATGACTTTGTCATTGATGTCAACACCTACTAAACACTTATCAACTCTGGCACTTTGGAGAATCAACAACATTCACCGACAAGCAAGTGACTTATGCACAGTCACTGGTATCTGGTACACCAATGGGATATAATGTTCACCGGTACTTGGAATAGCATGGTAAATACCTGGTTATGTCAAAGACATCATTTGGACACTTTGTCTTAGATTTTTGTTCATTGGCATATTCATATTTGCATATTTTCTATTATCGGTAAATAGGTTCGGGATATACACTGGCAGGTTTATCTTTTCCAGATCAGCATGACATGCTATGGAGATGTCTCATTATTTTTGTAAATGCATCAACCTGACATGTTGAATCGATTATTGCATCAGACATTGTTTTATTTGTAAATTGATTTTATTGTAATATCCTTTAGAGCCGACCTACTAAAATTGGTCTTAGGTTATGATATAAATGTAAGATCTTATTTGTAAGATCATGTGTGGAATACGAAAAAAGAATTGTGTGAAGGTATATGCGAGAATAAGTAGAGCTATACACACAGACATCATTTGAAGGTTGAAGGAGAGTTTTTGTGAAGACAATCAAAACTACACCAAAACTGAATCCAACATAGGAAGATGCAAATTTGAGCAGTACATCCTTATTGGATTTAACCATTCAATTGTAGTCAGTGTGACTCCTATTTGTGTTTGAGCAGTGAGCTCTAGGTGCTTGGCCTTTCTGCATGTGCAGACCCCATTTGTATACACATACTATCTGTAGTAGTATCATTTGATTGTGGGTAAGGTTTCCCACCATTGTTTTTCACCTTACAGGGTTTCCACGTATAAATATTGGTGTTATGTGTTGTGGATGACTTTGTCCTTTTTGTTTCATACATTAATATTTACCGGTATTACAATTAACTGATAAAACTGTCTACCGGCATAAAAGACTAGTTTACTGATATTAAGCATTAAGTTGGTAAAGTTGTTTTTGGTTTGAATTTATTAGACAACTGATTCACCCCCCCATCAGTTGTCTCCAGGACCTAACGGATTGCTGATATCTTCACTAAACCTTTGCCTAAGGAATCATTTGAGTATTTTAGAGACAGATTGGGGGTCTCTACCCCTCTAGTAAAGACTTGAGTGATGTGCATTGGCATTAGTTCGATATGCATTTATCTAAATTATTATTCATTCGAGATTGATGAGTTGGTGCCACTACTTAGGGGGAGTAGCTAGCTGTATGGTTCAGAAGTTTTCTGATTTTTCTTTGATGTTTATGTCAGATTTCTAGCATTGATGTCAAAGGGCTAGAGATATTCATGTGAAAAATAGAGCTTAACAGAGATATTAGTCACAGGGGGAGTTTGGTCTTTAGTTCAGAACTTCAATGTTATATCGTCTTAGGGAGATTGTTGGATGTCTTCCATTGGGGGAGACTTGTTTGGCACTTCTTGGCACTTGGATTTTTTTCACATCTAGTGTTGCCATGAATGCCAAAGGGGGAGATTGTTGGAAATTTGGAGGAATTGACTATGTGCTGCATTAATGTTTGCCATTAATGTCAACACTAGCTTATTTGGTTGTCTATCAGATTTTAGTAGAGTGGTTAGACTTTGATGATGATCAGGAGATTTGTCTCTAGTATATTCTAGGTATTGCACAAAGATGGTTATTAGAAAAGTGGACACCACCTTAAAAAAACATGAAAAAACAAGCAGCGCGTATGTGCTATTAAAATTTGAAATCACCGTGTACGCGCTTAGGTCTGTTGTTCTCAAGCCTAAAGAAAGATACCACATACGCGATGTTTTTAGGAAAGTGAGCACATACGTAGTTTTTTTAGGAAAGTGAGTGCATATACAATTTTAAGTCCTAAAAAACCACGTATGCGGTACCTATCAATTATTTAAAAAAAAAATGAATGGGTCTTATTTTCCTCATGACCGCGACATTTTTTCCTTTATTTTCTCCATGAAACCCTGAACGGGCTACCACATTTCTCCACCAAATGCTATGGATCAAGGTTAGTTTTGCTTAACTTTTGTCTTTCTTTCTCGTTTATTCAATTTTTTTTATGTTTTGAATTTAATTTAATTTATTTTGATTAGGTTTTTTTATTTTTTGTTTCAAAAAATAGATTCTGATAATCCACAACAACAAAAACAAGATGCACCTCCTGAAAACCCTGAATAAAATCCACAAGATACACTCTAGTTCCTCCTTTTGACTGTACACCTGAAACACAGGAGCAATTGATTAATTAGTTAGGGCAAAACATGTCTAAAATAAATAGATTGATTAATAAATTGAAAACATCTGAGCTTGAGCATCATAACTCCCTCACCACTAGCCTAGAAACATTATCTAGGGGTGCCACAACCGTTTCCACACAAATTAAAAAAATGGGGAAACTTTAGGGATATGTGTTGTCAATACTATGCTAGTGGGTTATCATATGAGGGAGTGAAAAACAAAAATATTAGTAAACAATAAATATGTGCCCTTTTTGTTGATCCTAAAACTGGTCAGTTGTCACCTCTTAATGCAAAGAGGTTTCCCATACATTGGTGTACCAATGTGCAAATGAAGAAACTTTTTTGGTAGAGGTGGTGGATGGTCTTTGATGATCCACATTGTAATAATTATGAGGTGTCATTGTATTTTTTGAGAAAAGTATACTGTTACTTTGTCCTTAATGTGTGACCAAACTATTTATACATGAGAGAGTTCCATGGTAGAGGTGGCGGCTATACCCAAGATAGAGCTGGAACCCATATGCAATTAGCCCTAGTGAGTCACCACCCCCTAGCACCCAAACCCAAGGTGCATCAGGCTGTCCCAGTAGAGCTAAAAGAGTCGATGGAGCTATAGAATCTTCAGGTGGCCACAACATTGACTGGTGCCATCATCCAGCATGGGACACAATTAGCACACCCTCTTGTAGTGGATAAGGAGCCATTTAGTTGCTCTAGGTTGTGATAGAGAGCCCATTCAGCATGTGTGTGTCAGTTGCTCGGGGATATGCACAGGGACGAATGACAAGGCTACTACAGATGGATCCACATCTCATTCATGCATTATTTGTGGGAGTAGATGTCAAACCCATATGACTGAGGATGTGGCGCTGATAGAGGAGTTGATGGACATGTTGTCTGGCCATCAGCCGCAGATGCAAGTGTGTTGATTTGAACTCATAACATTTTATTTATTAGTCACTTTAAATTTGTAATTACATAAATAAATTTTCATTTATATATCGATTTAAATTCATACAAATGATATGCATTTCAGGATGTAGTAGTGGTATCCCATACTCCTCCCACAATTACTACAACTGCAACTTTGACACCTGAGGTATAAATTTGGTAACATGTTAAAATAGAATAGTACACTTTGAATTCAGAAAAATTACAAGATGTACTAACTATCTTTATTTCTTGGTCCAATTTTTGGTTTGTAGGTGTTGATAGGGGACCAAATGTCCCAAATTGATAACATCATTCTCTCAGTGATCAATTTTGGCCTACAAGGCTATATGGTATCATGTACACCCTTTTTTTATGTATTGTTTTGATGGAATATGCAAGTCATTTCATTTTACATTTTTAAAATTATGTTTAATATATTATTTGTACTAATTTCTCATGTTAATTTTTTTTTTTAGGGTACCCCCTCCACATCTAGGCCTCGTCCTAAGCAAAATAATTCCTCAAAGGCACAAAAATGTGGGTAGAAGGTAATTGAACACATTTTTAGTTGTACAATTGTTTGAAAATTTTGAAAATGTCTTGGTTGGTATTTGTAGATTGATTAGTGTTTTTTGTCTAATTTACATGTACAACAACCATTGAACTATGTGGATTTGTTGAATGCACTTAATTCGCCCATGGATCGAGAGAGGGTAGGGGTATATATCTCTACTTTATTTTCTTGATTTGATGATTATATGAATGTGTACATGTGAACTTGTGATAAATTATAATCTTATAATTTTTTCATTCAGGAAATATCCATAGCTGCTTCATTAATGGCGAGCCCTCCTCCGTGCACTGGAGAAGCATCTCAGGATCCAATAAAAATTGGTTTGATATATTACATTATGTATTTTTAACCTACAATACTTATCATTATATTAATTGTATTTAATCTTTGATCATTTTTTATATAGGTAATAGCGATAGTTTCTCCATTGATGGTGAGCCATCCTCAGTCCATTGGAGAATCATCTCAGGTACTAGTATTTCATTGTTCTCTTATTATAGCTTTTAAGTGTTTTTGATCTATTTATGTTAGTACATTGTATTAATTGTACATTTAATCTACAATAGCCCCCTTCGCAGTTTGACCATAACGTGGATCCTTTAAAGTTTGTCTTCAAGAAAACTCCTAAGACTGACAAGGAGAGGATAGTGAAGACATTAGATCCAAGATCAGATGATGAGGTAAACTATATTTCAATTAAAAATAAATTATAGTTAAATGCATAGTTATGTTGTTAATTGTGAACTTTTTTCTACAAAAGAATTCAAACTTGGTTGTTGAATTGTGGTTTTGCAACCATCTACAAAGCTACGTACTACATCAAAGAGGCTTGATTTTGATGATCCACTGCAATTTTAGGATCATATAGTGTTAGTTGTGGTCATAGAATGACCAATACATGTAGATATATTCTACATTTTTATTGTATATCGATTTGAACATGGCATATGCCACATTTTTGTAACACTTGTATTGACTTGGCAGACACACCTTTTTTTGATATATATATATATATATATATATATATATATATATATATATATATATATATATATATATATATATATATATATATATATATATATATATATATATATATATATATATATATATATATATATATATATATATATATCTAAATGTTTATATTCAATCCAATAAATGTGTATTGAGTTAATTATTGTGTATTCTTTGTATTTTGTGGTCTCTCTTTTATAAAGTTAATTGATTGTTTTCCTATGTAATCAACAATATGAATATAAACAACAAAAATCTATGATATAAAACATTGCAATCATGGAATATGATTTGATAAAATTTCTAAAATGTTGAATTAACCCTACAAAACTCCTTGTATTGAGTTCATTATTGTGTATTCACTATATTTGGTGGCTGCCCTTTTATAAATTTAAGTGAATATTTTCCTATGTAATCAACAATATGAATATAAACAACAAAAATTGACAATATGAATATAAACAATAATGTGTATGGTGTGAGAGCAGCCTCATACTCACAAGGGTCAAATTTTGGTTCTCGTGTTTGGGGTCATTTGGATCAAATATGTAAAAGTTGCTCAATTATTGTCAAAGCTATCAAAGTTGGCAAAGTTGTCAAATTTTGGCTTCATTTGGATAAAAGATGTAAAACTTGCTCAATTATTGTCAAACTTGCTCACTTGTTGTTAACATTGCTTAGTTGTTGTCAAAGTTGTCAAAGTTGCAAGATAGGCTAAAATTGATTCAATTCGTCATGTGCACAAATCGATGTTACAAGAACATCTTACTAGGTATCTTTAGGCTAGGCATTCTCCTCTCATGCATCCCAAAGTGTCAGAACGTTGAGAGTCATACCCTACCAGGGCAATCTCTCAAGTGCCCTCAATCCAAAAAAATGTCAAAATTTGATGGACTATTTTTTCCAATATATGACACATATGACCGATTTTTTTGAACCTATGGGGTTGTATGAGGCTCCTCTACAATGGCCTATCTCGGTTTCTGACGACTCGGAGCAATTTTTAATTGGTAGCATTTTTTCGCCTGCTGCAAAAACCATCAATTGCATGCAATGCAAAGTTGCAAGATAGGATAGAAGTGATTTGGTTTGTCTTGTGCACAAATTGACATCATGAATGTGTTCAAATATATATGTTTACACTAGGAATTCTCCTCTCGTACATCCCAAAGCGTCAGAAAGTTGAGAGTCATACCCTACCGACGTGATCTCTCAAGTGCCCCAAGTCCAAAAAAATTGTCAAACTTTGAAGGACTACTTCTTTTAATCTAGCACACTATGATCAATCTATTTGAACCTGTGGGGTTGTGCAAGACTCCTCTACAGTGTCCTATCTCAGTTTTTGATGAGTCGGAGCCATTTTCAATTGGTAGTATTTTTTTGCTTGCTGCAAAAATCATCAATTGCATGCAATGCAAAGTTGCAAGATAGGCTAGAATTGATTTGGTTCATCCTGTACACAAATGGACATCATGAATGCATTTGGGTAGGTATTTTTATGCTAGGAATTCTCCTCTCATGCATCCCAAAGCATCAAAACATCAAGACTCATACTCTACCGGTGCCATCTCTCAAGTGCCCTAAGTCCAAAAAATTATCAAACTTTGACAGATTGTTTCTTCCAATCTAGGACACATACGATCAATCTGTTTGAACATGTGGTGTCACATGAGGCTACTCTACAATGGCTTATCTCAATTTTTGACGAATCAGAGTCATTTTCAATTGGTGGCATTTATTCACCTACTGCAAAAACTGTTAGTTGCATGTAATCTAAAGTTGCAAGATTGGCTAGAATTGATTCGGTTTTCCGTGTGCACAAACTGACATCATGAGAACATCTAGGTGGGTAGGTTTATTCTAGACATGCTCATATCATGCATCCCAAAGTGTCAAAACATCAAGAGTCACACCCTACCGGCACGATCTCTCAAGTGCCTTGAGTCCAAAAAATTGTCAAACTTTGACGGACTCTTTCTTCCAATCCGAGACACATATGATCATTCTTCTTGAACATGTGGGGTTGTGTGAGACTCCTCTACAATGGCCTATCTTAGTTTCTAATGACTCAAAGCCATTTTCAATTGGTAGTTTTTTTTCGCCTGCTGCAAAAACTGTCAGTTGCAGGCAATGCAAAGTTGCAAGATAGGCTAGAATTGATTTGGTTTGTCATGTGCATAAATCATCATCATGAGCACGTCCGAGTGGGCAGGCTTACACTAGGCATGCTCCTCTCATGCATCCCAATGCATCACAATGTTGAGAGTCATACCCTACCAGCGTGATCTCTCAAGTTCCCCGAGTCCAAAAAATTATCAAACTTTGACGAAATCTTTCTTCCAATCTAAGACACATATGATCAATCTATTAGAACCTATGGGGTTTTGTGAGGCTCCTATACACTGGCATATCTTGGTTTCTGATGACTCAGAGCCATTTTCAATTGGTAGCATTTTTTTGCCTATTGCAAAAAATGTCAGTTGCATGCAATACAAAGTTGCAAGATAGGCTAGAATTGATTTGGTTCATCCTGTGCACAAACCGATTTCATGAGCGCATCTAGCTAGGTAGGTTTATGCTAGGCATGCTCCTGTCATGCATCCCAAATCATTTTAATGTCAAGATTCCTACCCTACGACACGATGTAGAGGTTGCTTGATAACTTTTTTGACAACTTTTTTGACAATAATGACAATTTTTGCTCAAATTGTATCTAGACTCAATCTATGACTCCTATGAACCGATAACGACTCAAATAATTATCCATGATTATAAAAGAATCAAGAATGCTCATGATAAACCTTATCAATAATGGTCATGATTGACCTTATCACATCACATAAACTCAAAACATAGTCACAAAACATAGACACAAAAAATAGTCACAAAACATTGTCACATATTATTAAAAAATTTGCCTCTAAATATGATCAAATCAGTTCTTGGATATTTGAATATACAAAACAATGTCTTACAAATCATCTCATGGGATTTTATACAAAATTTGGCATTACAATATAAGTGATTCAGCTCATCGCCATTTTAATATATAATATTTTGCATCTAAATATGTACAAATCAGCTCATTGTCATTTAAATATACAAAATTATGCCCCTAAACATGTAAAAATCAACTCATGGGAATTTATATATATATAAAATGAATATAGAACAATTCGTCAATGATATATATAATATTCTCAAAATCATTCTACTTTGAACCGTAGAATCAATCAAGTGAGCCTTCAAGATCGACTCTAACCCGTATTGTGTCAAGTATTGCCTCATGATCAGATTCACAAAATTTCCATAAAATCTTGTTATGAGGTCTACCATGATACTTTTGTTGGCCATTTGGAGGAATTGATTATGTGTTGCATTGATGTTTTTTCATTGATTTCAAAACTAGCTATTTTAGATGCTTTACCGACACCCTTCTCATCCCGGTAGGTTGTATGGTTTCTGGTTGGATTGAATCCGGCAAGATCCAGTATGCTCTGGTATGATTTGGTTATGGAATTGGCTTATTCATCCTACTCATGTTCATATTCAGTCAGTTGGTTTTGGTCTGGTGATCAGACGTTATCCTTTTTTCTTGGAAACTTGGTTTGTGGTTCTAGCGAGGGTTTCACCGATAGAGCTTTGATGAAGATCTTTGATGATATGCATAAGTGGTGTTGGTGTAGCTTTTGGTATGGATTCAAGATGCTGATGGTGATCATGTTAGAGACTTGGCAGATTGAGATCATTTCTTTAGCGTATGGACCTATATTGGGTCCTAGTTGATCTAGATTGTGGACCAGCTTAATGAAAAAAGTGGATTGGACCTCTCGATGTATTTCTCGAATGTCTTATAGGTTGGATATTATTTTTTTGGCCTAAGGCTAACATATTTTGTAGTTACGTAATTGGTTTATTGTTTGGTGGGTGTCTTGATTGTTTATGGTTGAGGGTTTTTATAAATATGATGTATGATCTCATTTTAGATCATGGTCGTGGTATGGGATATGGATATGTAATATGAGAATAATGTAATATCATTTAGGCAGAGGATTTGGTCGATCATTGGAGATCGAGTTCGGTTTATGTAAGAGGATTTAGTCCTCTAGTACTAAGCTTAACCAGAACTGTACTTAAGCATAGGAGATGTTATCTTTGCAGTTCGTTCATTCTTCTGGATTGTAGTCTACATTTCTATGTAGTTAGTGAGACTCCTTTTGTGATTAGTAGTTCACTCTAGGTTGTTGACCTTCTTACAAGTGCAGGCCCTTCTATTCCAATTCACATACTTAATGCAAAAGTATTATCTGACTGTGGGTAGGCTTCCACCATGTTTTTTACCTTTACTGGGTTTTTCACGTATAAATGTTGGTGCCATGTGGATGGTATTTATTCTTTGATTATTGTTTATGCTTAATTGGTTTAAGTGCTATTTTGGTACTTGGTTTAAGAATTCCAGTATTAATGTTTTGGGTTTCGGTATTGTTAGTTAACATATTATGCTTCTTTGATTTTTATTCAATTAAACTCCATGCCCTCGCGAAGGCACAATTGTGAACTAACAATTTGGGAAAACATGGTTGTTCTTTTCCCTCTTAATTTTAAAACAAGTACAACTCTCTTATATCATATTCAATGAATTACTCAATGTAACTTTGTGCCCACTTTTAACTAGAAAGCAGTTAAGGCAATACATTCATACATAAACATGCAATGAACATAGCATATGTAAATAATTCCATTAATCATGAAAAACACAGTTTCACAGATTTCAGACTACACATAAACAAGGAATTGGCAAATCAGTATTGCTAGATAATGCTCTTTCTTAGATAAATCATTCACATAAACAAATATGATTCAGTAATAATTTAACCCACAAAGAGGAAAATACTCAAGATTGAATGCACAGATTCAAGTCTTTCAATCAATATCTATTTTCTTCATTCATTAAAAGATAAATAATGATTTAACATGATTATCCTTCCGAAAGAAACATACAACAACAAAAAAAGTACTAAACCCAAAAACCTTCTGGCTTTCTCCAAAAATCCGAACCCTTTTTCAGTTCAAAACATCCCTTAAATAACATCCATTATTTTTTTAACCTTACGGAGTAATTTTCTGTGGTAAAAAATTACCAATAGAAACAGTTTGAAAACATAACTGTAAAATAACAGAAAAGTCTCTTGAGCAAGATAAAAGAGGACACGTCCTTAGAAGTGAAAATAAATCCTAACTAGGTGTTGGGGATCCTTGAGTTGCACCATCCTTGGCATTCACATTCATCGCCACCTTCCATTCCTTGTATGCCACGATGAACTCTTGTAAAGATGGGACACTGGGAACTTTAATGGATGTTATCCTCTGTTTCCATGCCTCTACCTCTAGCCGAATATTTTTTATTTCATCGACATAATTAGGTAACTGATCTGCATATATGTATAATATAGCCTCAACTCTGGCAACCTTTGTGAAATCAGTTGTCGTGGGTGTTGCATTCTTCTTAACCTCATTCATGGCATCACATAAATTTTTTATAATCGTATTTATGCTCTTTTCGACTTGACCATCACCCCAGACATAAGTGGTATGAATATGTCTCAATTCAGTTGCTAAATTCTGACATATCCCCTTTAATTATTTCTCCCACTTGATGAATTCCACACATCCTATCTTGAGTGTTGCATTTCTCCAATCAATATTGCACTTACCAGTGAACAAGAGTGATTCATCCACTATTTTAAGTGGTTTTTCGGTTAGAAACTTAGCCACCCCATACTTTTGAATTTCATAAATCTGTAAAGAGGCAGACATCCATTTGGTTTCTTCACTCTCCCACATCCTAACCTATGATTGGATGCCTATTATTAACAGTGAGGTTACATCAAAGACTTTTCTGGAGTCTCAAATGAATTTGCATCCATCATTAATGACTCCATTCACCCAATCATCAAAAATAGTTGCGATGGCCTTTCCCCTTTGGATCTAACTCAATAACTTCCAACTAGAAGGTGATGTGGGATCAAAAGATTGGAAAGCTTGAGCTAATGGCTTAGGAGAAGAAGATATACCACTGATCACATCAATGTAATCCGTCAGCACTCTGATCGTCTATTTTAGCTCCTTCTTATCATTCCCATCCTTTTGCAATCGGGTTAGCATGCATTTTGTAGAGACTTCAAAGTGATGGTTATCTGTATCTCTGTCAGCAACTCCAAGCTCTACTTTCTCAACATGGTAACTATTGACAGAAAGCCCAAATGCTTCTCCATCAACTTTTGGCTTCGCAACCTCCGCAATCCATTTACCTATTTTATCGTCAATCTCTAACCTTGTCATTACTTTTTCCCTTTTTAGCTAAGGTGTTTTTGTCACATACTTACTCACAACATCACCTATTGGTAAAGTGATGGGAACAATATTTTTCCTTTTGTTTACAGAACACACTAGCCATTGGGGAGAACTAATGACAAAATCTTTTAGGATTAAAGACTTCTCCTGAGTCTGTTCCTTAAAACCAAGAGAAGTATCAACATTTTCAGTAAAATCCAGATCAATGTCATCTTCGAGGTGATCCATCTTTGACAAATTTCTTACTTCTTGAAACTTATCCTTTGCACCTTCTTCGCTCGGGTCTAGATCAATAAAGTGTTCTGCAACTTGTGGTTTTCTCCTACTAGTTTTAGCCCTTGACCTAGTCACACAAATAGAAACAAGTGATTTGATAGCCTCTTTAATTGTAGAGGTGGGTTTCTTATGGTGAGAAGATTTCTTGGTTTTAGCTTCCGTTCTTGCAAGACAAATATTTTCAGAAATGTTAGCATCAGGAGCCCTGAAAACAACTTGCTTAATCATTTGTGATTCTGAACTCAAAGAATCCAATTGTCTCATTCTAGAAAGCCAATGTATGGTTCTTTGAATCATGATTACCACCCTGACATCAATCTCATCCCTTTCATACTCAAACCAACTTATCTCATTCAAAGGCTTTGATTTGATTCTATCAAATTTAGGATCAAGGATGTTTTCGTCATGATCTGTAACCCCCTCAACATTCACCTCCAGCTTCCAATCAATAATCTATTGGATCCTCAATCTACTATAGTCTCTTAACTAGACTAAGAACTCATCTTTACACTCCTCCCAAAAGTATTCCAAATGGGAAGAAGGAGCATAACTTTTTTCTAATTTGAAGGTCTAAACAACAAAGAGTTTACTATCAAAACTATTCCTAGCTTGATAGAAACCAAAATTGAATTTCTTTAAATCAACTCCAACACTGGCTGCATCTACAAATGACTTGCAAGAAAAAGAACCTAATTCAAGGGGAAAGAGGGCTTCACGATCACTTAAATCTGCATACTTTTTAATCACATGAGCCAATTGCCTACAAAGTGCTTCTAGCACAAAACAATCAAAAGCATATTGAGGCAATTTCATGGGTTCCTCTTTGAAACCACCCACTTGAAGGTAAGTGAAGTGGGGCTACTAAATATAGTAGCTCACGTATACTTTGATTAATTGTTGAGCTTCTTCAAAAATCCTTCTTTCCAGATTCCATATCAATTCTACAAACATTCTTCCAGTAAAAACATCATGAACCCACCTATAGTTTTCCAAAGCCTTCTCATTCTGAAAAATAGGGGTAGAATTCAAAAACCTAAATTCCTTCAAATACTAGGGCTTGAGGTACTCCTTGCCATTCTTTTGTGCATGCC
Source organism: Cryptomeria japonica (assembly GCF_030272615.1). Lineage (NCBI taxonomy): Eukaryota > Viridiplantae > Streptophyta > Pinopsida > Cupressales > Cupressaceae > Cryptomeria > Cryptomeria japonica. Next base: position 626,819,791 of record NC_081414.1, on the reverse strand, counting down.
AGACAATATATAAGATAGGAAGACATGTAGAAATCTCTATCCCCAAACTATGCTTGTTTCAATTGATCTTGGAGCTCTTCTACAATGACTTTTCCCCAATCTATGTAGCAGGTCCCATCTAAGATGACTTGAATGAAATGATACATTCATTCTGTGAACTGATACGAATCATCCGCTCCTTTAACCTTATGGAACAAAACTATGAAATCCCTAATATAGGGTTTCACATGATCTCTATTCAAGGACTTTGGTAAACGAGAACCACCTCTCTAAAGTTTAATCAACTAGCTTCTAGCAATAACATTTCTATGCTTGTCTGCCTTTTCATGAAATCTTGTAACAGAGAGAGAAGGGGTAAATTTAGAGTATGTGTCCCTCTCGGGAATTCTAAAAACTGCGACAATTGTTTCTCAGTTCACTATTAACAAGATTTGACCATCATCCTTCCTTATACACTGGTGTCTAATATCAAACCTATTAATGCATTCTCTCACCAATTCTAGACAAGTGATTGCTAAAGGAAAGGCTGCTGCTTCCACCAAACCACTATTTGCTATCTCAGTCATGAACGGTTTTGATATTTGACTTTTTAACCTCTCTAAGAGGTCGCCCATGTCAAAATCTCTTAGGGCAGTGTCACTGAATTTAGGATGCACACATTCTAGTCTAGTAGCATTACTAAATAAATGAAATTCTGACTTCACTTTCACTAACTCAACCATTAAAGTATGATTCCCCAAGCAAGAAAACAAAACCAGAAGTAAAGCCAACAGGAAAATGGAAAAACTGAACTCACCTTGTGTCAACAAATTCCTGAAATCCCTATGCTTGTAGAAAAAGTTTACCTCTCGCCACCTCCAGTGCCTTACCAAAAACTAACTGAGCTGTTGGTAGAATCATCACTTATAATGGTGCCATATATCAAATTTAAATTTATTAAGAAACAAATCTACCTCACACATGCTGGAGATTTTGATATGACAAGCATTAAATGCAATCTCTTAACTTCTATCACCTCACTCGTTCCACTCATTGCAACTGTTTTGATGTGTTCCATGAACTTAACTTTCCATGATTACAAATGTCCAATCACGTACCTCGGGAAAATCAACGCCAACTGTTAAATTTGAAAGAAGGGTTTTGGGCAACCAAAATGAATCATAATATTTCCTTATTGAACCTTGTGAACCCATTGAACACAAAGGTTCAAGTTAGTTCACACATGTTTATGAATTTACCAAGAAAGACTCCCGACTATATCAAAAATAAAGGAGACATAACCAACTTGAACGAAAACAAACAGTACAAGGCAGTTCATGCTAGTTCAACTAGGTTCACATAAGTTCAATAAGGTTCACATTTTACAAAATGTCGACCTTATATTTAAAAACAAGGATACATATTTTCATAGAACTAACCTGCCTAAAATGAACCTTGATCATGACATAAACTAGAACACAAAAATTGAAAGATGACGATGAATCCTAGGATATAGGCAAACCCTTGCCAACAGGTATTAAATTTTTAATTGCTAAATGTTCTGGTAATCTGTGACAGTTGATTCACCCCCCCTCTTAGTTGTCTTCCAGTTATTTGAATTGTCTAACAATTGGTATCACATCTCTAGTCCTATCTGCAGAAAGTTTAACTGCTTGAGGAAGATCCTATAGTGACTAACAGTTAAAGTTCATCTAGTTCATCGAGAGTTATCTTTTGGAGAGATATTCCTAGGCTTGATGGAACAAATTACATAGTATGGAAGATTCAGATGGAGACTTGTCTGAGATGTCTTGGCAAGGAGATTTGAGAGATCACATAGAATGGTGTTACACCTCATAATTCGGCATCTAGGAATCCTCCTCTGGAAAACTTGGATAAGGAGCTTGAGAATGATTGTAGAGAAAGAGGAGCCCTCTTGTGTGCACTTTTTGATCAACAAATAATGGGATTAACTTACAAATCATCTACAAATCTTATATGGGATAAGTTGGAGACTCTTAATGAAGGTGACCCTACTGTGAAGATTGCTAAAATTGATGGTTACCGAGTGAGATATGAAAACTTGAAGATGGAAAGAGATAGAAGAAGTAGTTTAAGATGAAAGGATTACTGCATTCATGGAAAGGGTAAATGAGATTATAATGGGAATTCAATATTGTGGTGGAAATCTGAGTGAAGATGAAATTATTTCTAAAGTTCTGAGAGCCCTACCATGGGCTTACAAGCTAAAGGTTTCTACAATTAATGAATTGAGAAGAATGGCTAATACTTATGTTAACAGAGATACCTTGGTTGGGAAATTATCTGCCTTTGAGCTTGAAGATTTTGGACCTTTTGGAGTTGTGAAATCTGAACCTGCTTTTCATGCATCTGCATCATCAACTGGTAAGAAAGATTGGAAAGCTTTATATGCAAAGGAATTGGATGATATGAAGAGAGAAGATGATGAGTTTGAGCAACTTGAAGCACTATTTGCTAGAAGAGTACCTAAAGGACCGGTAGGAAGTAAGTATGAAGGAAAAAAACCTTTTAAATGTTCTGCATGTAATAAGATTGGTCATTTTGCATCTAGAAGTCTTGAAAGGAATTCAATATTTGAAGAGAGAGTTAGAAGATCTTGAAATCCTAACCCTAGATATCAGAACAAGTATAAGTACAAGAAAAACACAGATAAATCACGCTACATAGCGGATGAGGAAGGTGTTACTGATTCTGATGATAAACCGACAAAAGACTCTACTAGTGGTTTCGGCAATGGGAAGGAATGGGTGTTCCTGGCTATCAAGGAAGATGTTCCGGCACTGGAAGAGAATGTACCTGAAGAGAAGGCACTTTCTACTAAAATTGAAGACAAGGATGAATGGGTAATTGATAGTGGACATTCACATCAAACGATTGAAGATAAAATTAAGTTTCTATCTTTGCAAGAATTTGATGGCAGTCTGGTTAGATTTGGAGATGACAAAGCATGTATTATCAAAGGAAAAGAAGCTATATCATTGGATGGTAAGAAAAATAATGATAATGTTTATTTTGTTGAAGGTTTGAAGCATAATCTTTTGAGCGTAGGACAATTGGTGGATAAGGGATTTCAATTACAGTTGAAGGATGGAAAATGCAAAATCATTAACTGATCTGGTTTGGAGATTTTAACCAGTACACAAACAAAAGGTAATATATTTCATTTGAATTCTGGTGAGAAGACATGTTTGATTGCACAAATTGATGAGAGTTGGCTATGGCATAATAGGCTATGTCATGTGACTTTTGATTGCATTGTAAAGATCAGTTCAACTAAGGGAGTTAGAGATATACCTAAGATAGTGAAGCCCTATAATCCAGTATATAAAGAATATCAAATGGGAAAATAGGTCATAACCTCTTTTAGGACTATACAAGATAAATCTAATGATGTTCTTGATCTTATTTATACTGATTTGTGTGACCCTGCTAGAGTTAAAAGTTTTCAAGGTGATAGATATTTCATGCTAATCATTGATGATTATTCTAGAATGATGTGGGTTACTTTTCTAAGGGAGAAATCTTAGGCTTTTGAAAAGTTTAAAATCTTTAAGGCTAAAGTTGAAATTGAGACAAGATTGAAGATTAAATGTTTGAGGTGAGATCATGGTGGAGAATTCACATCCGATGAGTTTCATAACTTTTGTGAGAAGAATGGTATAAGGAGACAATTTTTTGCTCCCCAGACACCTCAACAGAATGGAGTTGTGGAAAGGAAGAACAAAACTATCTTGGATGCTGCTAGAATAATGATGATGGAAGCTAGTCTACCTCATATCTACTGGAGAGAAGTAGTGGGAATAGGGGTTTATACATTCAACATATTACATATCAAAGGAGAAACCGGTAAGGCACCTTATGGATTATGGTTTCGAAATACACCTATAGCTAAGTATTTCAGAATCTTTGGTAGTAAATGTTATATCAAGAGAGATGATATCATTGGAAAATTTGATCCTAGATGTGATGAAGGCATATTTCTTGGTTACTCTAATGAAATAAAAGAATATAGATGTTATAACAAGAGACTGCAAAGAATTGTGGAGAGTGCTAATGTCAAGGTAGATGAGCTGAATAGAGGACTAATCAGAGTTTATGAGAAAGAACCGGTGGTGGAAATAATTATATCTAAATCAGTAGCACCTTTACCAAAATAGAGTGTTGAACCAATTACTCTGGCAGTATCAGAAAATTCAACAGTAACTAAAGAACCGACAAGAAGAACAAAGAGTCAGAAGACTTCTAGGTATGTGAGATTGAATCATTCAAAAGATAAAATCATTGGGGATAAGAATAATAGAGTGATGACAAGAAGAAGATTGACAACTAATGAGGTATGTTTAATATCTCAAGTTGAACCAATATCAATAATTGAAGAATGTAAAGATGAATGTTGGTTGAAAGCTATGGAAGAAGAATTAGATCAGATTGAGAAGAATAACACATGGACTCTGGTTCCCTAGCCTAAAAATAAGAATGTTATTGGAACTAAATGAGTGTTTAGAAATAAAATGAATGAATATGGACAAGTTGTAAAGAATGAGGCTAGATTTGTTTGTAAAGGATATTCTCAGAAGGAAGGAATTGATTATAGTGAGACTTCTACACCTGTAGCTAGGTTTGAAGATGTAAGATTATTTTTTGCCTATGCTACACATAAGAACCACAAGGTTTATTAGATGGATGTTAAGTGTGCATTTTTGAATGGGGATCTTGATGAGGAATTTATATTGAGCAAATTGATGGTTTTTCACTATCAGATGACACAAACATGGTTTGCAGGTTAAGGAAAGCTTTATATGGATTGAAACAGGCACCTAGAGCTTGGTATTCAAGGTTGCATAAATATCTTTTGAAGCTTGGTTTTACTAAGGATAATGCTGACAGTAATTTATATTATAAGATCACTAATGATGATATACTTATTATTGAAGTATTTGTTGATGACATTATTTTTGGAGGTGAAGATAAGTTGTGCATGGAATTTTCTAAGAATATGGAGAAAGAATTTGAAATGTTTATGATTGGGGAAATGAAATTTTTCTTAGGTTTGCAAATTACTCAGACGGATAAAGGTATTTTCATCTATAAAACTATGTATGCTAGGGAATTGTTGAACAAATTTGGTATGGGAGACTCTAAACCAGTAAGTACTCCTATGGTTACAAGTGAGAAATTGACAAGGAAAGATGTTTCTGCACTAGTAAATCCTACAAGAGATAGATCTATGATTGGAGGTTTGCTCTATTTGACTTAGACTATGCCTGACATAATGAATGTTGTTTGTATTGCATATAGATTTCAAAGTGATCTTAGAGAAAATCACGAGAGTGCAGTGAAAATGATTTTTAGATACTTGCAAAGTACATTAGAATATGGTTTGTGGTACCCTAAGGATGATGAATTTACTTTATGTGCATATATATATGTTGATTGGGCTAGATATGTTGATTACCGAAAAAGTACTTTTGGTGGAGCTTTCTTTCTTGGAAAGAAGTTGGTTTCATGGATCAACAAGAAACAGTCACGTACTTCTTTATCTACTGTTGAAGTGAAGTATGTTGTTGGTGCTACTAACTATACACAGGTTCTATGGATGAAGAAAATGTTGAAGGATATAAAAGTGCATTGCATTGGACCGATAGTTATTCACTGTGATAACTTTGTTGCTATTGACATATCAAATAATTTGGTATTTCACTCTAAGAAAAAACACATATCTATCACTTGTATAACTTTTAGAAGGAGAAGGTGGAAGAAAATGAAGTTAGACTAGTTTATGTGAACACTAAAGAGAAGATTGCAAATATTTTCACTAAACCTTTGCCTAAAGAATCATTTGAGTACCTGAGAGATAGGTTAGGGGTTTTTGCCCCTCCAACAGAAAACTGATAGATGTTTTTTGGCATCAGTTCAGTATGCATTATCAGAGATATTATTTATTCTAGCATTGATGTGGGATGCTACTGCTTTGGGGGAGTAGTTAGCCTTGTGATTCACTGGTTTTTGTTTTTGCTTTGATATTTATGCCAGATTTCTAGCATTGATGTCAAAGGGGGAGAGACATTGATGTAAAAAAATTAAGCATTTATATACATTAGGGGGAGATATATATATATATATACAAATCTTTAGAAAGATATCATTCACAAGGGGTGTTTGGTCTTTGTTTTAGAACTTCATTGCTATATCTTTATGTGGGAGATTGTTGGCCATCTTCTGTTAGGGGAGGCTTGTTTGGCATTTCTTTGTACTTAGATGTTTTTCACATCTAGTGTTGCCATCAATGCAAAAGGGGGAGATTGTTGGCCATTTGGAGGAGTTGGTTATGTGTTGCATTGATGTTTTGTCATTGTTGTTAACACTAGCTACTTTAGATGCTTTACAGGAACCCTTCTAGTCTCAATAGGTTGTATGGTTTATGGTTGGATTGGATCCGACATGATCCAGTATGCTCTGGTATGGTTTGGTTATAGAATTAGCTTATTCATGCTACTCATGTTCATATTCAGTTGGTTGGTTTTGGTCTGGTGATCGGATGCTATCTTGTTTTCTTGGAAGCTTGGTTTGTGGTTTCAGTGAGCATTTCATCGACAGAGCTTTGATGAAGATCTTTGATGATATGCATAAGTGGTGTTGGTTCAGCTTCTAGTATGGATTTAGGATGCTGATGGTGATCATGTTTGAGACTTTGCAGATTGAGATCATTGCTTTAGCGTGTGGACCTATATTGGGTCCTAGTTGATCTAGGTTATGGACTGACTTAATAAAACGTGTGGATTGGACCTCTCGATGTGTTTATGGGATGTCTTATGGATTGGATATTGTTTGTTTGGCCTAAGGCTGACATGTTTTGTAATTATGTAATTGGTTTATTGTCTGGTGGTTGACCTAATTGTTTATGGTTGACGGTTTGTATAAATATGATGTAAGATCTCATTGTAGATCATGGTCATGGTATGGGATAAGGATATTTAATGTGCGAATAGTGTAATATCATTCAGGCAGAGGATTTGGTCAATAATTGGAGATCTAGTTGGGTTTATGTAAGAGGATTTAGTCCTTCGGTGTTGAGCTTAACTGGAACTATACTCAGGTATAGGAGATGCTACCTTTGTAGTTCATTCATTCTTTCAGATTGTATTCTGGATTTCTATGTAGTCAATGAGACTCCTTTTGTGACGAGCAGTGCGCTCTAGGTTATTGGACTTCTTGCAAGTGCAGACCCCTCTATTATAATTCACCTAATTACTGCAGAAATATTATCTGACTATGGGTAGGCTTCCTACTATGTTTTTTCCCTTTATTGGGTTTTCCACGTATAAATCTTGGTGTCATGTGGATTGTATTTATTCTTTGATTATTGTTTATGCTTAATTTGTTTAACTTCTATTCTAGTACTTGGTTTAATAATTTCGGTATTAATGTTTTGGGTTTTGATATTAAAGTTTTAATTGCTAAATGTTCTGGTAATCTATGACAACTGATTCACCCCCCCTCTCAGTTGTCTTTCAATTATTTGAACTATCTAACAACTTCATCAAATGCATATTTGTTGTAGCAACAAGGTTAGAGAAATGAAGAATATGTCTATGTGTTTCAAAGTCCTTGAACAACCAAAAATCAGAATTCTTGATAGGGTATCTCCTAAGACATGTTCCTATCATGACAACAAACCCTATTGGGTACTCAATACCCTCTCCATCAATGATTATGGTTCTCAATTTTCTTTTAGCCTCAACAGAATGACACAAATAGTAATTCACTTCTTCATTGTTCTCTTCTGCAATAACAACATACACATGACCTAGATTTTATAAAGGGATAATTACTATCAAAAATGAAGTGTGATGTACAACAAAATGAACCAAAAAGAATACTTGCAAAAAAAATTAACTCAAAAAATCACCTGAATCCACTAGGTCGGATACATGGTCAAACTCCACTGATGTCTCCATCTAGCTCAATTGTAGTGCTTTGGGAATTTGATATGTATCAATGGGAACCAATGGTCTACAAGACCATTTGTCAAACCACTCTTGTGATTCACATTCTTCCCACAAACAATACATGTATGATGAGCAAAAACATACCATCTGTCTCATATAAATTACTAGTGAACTTGCATTTGAACTCATAAATGAGTGCATTTCACTCAATCATGCAACTGTACAACAATCTAAATAGTTTTCAATGTTAGATTCAGTGATCAATCAAAAAAATATCTACGAACCATTGATGTACATGGATTACCTAGAGCCATCATAGAGTTACACCATTACACAATTATTTTTGCATCTATCAACTTAGCACCACCTTTGTACTTCAATTCTTCTCTAGCTAGGGCTCTTTTTACACATGCTCCTGCACCATTGTGATCCCCCTTACCATGTCGAGCCTCAGTAAAATTCCAAAAATATTGTACACCTCTTTTCATATTCATCCTTGTCAACCAATAAATCATCCTTGCATTATTGAATTGTGTGGTGCAATTATCTGACCATATTAAGTGTCAGTTGTATTGTATGTTTCTTTTCTTTAAATTGTCATAGAAAACTTTAAAGCATCCTTGTACAAAATCTGATGAATGAGTACGATCATCAATTATGTAGAAGTGATACTCTCTTACAACCTTTCTATCCTCCTTCATGCTATTATCTACATGCATGAATGTTATGTGTACAAAAATAGAAACTTGTGTAGAATGATAATACATAGATTGCACTTCATTTTGAGGTTGTAGTGTATAATTTTCAGCAAAATAAACAATAGAGAAAATGGTGCCAAGAGGAATTGTGTGCATACATAACTTGAATTTTTCATCTAACCATCAAGCTCTATGCGTATGCATTATGTACTCATTAACTATTTTCTCTTGAAACATTTTCATAAATTTAGCTACACATATATCATTTTTACTAACTCACATCTCTTCAAATCTTTTCCATCTTTAACTCCATATGTAGTTGTCTTGTATTTTCCAAAAGAAACTAGTTTCCTACCAATTTCATGTGTGCTCTCCAAATCTCCACATTTTGGTAAACATTGCAAACCACCACATATAGCACAAGAACCTTCCAAACAAGGCATCTTATAATAAATGCAACCATCATGTCTATTACATATCACACTTTAAATGAATTCTCTTACCGACTTAGGAGGTGCTTATATATTACATTCCTAGAAAACATCGTTAGTGTGCAAAGTAGAACAAATATGATGAAAAATATCATAGTGCATGGAAAATTCAATATGCATCCTACAACAACATGCAGTGCATACTTGATTAGTCTTAATATAAAAAGGTTTTGCCATTTCTAAAAATATTTGAGAAACTCTTATTTGAGGAAACAATTGAAGGAATCTTTCATAAAATTTTGTTTGAGTCATATTCAAATAGTGTTTGGCATGTAGCTCATGATTTATAGACCCAATTCGCCTTCTAACAACATCTCTTTGCTTGGGAGAAACTCTTGTGTTGTCATGCCAAAAATTTTCAATTAATGTTTTTAGTACATCAACAACAACCTTGTCTTTGGATGGTAGTCTACTCGAGAATGTGCAAGTAGAATTATTGTTAGGTTCCTCTATTTTTTCTTGCCTTTGTAAGGCTTTACTTAATGTTGTTCTACTAATGTTTAATGACTTACTTGTTTTTCTTATCAAATGATCTTTTTTTATTTTCTTTCTCATTATGGTTGATGTAATGACACGTTGAGTAACATTAGAATCTTTAGTACATAATTTTGAACCAATAGCTTAATATGCATCAAATAGATTTCTCACAATAGTTCTTTCGTTGTTACTTTTGAATGATCTTAGGCCTAGAATTTTCATTGTCTCTCTAAAATTCAGATTTTTAATCATTTGAATAATTAATTGACGTCTTGGGGTTTGATTTAAGTTTTAAAAATACTTTTTCTATATTATTTTAACCATTCTCCTAAAAGTTAGTTCATTCATTTTATCAGGCATTGGCTTCATTATATTCTCATCAATGTCAATTAGATACTTTGGTTTCCTACGAATGATTCTAGGAGGTGTTAGCATCGGTGCATTGCATGCATTGTGTACATTCAATTCATCAAATAGAGAAGGTGTATGTTCATCATTTAATTGATTACTTAATGTGGTCTCTTCCTCAATTGCATTAGGTTTATTATGTTCATTTGGTAAATCGAATTCAGATGTTGAGAATGACATACCTTCTTCTCCCATTGTTCTTATGTCACATAACTTCTTCATACGTTGCCTTTGTCTTTCCTTTTCAACCTCTCGTTGTTCCATTGTTCCTCACTTTTTCTTTCTCATGGTTGATATTGGTTGTCCTAAATAGAACCATATTACATATATATGTAAAGAAAAGTTCATAAACAATCAAATAACCATAAATATGCATCTTATCATTTTTTTTTGAATCAAAACTATTAAACAATCACAATAATATTGGCAAAACTAATAAGAACAACAATTCAATCATTTGAAATCATGCAAAAACAAAAAATTCACTTACTTCTATGTATAAAATAGTGATAGAAGTGTAGACAGTTGTAGTGGGGCCTTCAACAACCTCAAAAACTTCTTTTGAGGTTGTTGAGGCTTTTGGGCAAATAAAACTATTTCTAAGTACTGTGTATGCAGTATATTAATAACCGCGTACACATTGTTAGTCCCTAAAATGTTGGCAAGCCCAACATTTTTTCCACCCTATATGAGCTTAGAACTCATAAATACCATGTATGTGCTCCTAGGCCTTAAAAATGTTATGGCAGGGCGGCAAACAAACAGGCTCAGTACCTCGTACATGCTATTTGTAGTAAAGAAAATGTGAAGGAAAAGGGAGGTAGGGAGAGGGAGAGAGAGAGAGGGGGGGGAGGGGGGGGGAGAGAGAGAGAGAGAGAGAGAGAGAGAGAGAGAGAGATGGGGTATGGAGGAAGGGAGAAGGGGAGAGAGGGAGAGAGAGGGAGGGAGAGAGAGGTAGAGGAAGAGAGAGAGAGAGAGAGATGATGTAGAATGGGTTTTGTACACTGAGTCAAATGCTAAGTTTATCAAGGAAGGTATAGCCTCTCGTGCTCAAACTATGGACCTTGGGATTATTAGGTCTACTGTTCATCCAAATGGTGACCACTATATGGAAGACCTAATTCCAATACAATAATATAAAGTAAGGGAGATAAAGGTGGTAGGTTGAGATAAAGAGAGGAGAGGGAGAGAAGAAGAGAGAGAAGGACAAGGTATGGACGAAGCGAGAAGGGGACAGAGGGAGGGAGAGAGAGAGAGAGAGGGAGAAGGAGAGAGAGAGAGAGAGAGAGAGAGAGAGAGAGAGAGAGAGACCCTGTATGTGCTTGAGAGGGAGAGAGAGGGAGAAAATACACATACATACACACATATGTGTGTATATATACTTAATATATTATATTTATTATATGTATATACACATATTATATATACAATATCATATTATACATATTATACACACTCCCAATTTTAAACAAAAGTAACATGTACGTGATGTTTTAGCTTTATTACCACGTACGTGTTGTTTATACCATAGGTACCCCATACGTGCTTTTAACAATTTAGGCTTGACAATCTAGGCCTGGATGACAAAGCTATGGGTTGGAAGTTTGTTTTCCCTCCATTTCCCTCCTTTTTGATGTGTTTTATTTTATCAACTTGGTTTCTCAACTTTGTCATCATCAGGTTTACACCTCATCAAGTGGGTATTTCTAAAATTACCAACATATTTTTACCCATCTTTTGAGCTTTCTAACCATATTTTTTTTTCAAAATTTCAACAACAATAACATATTATTATTGAATTTGTTTTACCAGTGTCTCCATAGTTCTCATAGACATACATGTACCATTTTTTTAATAACTTTTGATCTACTTATCCAAATTTTAAAAAAAATTATATATTATTGTAGTACACTTGATTCTTTACAATTTTAAAAAAAAAAATGTATTTTCAATTTTTTTAGTGCAAGTTATACTTCGCGTATGAACAGGTACCTAATTTTTAGGATGTGCTCGATTGAAAAATCATAAAAAAAAAATACTCAATAAATTTTTTTAAAAAAATAGATGACTTCTAGTGCTCACTCTTAACTATCTTTCTGCCAAAGGATTTGTGAAAATACTAAGTCTAACTATGACTTTTTTTATGTGCACGTGAGACACTATGTTATGTTCATAAGAAAAAATCAGGGTCTATTTTTCATGCACGAAGGATTTGACCCCCTTAATCTTATCCAATTCTGAAAAAGTTTAGTAGTTTGGAAACTAGATTTAGAGTAATACATTATTTGTTCTTTGATTATATTCATATCTTGAGTGGATGACTTTCAAATTTTGCCTCCAAGTTTAGGTTCACGTGATTTCTGAAAAAAAAAGTGTCCACTTATACCCCCCTTTTTGACCACCATTTTGTGCACTTACCTTTTTGATTGGTGGAATTTGTTTTGTTCGGTCATTCATGTGGTTCAGATGTTTTTCACATTTAGTTGGTTTAGGATATGGTGGTCCGAAAGGTATCAGATGTTCTAGTAAGCCTTTTGGTTACCAGTAAGAGTTCTATCGACAGAGCTTTGTTGAAGATCTTTTGATAAATTCGACAAGTGGTTTTGGTGCGGCTTCTAGAAAGTTATCAGGATGCTGATGGTTATCATGTTCATGTGCCAGTTTATTGGTGCTATTTCATTTGTATTATGGTGACCTATTTTGGGTTTGGTCTTATTCTACTATGTTATGGAATGGTTTATGTAACGTATTGGTGGATGCTCCTGATGCATTATCGGTTGGATTTATTGTTTGGTTAATGTTGTTTCGGTCTTAGGCCAACTTGGTTTACCATTGATTTATGGGTTTATGTAATGGATTTATTGTCTCATCTTTTAGGTGGCCGACCTAATTGTTTAGGTTGGTATAAATATGATGTAAGATCTCTTTTTAGATCATAGGTCAAGGTTATGGGATTATCTGTGTGTGAATAAAGTTGTAATCATATGGAGAAGGTTTGGTTGATCATAGGTGATCAAATTGGGTTTGTATAAGAGGTTTAAGACCTTTGGTATTGAGCTTAACAAGAACTGTACTCAAGCATAGGAGATGCTATTCTTGCAGTTCATTCTTATTTCCAGATTGTAGTCTGGATTTGTTTTGTAGTCAGTGAGGCTCCTTTGTGATGAGTAGTGAACTCTAGGTTGTTGGCCTTCCTACATGTGCAGGCCCCTTATTGTAATCACATACTTACTGTAGAAGTATTATCTGACTATAGGTAGGCTTCCCACCGTGATTTTTCTCTTTACCAGGTTTTCAACGTACAAATCTTGGAGTTATGTGTTGTGGATGCATGGTAATTGGTTTATGATTTATGTTTGTTCTTAATTGATATATCTTCTATTCTGGTATTTGGTTTATGTATTTTGGTAAAAGGTTTTGTGTGCTTAAAGTTTCCTAATTTGTTAACAACTGATTCACCCCCCCTCTCAGTTGTTCACTAGTTATCCTAATAGGAATATGTTGACATCTTAAGGGGGGGCATATATGCGGCCTCCTAATTTTATTGTTTTGACTATTGATTATAAATATGTTATTGTTGCATACTCATTTTTCATCCCTATTTAATCCATCATTTATGGGATTATTGCATCCTCATACTTAATCCTCATTTTATTCATCAACATGGGATTGTTGTATCCTCATGCTTCATTCTCATTTTATGCATCATTTGTCTTATATAATGTGTTCATTCTCAAAACCAGACAAACCAAAGTCTTACATGAGATGCTTCATGCCCGAAACCAGACATCAACATATGTAGTAGGATGAGTGGAACTAGAAAAACACAACTAAACTATATTGACTCTCCTCCCCAACTTGGATCACCTATCTTGATGCATCATGCTAGCCTATGGAATCTATTTTCCTTCTTTCTCACTAATGAACCCATAGTATAACACACAATTTGTAGCGTTGGATCATGGTTCCTTGTTCTTTCAATTGGTGTACATCCTTTTTCTTTGTATAAGTCCAGTTGTGGTCTTTCAATAACATGCCAAGAATGATATTAGTGGTTGAGATATTTTGATTATTGAGATCTCTTCAACTAGTTGACTTGGAGCTTTATGTTTTAGTACTAACGTGGTTTACTCTTGATTATACTCAATGTTTACTTGCATGTATTGATAGGATCCTATGCTTGGGGCCTTGATCGTCCCTCAATATTATCCTATCCCTAGTTTTCCTTACTCTCAGATGCTCCGTCTCTCATCTTTCTACTTTATCAAGAGTATTATTGTAAGCTCGTACTCCACTAAAGTGGGGGCTAAATGTAGTGTCGTAAATTGTACACCCTTTATTATTGTGTCCAATTTCACACTCTCATAGCACCTATTTTAATATTTCCCTTTCCTATATGAATTATAGGACCTTTAATTGTAATTAATTAATATTTATTTCAATATTATGGGTCTTAATTCACTTTATTACATCATCACACTCTTATTTGGGCCCTTAATTCTAAGTGTGCCCTTTATCATTTTATCCTGATTTTTCCTTAATCCTGCCTTAATTTCAACTCTCAAAGCACATTTAACATATCTAAATACCTTGTATTGTCACACTAAGCTAGATTAAGCATTAGAATCATGATAGCTTACATCCCTAGAAATTTGGAAAAAAGTGGTTGGGACCATGGTGCCCACCACCATGGTCTTGCACTTTTTTTCCTGACTTTTGGGAAGATGATTGGGATATCTTATCCTATTCAAATTTAGCTCCATGAAGAAATATATTTATTTGAAGTTGGCCTAAAGGTAATTTTAATTGTTAAATTCCAATATAAGGCATCTCTCTCAATTCATTTTTCATATAACAATTACATTATATGCAATCACTATCATCAATTCAAGAGTAGATCTGATTCAAGGAGCAAAAAACTACATAAAGGCGTCTTCAACAAATTTTTCAATTATGTTTTCACAAAATATTTTAAGTGATTTATCATGTTATTACATCAACACAAGAAGGACTTATCTTTATAGCATTGCATCACCTATTGAAGCTATAATCATCTACATTCAAACATTTCCATCCCTTGCCCTCAAAAGGTAATATTTTCCATTTTGATTCAAGTAAAATTTATATTTCCATTATGGTTAATTCCAAACCTAGGGTTTGATGTAGGGAAAACCTCTATCCACAACCCCACTTTATTTCCTTCTTGTATGTAGTTATAGGTATCCAATGAAGTTAAGAAGATCATAATAGTATCAAGACCTAGGATTGAAGCGTTTAGCCAAATTTCAACAAAAAGTGTTTGGACCAAGGTGCCTAGTGCCCTAGTTCCCTCAAGGATAGGGCACTCGGTGCCATATTCCTCCCTAATCAAGTCCAAATTTGGCAGATATATTTCAGATAGTCTCAGTTTTGAGATATCCAGTTTGGAAGTCAATTCAATCACTAGGACTAGAGTGCCCAACGCTCCAGTATAGTTAGATCAGGCTCAATTTTTTAGTTTCACGTGCACAACATAATTCCATTCTTAAATCTGTACTTGTTCTCTCAATTATGTTAAGATTTAGTCTATTGTCTTACTGATTTAGTCACTTGTTTTTATCTTCTTTGCATAGTTTCACATCCTCCTACTTTTTGAATATTACCTTTCATAAGAATAAAGGAATAGAAACCCTAAAATTATTCCTTGAATCTCTTCTACACAATATTTAGGCAAAAAGAATCACTCCTTTAGGTTGTTTTGTATTCTAATGTATGAATGAAAGTGGAGTTAGCTTCTAATACTACTCAATTCCATTTTCGTCCATTACATTTCTATTTCATTTCAAATTCAATTTTAGTTATACGGTTAATTCCAAACTGAAGGTTTGACCTAGGAAATCCCCTATTCCTAGCATTTTTCTTCTATTTCTATGTGGTGGTGATAGGTTCAAGAGTTTTAAATCTAGAATCTAGTAGAGTATACAAAGAATATAAGATTCAAGTTTTTAAGTTTTCCATCTTTTCCCTAGACCTAGCATTCAATCTTCATATTTCTAGTATCCAATTCAATTCCACAAAAAGATAAATGAAACTTAATCACCATTCAACCCTTTTTCATACAAAGGAGGTTGAATTTATTAATTTCATCTCTTCCATATTTTAATGTTTTGAAAATGTGTCTAGTTTTTATGCCTAGACGTATAAATCCTATTTATCCTCATCATTATCTATTTTATCCATAATTAGCTAATTTGCTTCCCCTACAAGAAATATTGTGTGAAGACATATCAAGAAAGTTGTCACACTATCAAACCATTTTAAGGGTTTAGAATTTTTTTCAAAACATTTGAAAGGGCTGAAAATTTCATCAAGTACAAATGTGGTCATTAGGCCTTTGACTACCATATCATTGGCAGTAGAAAACAAAATGCAAATAAATCATAAATTTAATTATCTCAACCAATTTTGTTTTCTATTCTCTATTTTTTATCATCAATGACCTACATTTTAAGTTTTCTATATTAATTACAGATTACAATATTTATTTATATCATATTTTGAATGTTAAATCTGATCTGATCATCATAGTTTCCTTATATCTCTCTTTAATGTTAAATATAATTTTATATTTTATTATATAAAATAAAATCACTTTTTGATGTGCTTGATCCTCATCTAAAGAAAAATAGGAGAAACTTTCCCAAGTTGATTCCATGTCACAAGTGGAAATGGCATTAATATTTAAATAGCATTTTTCATTTATTGTGAATATATTTAAGAAACAACCATATAGAGACTAGTTTTGGTTCATCTCATTTTAGAAGGAAATACTTGTGGTAGAGTTTATACCCATTTTCTTATTTGCATCATTGGTAGAAGAGAAAAAATTGTGTAGAATATTGATGTAATTCACTTGCCATGGTATCAATGAGTTTTACTTTTTGAAATCTTTATATGGCTGGATCATATTTTTGTTGTATTTTATTTCTTTCAAAAACAATTATATTGTACATTATCATCACTAATATTTGCCCTATTTTTATCACACCAACAATCTTGAGAGCTATGTCTCTAGATTTCATGGCTACTATACAAGCCGTCACACCCATAGCTATTCAGACCACATCTATCACTACTAATGTTAGGACATCACCCACAATGAAATTCACTACCTCCCATGATCTTAATATGTGAGAAAGCATCTTGCATTATTTTTGTGGCTTGGATGATTACTATTTTTCTCACTAATAAGTTTATTTGTTTGCTAAACTTAATGACCATATGTTAACTAGAAAATTGAAACAAAAAATGAATTGAAATTAATTTATCATCTTATGAGTTAAATGAATGAAACTAAAATTAATGCTACATAGGTCATAGGTTCAATCCCCTTGATTGGATTACCGACATATTTTCTTAAGTAGTCTAACCTCTTTTTTGTCTGATGAGAATTTTAACACCTACTATCCATTCTTAATGTTCTTTATTTTGTTGATGGTGATCTAGAGATGATGGATTTTCAATTAAAATTATAAAAGCACTAACATTGGTAACTTCTTAAACAAAATCACCTAGTCATATCTTACACATGCATTATTGTGGCAAGTGGGAATACAAATGGCATTCTCCTAGATTTTTTGTAATGACATGTCAATGATTTTTAACTTTCACCTTTTATTTAGATGTATTTTCACAAAATAAATCAACAAAACACCCAAGATCTTATGGATTTCCCAATCAATAATTATGAAAATTTGAATTTGATTATAAAATAGAATGAAATTTATAAACACTAGATAAGATCTTTCATCTTTATTTTTGGTAGATATCAAAGTTGGGGCTACTAACAAATAGTTTTCAAATTGTTAGTGTAATTTATGTCTCATTTAATTAGTTGACTTAGGATAATCCATATCATACTAATTTATAAAGGAGACACTTATAAAATTGTATATTTAGTGAAAATGGTCATAGGAGAATTGTTACCTTTGGCACAATGTTATCTTGTTATCACATTTTCATATTCACTTATAGTGGAATGATAATTCCACCTTTGGTGGGTCATCCACCTTAAGTGGAATTATCCATTATTTTCTCCTACCTACCTCTATGTACACCTGCATCTCATTGTGCCACATGTAATGATCATATGCTCTATTTGCCTATTGCCTTTCCTTTATAAGAAAACCCATGTACATTGTATACATTTGATCAATTTTTTCATCTTGATGAGAATATAGCTTGTTCTTGTCTATCTTGTTCTCTCTTACTTTTGCGCTATGTTGACAACAAGCTAGACAACTAAGAGGGGGGGTGAATTAGTTTTCTCAAAATCTTTACTTAAATCAAACACAATTTCTGATCTGATAACTAATAGTGAAAGCATAAATCAAAACCACGTCAATAACACACATAACACCAAGAATTTTGATGTGGAAAACCCGGTTAAGTGAAAAACTATGGTGGGAACCTACCCACAATATGATGATACCCTGTTAGAAGTATATGAAATATTACAATGGGGAATGCACATGCATTTAAGCATACTACCTAGAGCTCATTTCCCAAAAACAAAAATAAGGGCTACAACCCTGGGAAGACACTCTATCTTGAAAACACATTCAGATTACATCTAGAAGATCATGAACTAATAGAATAGCATCTCCTTGTGCCTAGTTATAGTTCTATTTAAGCACATAACACATATTCTACTCCTTTTCTCTTCTTCACACTTCTTCACTGCTTCCAAAAGATCAAAAAATTATTCGCACACATAGATACCTCTCTCACATGAGTATTACATTTATTTATACATATTATCAACCTATTTTTCAAGGTCATCTCAACATATATCATAAATTACAAAGATATAACCATACATGCTACAACATTACATGCAGACCAAAAAACTATCGACTAAGATATATTATGGACCTAAATCAACACCTTAAACATGAAACACCTCAAATAATTATGCCTTGGACATTTGCAACATGCTATAATCATCATGTAGACCAAGAACATGAAGAACACCACTAGATCAAGATAAATCATCAATAATGAGCACAACAATCAATGCAGACCACCAAAATAGATAGGAAATGATCTAGAAACATCCAAAAGCATCATGAATTACCACATAAACACTCACACCAATACCACTTACTAGAATCTCCATCATCATCATATTGACCTTCAAGAACACTAACTGAACTGACTATCAAACTAAAAGATTCACTTGCGAACCTCCAAATCATGAACCATCTGAATTGAGGACACACCAGTGTTGGCATATGCACACTCCAATGAGACATTGTAGGTGATTGAAGGTATTGTCATTGATGGCAACCTTACAATCCTATTATGCCGGCAAGGCATTACACTGGCACTAGCAAGATTAGACTCTACACCGACACTCAGACCACCGACACCGGCATAGAGAAAGGAAGCACACCGACACAGAGACCGACAAGATTTTTGATATATTATATTTTGTTTATTATTGTAAAAACTTTGTAAGCCAACTTGGCAAGTTGTAAAATGACTCTTATATATAAGAGAGATCATTGTAGACATTTAGTAAGAGATAAGAAAAGATATTAGGTAGACCTATTATGCGAAATATAGGTTAAAGGTTTTATGTAAAGAACAGAGCAGAAACCGGTACTGGATCTAGCATTATAGATGTTATTGTAAAGCAGTACAAGATATTGGATTGGTATAATCCATCATTGTAAGTCAGTGAGACTTCCCATTGAGTAGTGAGCTCTAGGTAGTTGGCCTTCCTACATGTGCATGCCCCTCTTGTAGTAGTAATATTCTCTTATTGGCCAGTAAGTGAATATTGTGGGTCACAAATCCCACCAAGGTTTTTCCCACATCGGGTTTCCTCGTTAAAATATTGTGTTATGGTGTGTTTCTTATGTGGTTGCTTTCATTTATGTTTATTTCATTATTTCTTGCATACCGGTACACTGTTATAATATTCTCTACATGTTTTAAGTTAAGAAATTCACTTACCAGTTAGATACTGATTCATCCCCCCTCTCAGTATCTGTGGGAATCCTAACAATTGCTATTAGAGCTTGATAAGAAAATCAAAATTGAAAAGTTACTTGCTATTTATCCAGTAAATGTTGGCATATGCACACTCCAATGAGACATTGTATGTGATTGAAGGTTTTGTCATTGATGGCAACCTTACAATCCTATGGCACCGACAAGGCATTACAATGGAAAGATAGTTCACCAGCATCAACAGATCACACTCTACACCGGCACTCAGACCACCAACACCGACACAGAGAAAGGAAGCATACCGGCATAGAGGCCGATAGGATTTTTGTTATATTATATTTTGTTTATTATTGTAAAAACTTTGTAAGCTGACTTGGCAAGTTGTAAAATGACTCTTATATATAAGAGAGATCATTGTAAACATTTTGTAAGAAAAAAGTAAGCGAAGAAGGAAGATATTAGGCAGACCTATTATGCAAAATATAGGTTAAAGGTTTTATGTAAAGAACAGAGCTGAAACCGGTACTGGATCAGGCATTATAGATGCTATTGTAAAGCAGTACAAGATATTGGATTTGTATAATCCACATTGTAAGTCACTAAGACTTCCCATTGAGCAGTGAGCTCTAGGAAATTGGCCTTCCTGCATGTGCATGCCCCTCTTGTAAGTAATATTCTCTTATTGGCCAGTAAGTGTATATTGTGGGTCACAAATCCCACTGAGGTTTTTCCCACACCAGGTTTCCTCATTAAATCCTTGTGTCATGGTGTGATTTTTATGTGGATGCTTTTAATTTTGTTCATTGCATTATTTCTTGCATACCGATACACTGTTATAATATGTTCTGCATGTTTTGAGTTGAGAAATTATAATTTCTGGTTAGATACTAATTCACCCCCCCCTCTCTATATCTGTGGGATTCCTAACAATTAGTATCAGAGCCTGGTCCTCTATTTTTAGAAGCCTAATAGCTTGAGGAATATCTTGACACTGGTAGAGATGGAAAATCTGATGAAGCAACTTGAAGCAGCTCTTTCAGACTATGATATAGAGAAATTGAAAAAATATCAAACTAGAAGATGATCTAAAAGCAGCTCAGGATATCATTCAAGCACTTCAAGAGAATATTACTATTGCAAGAAACAAGAGAAGAGAACTTTGTGAAAAGATGCAAAATGAGAATGATGAAAAGGAAACACTTAATGATATGTTAAGCAAGCTAAAACTAGAGAACATAACAACAAAGAATGAGATGCAGGATATGACTATGAGATTTTGTAAAGAAATTGAAGATAGGAAGAAGAATGAGGAAGAATTAACCAGAAGACTAAGTGATGCAGCAAATGAGAACACAAGACTTAGCTATGAAAATGATTTATTAAAGACAGATCTGATGCACACTCAGAATGACTCCAATGAACTGATGAGGTAGAAAGAAGTCTTAGAAAGAGAACTAGAAACTGCAAATCAACATAAAGATAAATTCAAGAAAAGCTCAGATGAACTTGGTAACTTGCTGAAGAATCAAAAGCCTAAAGGTGACACTTCCAGAATTGGCTTTGAAGTTGGTGAAAGCTCCGGTACTGCAAACACACAGGATCACAACAAATTGGTAAGGCAACCTAATGCTTATAAATTCAATGGAAAATTCTTTAATTGTAATAAGTATGGTCATAGAGAAAATGAATGTAGATCTAGAAATTTTTAGAATATCAACACACCCACTGGTCAATGTTCAAAATGCAACAAAGTTGGTCACAACTCTGAAAAATTGCAGAATGAATGTGAGATGTCATGTTTGTGGAAGATTTGGACATTATCTAATCAATGTAGAACACAAACTGACATAGGTTATGGGAAAGCTATTCAGAAGAATAATGTGACTTGTTATGCATGTAACAAGATTTGGCATATTGCAAAATTCTGTAGAAGTAAAGGATCACCGACAGACAACAAAAGTTCTAGCTTGAAAGGTAAAGAAAAGGTTGAAGAGGTTAAGCAATAATTCTCAAAATAATGGATTAGAAAAGCTAATCTAAATATTGGGAACACTCCTCCACTGGTAGAACCAATCAATGCTTCACTGGCAGGACAGAGTATTACTCCATCGGCAGGACAGAGTGATGCTCCACTGGCAGGAAGTTCTTCATCAAATTAAAGAAAGTTTCCTTAAGGGTTTGGCAATCTAATGACACATGTGCTATTATTCCCTCGATTAGAGATGAGAAGTTGGAAATTACTTCATTACCGGCAGACAATGTTAAGTGAATACTTAACCGACATGCATTAAATGTGGCAGATGGCAAATAAACACTATAAAATTATGGTTTTGGCTCCATTTCACTTCATCATGATTTCAAACATTCGTAGAACACGAAATTTGTAGAGCTAAGGAATTTCAAGAAAAGAGGTGAAGCACTTCAAGCAATCAATCCATCCAAGATAGAAAAAGGTATTTATCATCATGGTATCCACCTCTGCACTTGAATATATAGAAAACCCTACTATAGTCAAGGTTATAAAATGCCCTAGGCCCGTATTTCAATTAGTTCCCAAAGTAGCAAAGAAACATGACAATGTAGGTGCCTTCTCTCAAATACCAAAAGGAGTTGTTTATGATGAAGACCCCAGAATTTACATTCACTGCAACATAGAGGAATTGGGAGATGAGGAGATCAAAACAATGTATAAACCTATCATATGTGATAATTCTGGAAATATGAAACCGGAACATAAAATCATTGAAACCCTAAGATTTACTGAAATCCTCTGCATTCCCAAATTTCCCAAGGATGTGATTAGGATAGTCTTAAGTAGGGTACATGGTGAATTTTTCTGGTTAGTTGCAATTCACAAAATAACCAAGGAAGCTGTGAAAGCTATCACAAGGTTACCAACCACCGGTAAAAGGCCAGACAAAACCAAGAAGGTCTCCAATGACCTAGTTACTAAGCTAACTGGTGCTACATCTGATAAAAGGTCCTTAAGAGTCAATGATGTAACCAACACCAATGTAAGGTTTATCAGCATGATATTAGGGTATAAAGCTACTCATGCAAACAAACTCAATTTAGTTTCAAGTTTATGCATTAAGAGTGCTTATGACATGATCACAGATAATGTAAAGATTGACATATGTGAGTGGTTGAAGGATGAGTTAATTGACAACCTAGGCAAGATTAAGAAGGATAAGAAAGGAACTTTTAGGTTTGAAAATCTGCTAGTATGTTTGATGCTACATATAACCAAATAGGTTCCCAGTATAGGCTATAAAGAACTTGGATTTGATATACCGGTAGGAAAACAACTAACAAAACTATTCAACAATATGGGAGAAGATAAGGAAAACAATATCCATGATTACTTTCAAGCACTTAAGGCCAAAATGAAGAAGAGAATCAGATTATCACAAAAGATTGTTGACAAGTACAAGGATGATATGTGTTTTGTAATAAAAAAGGATGAGATCTAGATGGAAGCAGTCATCCCAAGAACAATCTGGGTAACAAAGATGGGCTATGAGACAGATGATCATATAATTGAGACTTATGCTAAAGCACTTCTTGAAGCTCCAAACGCACCAAAGGAAGAAGTATTTGGAAGTGCTGAGACCATAGAAAGTCAAATACAATCTAAGAAAAGAGTGAAAAAGGTTGAGGTAGTTGTGAGAAGAGGTTCTAGACAGGCAAAGGCTATTAAAGAAGATGTGTTAAAGCAAACTAGTATCACTGAGGATGAGCTAGGAACTCTATAGCCTGAGACTCATCTATCACCGGTAGGCACTTCTTTAGAGAGTGACATGCCTGCAACTTTCAAAAGAGTTGTAAGGAAAAGAGATCCCTCACCGGCAACCACACCCTCACCTAGGAGGACAAGATAGAAACAACACGCAGTGAGATCTCCGGTTAAAAAGACTACACCAAAGAAGAAACTGACACCCAAGAAGAAGAAGAGAACAAAATAAAACTTGGCTCCTCTTGACATACTATTGAATGAAATTATAGAGGAAGGGAAACTGAAGAATATAGAGAAATTGTATGACACTCTGACTACAGATGAAAAAGAACAAGTAGAAAATAGTGTTATATTGCATATGGAAATGTCTAAGAAATTTTTGATGGAAGTTGTAGATGAAGTACCAGATGAACTATTCAAAAGACTGGAAGCAAGGAGACAAGAAATAATAGAACTTGACAAGAAAATCAAGATAGAAAAACTACTAGCTATTTATCCAGTGAACTCACCTAAAGAAATTGATGATTTAATTGCTGAAGCCAATTGGTCAGTATTCTCTACTGCAACATCGACACATTGCATTAATGGTTGGAAGAGTAAATGAGGTGACTGAAGAAACATAAAATGCATGGGATATATTCCTAGTTGAGAAAGAAAAATAGGAAGAATACAGGAACCCCATTTATGTACACTTACTATTTGCAGTAGTATCATCTAATTGTGGGTAAGGCTTCCCACCATGGTTTTTCCCCTTATAGGGTTTCCATGTACAAATATTGGTGTCATGTGTTGTGGATGACTTTGTGTTTATGTTTCATGCATTAATCTTTACCGGTATAGCAATTAACTGTTAAAACTGTCTACCGGCATACTTAACTAATTTACCAGTATTAAGCATTAAGTTGGTTAAGTTGTTTTTGGTTGAATTTATTAGACAACTGATTCACCCCCCCTCCCCTCTTAGTTGTCTCTGGGACCTAACAGTTGGTATCAGAGAAAGGCATATAGATGTTTCAACAAGAGACTGCAGAAAATTGTTGAGAGTACAAATGTAAAGATTGATGAACAATTTAGAGGAACTTCAAGGTATATAGACTCTGAACCGGCAACAAAAATTTTGACAAATGAACCTACACTAAATCCATCAGTACAGAATGAAGATCCAGTTACCCCGGTACCATCTAAGGATTCCACAGTTAAAAGAATAGAGATAGCAATAAGAGACAGTAAGAAGTTTATGGAGAGTATAAACTTGATTTTGGTAGAGCTTTTTCAAATTGTAACCACCCAGTTACAAGGTTGAGACTACAACTCTATTGACACATTGACAACCTTTGTCATTGATGCCAAAGGGGGAGTAATGGGATGAGAAAATTTAATACCATAGGAATCATATGCTCAGGGGGAGCACACTTTTTGGTAACATTTTTGGACTTCACATTTTTTCGATACACTTTTTAAATTTCTCATGAGTATTATCATCAATGCCAAAGGGGGAGATTGTTGGCATATGCACACTCCAATGAGACATTGTATGTGATTGAAGGTTTTTTCATTGATGGCAACCTTACAATCCTATGGCACCGATAAGGCATTACACCGACAAGGCATACACTGGCAAGATAGTTCACCGGCATCAGCAGATCACACTCTACATCGGCACTCAGACCATTGACACCGACATAGAGAAAAGAAGCATACTGGCACAGAGGCTGATAGGATTTTTGTTATATTATATTTTGTTTATTATTGTAAAAACTTTGTAAGCCGACTTGGCAAGTTGTAAAATGACTCTTATATATAAGAGAGATCATTGTAAACATTTTGTAAGAAAAAAGTAAGCGAAAAAGGAAGATATTAGGTAGACCTATTATGCAAAATATAGGTTAAAGGTTTTATATAAAGAACATAGCAGAAACCAGTACTAGATCAGGCATTATAGATGCTATTGTAAAGCAGTACAAGATATTGGATTTGTATAATCCACATTTTAAGTCAGTGAGACTTCCCATTGAGTAGTGAGCTTTAGGCAATTGGCCTTCCTGCATGTGCAGGCCCCTCTTGTAAGTAATATTCTCTTATTGGCTAGTAAGTGGATATTGTAAATCCCACCGAGGTTTTCCCACACTGGTTTTCCTCATTAAATCCTTGTGTCATGGTGTGATTTTCATGTGGATGCTTTTAATTTTGTTCATTGCATTATTTCTTGCATACTGGTACACTATTATAATATGTACTGCATGTTTAAAGTTGAGAAATTCTAATTACCAGTTAGATACTGATTCACCCCCCCCTCTCAGTATCTGTGGGATTCCTAACAGTAAACTCACCTAAGGAGATAGATGACTTAATTGCAGAAGCCAATCGGTCAGTATTCTCTACTGCACACTGACATGTTGCATTAATGGTTGGAAGAGTGAATGAAGTAACTAAAGAAACAAAAAATGCATGGGATATATTCATAGTTGAAAAAGAAAAATAGGAAGAGTATATGAGCCCCAAACCTATAAAGGTATATCAAAAGGAGAGAGACAAAGGAAAAGGAAAGGTTGGTGGACCTCCGAGCATCAAAGTTAAAGATAACTTATCCCCACTGGCTCAAATTACATCACTGGTAAAAACTCTGAAGATCAATCGACAAATGAGAGTATGGACATAAAGGATACTAATCCTAATCTTGAAGTCTGATACATAGTAGATGTTGATACACAAAAGATCAACAGTATGGTAGATAATGATACAACTGGTATGATAGACATGGCTAATGAGCCATCGGCAACTAAGCAAACTGATCAAATACAAGAGAAACTGACAGATGATAACACAGAAGAACTAACAGAAAAACACGAAGAGAAAAAGGCTCTAGAACAGGAATAGGTACAAGATCATACTTATGAGGAAATAGTACAACCGACAACATGAGAAGATCAAAAACCATTGCTTAAGCAAATGCAAACACAAACAGACCTACCAGAGGTCACTACAAGCTTGGTTACTTCCTCCACCGGTGGAATTCAGAATGTTGGTTCCTCCTCAGCAAGCCACAAATCAACAAATGTAACTAAAGTACTTTTGGACTCTATGAAAAGGATAACAAATTGTAGTTCATAGGCTTATAAAGCTATAGATGATACAATCCCAATTTTGAAGGTAATAGCTCCTAACTATAACATAGACAATAAAGATTCTTTAGGACAACTTGATACTTTGTGTAAATACATCACTGAGAACACAATGATTATTGAGAAAATAAAGGAAGAGACATTGAAGGATAAGGTAGAAATTGAAAAGAAAAAATTCTTTGAAAATCAGATAAAGAAATGTACTAGAGAATTTCACACACTTCTACTAGAACTATGCAACTTATTGAAGGAATTCAAAACTTTGTACAAAGATACTTGCAAGACAAACTTTTTGACAGTAGACATAGATAAGAAGATGAGCAAGGTACAAGATGAAATCAATAAACTTGCAGACAATTTTGTTAACTCACCTGATACATTATCAGTTTTTGAGCAAAGGATAACAAGTTTTGAGGAAGAGTTATTTAAGTTAGAAAGAGAAAAGGAGAGAATAGTAAATAAGGCAAAGAATTTGAGACTAAGACTGAGTCCAAGATTGGAGTATCTAGCATCATTACGGAAGGAATTATCTGAGGCACTAGTACAGGGACAAAGAACACCGACAGAGCATATGCAGCACCTCACTGGTATAGTTCAAAGAACAGGGACAACAATAAAGGATAGCAAGAAGTTTATGGAAAGTATAAACTTGATTTTGGGAGATCTTTTTCAAATTGTAACCACCCAGTTACAAAGTTGAGACTACAACTCTACTAACATCTTGGCAACCTTTGTCATTGATGCCAAAGGGGGAGTAGTAGTATGAGAAAATAACTGGCAAAAGACTCATCTGCTCAGGGGGAGTTCTTATATTTCTGGTAACATATTTTTGGAAACATTTTTGGATTACAGTTTTGGATACACTTTTGAATTTTCTCATGAGTGTTGCCATCAATGCCAAAGGGGGTGATTGTTGGCATATGCACACTCCAATGAGACATTGTAGGTGATTGAAGGTTTTGTCATTGATGGCAACCTTTCAATCCTATTACACCAGCAAGGCATTACACCGACACTAGCAAGATCAGACTCTACACTAGCACTCAAACCACCGGCACCGACATAGAAAAAGGAAGCACACCGGCACAAAGGTCGATAGGATTTTTGATATATTATATTTTGTTTATTATTCTAAAAACTTTATAAGCTGAATTGACAAGTTGTAAAATGACTCTTATATATAAGAGAGATCATTGTAGACATTTAGTAAGAGATAAGAAAAGATATTAGGCAGACCTATTATGTGAAATATAGGTTAAAGGTTTTATGTAAAGAACAGAGTAGAAACCGGTACTAGATCTGGCATTATAGATGCTATTGTAAAGCAGTACAAGATACTAGATTTCTATAATCCATCATTGTAAGTCAGTGAGACTTCCCATTGAGTAGTGATCTCTAGGCAGTTGGCCTTTCTGCATGTGTAGGCCCCTCTTATAGCAGTAATATTCTCTTATTGGCCAGTAAGTGAAGATTATGGGTCACAAATCCCACAGAGGTTTTTCCCACACTGGGTTTCCTTGTTAAAATATTGTGTTATGGTGTGTTTCTTATGTGGTTGCTTTCATTTCTGTTTATTGCATTATTTCTTGCATACCGGTACATTGTTATAATATGCTCTACATGTTTTAAGTTAAGAAATTCTACTTACCGGTTAGATACTAATTCACCCCACCCTCTCAGTATCTGTGGGAATCCTAACAACCAGAATGTCCCAAACACTTTGAAAAATCTGCAAACCAAGATATTGCAACATAGAGAAATCCAAAGAAAAATCAAGAACACTGATGAACACTGAACAACTAAAAAACCAACCACAATATCGAATCTCATAACTCGATCAAATCTCCATGGGAACCACTAAAACTATTGTTGAATAAAAAAGAGATACTTATATCAAAAGCCTTTAATCCACAACAACTCATCTACAACACATTAGAAAAACCAAGTCACTTAATCTAACAACAACACTGGAACAAATAGAGGAATATGTTGACGTCAATAACAACACATCACTCAGTCAATCCAAGCACATATTTGCAAATTATCCCAACAATCTCCAACCATATCCCCCCTTGGAATTGATGGCAATATATGATGTGAAAAACAATCAATATCAAAAAAATCAACAATTTTCTTCTATAACTCTTTCTTACTACAAATATTCTCTCCCCCTAGAGTTACTATATTGTTTTTCACATGATTATCTCCCCCTTATACATCAATGCTAAAGGCACATATTTTCAATCATGATTCTCTCCCCCTTGAATTAACTCACAAAGCTAAACATCTAAGCCACAACACTGACTACTCCCCCTAAGTAGAAGCCACCACTCATCAATATAGAGCACAATATATGATTGTGAAATCCACCAGACTGATGCAAATCCATGCATCTTAGTTCTTATTAGGAGGGACAATCACCCCTATCTTCTCTTTGAGATACTCAAAATTATCCTTAGGAAAAGGCTTCATGAAGATATATGCAATGTATTCCTTTGTAGACACATACTCGAATTTGACTTCCTTCTCATTCATTTTTTCTCTCAAGAAATGAAACTTGATTGATATATGCTTAGTATTTGAATGCAACAATAGATTCGTAGAAATATTGATAGCACTTGAATTATCATAGTATATAGTAGTAGGCTCACCATAAACAACTCTGATAACTTTTAACATCTTCTTCATCTATACCACCTGAGTACAATTGCTAGCAGAAGTAATATACTCAGCCTTTGTAGTAGATAAAGAAATTGCATTTTGCTTCTTAGTCATCCAAGAAACCAATCTCATTCCCAAGAAAAATGTACCACCACTAGTACTTTTTCTATCATCCACATCTTCGGCCCAATAGACATCAATAAAAGAACTCAAAGTAAAATCATCATCTTTAGGATACCACCTACCAAAATCAATAGTTCCTTTCAAATATCTGAAAATCCTTTTCACAGCTACAACATGAGATTCCTTAGGATCAGCTTGAAATCTAGCAACACGACAAACAACATTCATAATATCTGGTCTAGTCTAAGTTAAAAATAGAAATCCACCAATCATAAATCTTTATCTAGTCTGATTTACTTTTGCAGAATCATCAACCTTTGTCAACTTACATCCTATCACTATAGGGGTACCAACTGGCTTTGAATAATCTAAATCAAAGTTCTTCAATAGTTCCTTCACATACTTGGACTGAGATATAAAAATTCCTTTATCCAACTAAGTAATTTGCAATCTCAATTTGGGCCTTTCACATACTTGGACCTTTCTCTGCCTTTACCAAACCTAATATGGGATTTATTTCAATAATGGCCTACTCTCTATAAGTCATCCCTATTCTCTTTTATTTGGAAGGTTATCCTATCCATAATCATATGGTCCATTTGGTGGGAGTGTAATAAAAGAACTTTTCAGAAAAGTTATATCTACTTCTCAGAAAGTAGAAGAGGTAATTGAGAAAATGCATATGTACAAAAGCATTATAGTGGTGCCTCGCTCTTTACTTCATGGGATGGAAACATTATGAATAAGTGGAAACTACTTTTCTTACCACTTATAGCCAATTTTCCATCATCCTCTAAACCAAAGACTAACAAACCTCTCATTACTTGGAAGCCTCCACACCAAAACTTTGTAAAGGTAAATTTTGATGGGTCTTCTCGAGGCAATCTAGGTGACTCAGGAATTGGTGTCTGTATTAGGGACCATTTAGGTGATTTGAAAGATTTCAAATCCTCTTCATTACCACTAGGGACTAATAATATGGTTGAAGCCCAAGAACTCTTGAGTGGCATGATACTTGCCAAATCTTTGGGATACTCTAGAATTCATAATGAAGGGGACTCTTCAATAATTATTTATGTGTGCAAAAACAAAAAAGGCTCTCAATTGGCATATTAACTATGTTTTGATGCAATCTTGGGCCATTTTGGATTCCTTTGAAGCATACTACATATCACACTCATACAAAGAGAGTAACGAGTTAGTGGAAATACTAGCAAATATGAGTTGTAATAAAATAGAAGTGGACTCGATGATAGATGGCACTGATTTAAAACTATTCCCTCACCTGGAGGACATTCTGAAGGAGTTGTGTTCAACAAAGAGAGGGGGTATTCATGCAATATAATCATTCCATTTGAAACAAGGTATCTGAAATAATCTCATGAAAGATAACAGTTTTTATTAAACATTTTTCTGCTTACAAGGCATTGAGTATGATGAGCCAACTATGTTTGATGGAAAAGTTAATCATTAAGGATGAACATCATTACACATAAAGATTTAAATCTTGCATTCATTTTATATGAAATGATAGCAATTAATACTCGGTAGGGGGAAAATTTATGTGAACCTCTCATTCATCGGAGTCCTATGTTCACATGTGTGAAAGGCCTTTTTTGCATTGTTAATGGGGCTAATATGTGATGTGTTATTGCATGAAATAAATCGTGCTTCATATGATTCCAAGATGATGATGTGTGTGAGATTACCATATGTGATGTATTCATTTGCCTCTGTAGGTAGTTATGTTCTCTCAAGTTTATGTTCTCTCAAGTTTCAAGAAACAAGTTGTATTTTATGCCATAGAAATTGCATAATAAATCTCCCTAACTTTACTCTTCCTTCTGCATTCATATCTAAAAGAAAGAAAAAGGGTGTAGAGTGCTCTGCAAAATAATCCTCGTTTCAAATGCAGCAAAGCTCATCTTCCTCAGATGAAGGCAAAATTCAAATAGCTCATAGGTGTTCAGGTTGTTGATTGGAGCACATGGAGTATATTTAGTGGAACTACATGGTGAACATTTTAGTTTCACAATGGGGAATGCCTTTCATAGAATTTTTTTTGGATGAAATTCTAGGACAATTGTTCAAAGTCCCACAATTATTAGGTCAAGAAATGTGTTAAAAGGCTAATTGGGGATGAAATTATATACCCAGAGGAAAGAAGAATCATATTCCCTTCTCATTTGCTTTCTTTGATTTTGTCAAATGCCCTAGATTTATTACATTTGTTGGCTTCTCTTGAGTTAATTGCAAGTAGGGTTGTAATAGAATAATTTCTTCCTGGCAACAAAATCTTTCCAACGATACAACATTACAATTTTTTGAGAGGGCAAGGACATATTGGGGGGCCTTTTTCCCCACCACTTTATCCTTAATCATCATGCTTATATCTCAGTTTATGATAATATAAAACACACATTGGACATGTAGAGTGTTAGGTTCATTCGGCAAGCACTGGACATGCACAATAGTGTGCTTGGGAAAGATATGATAGAGAGAGTTTATAAAAAGGTTAATGCACTCTTTTTTTTGTTATGCCATGACAATGTAGACAATGTCCCTCCTTCTCAATGTCCTTTGATTACTCACAACTCCCATGACTATGTTAATGTCCCCCCTCCCAAACACCCTCTTGTTGTTCAAGTCTCTCACATTCATGAGAACAATCAACCTCTAATCTTAGATCTTAACAATCCTCCAAGGATAGTAAATGCAGATGATTTAGAGATAGATACTAACTCATAATTTCCACTTGCACATGAAGTTGACGTTCCTCAAGAATAACATGATGAAAATGAAGTCGACTTGCAAGCCATGGAGGAATAAGGATAGTTGTGTATAATTATTTTTGCAGGTGGTATGTAAAGCCTTATTTGTGATTATGTCTTGATCAATTTTGTCAACCTCAGCCACTTGGTGAATTGGTCATTTTGTTATGACACTATTTATGATTGTATGGGAACACTATGTGGCCTTGACCAATCGAGTAATTTTGGCCTTATATAAATTAGGCTAGTAGTAGAATTTTTTTTTGTAATTATCAACTGGATTGTAACTTGAGCTATAACCAGAGGTTTTCTTTTTGGTGAACTTTCCTCCTAGTATGCTCTTTGAACTAGATTTTGTAATCTATTACTATATTAATATATATTAGTGGCTTGCCACTTTTCCAAAAAAAAAAAAATTGCAATCCCAAAAATAATTTCATCTCACCAATCATAGACATTTCAAACTCATTTTGCATTTCATCAGAAAACTTTTGCACAAACTATCATTCCCTCCAAGGACAATATCATCAACAAAAACTTCAACAATCACAATTTTATCATGTTCAATCTTGAAATACATATTCCTATCAGCAGTACCTTATTGAATCCACTTTAGAAAATACTTATCGAAGCTATTATACCAAAATCTTCAGGCTTGCTTCAATACTTATTGGATATAGTGCTTTTTTGAATCTGCAAACTCTATCTCCTTGATCTATCAATTGAAATCCATCTGGTTTCTCAATATAAACTTCCTCTTCCAACTCACCATTAAGAAAGGCTAACTTGAAATCCATATGATAAACTTTGAAATATTTATAAGCATCATAAGAAAGAAATAATCTAGCAGCTTCAATTCATGCCACCAGAGCAAAAGTCTCCTCAAAGTCAATTCCTTCCATCTGAGAATATCCCTTACAAACATGTCTAGCTTTGTTCCTAACCACTTCACCTTCCTCATTCAATTTGTTTCGAAAGACCCATTTAGTTCCAATTACATTTTTATCCTTAGGTCTAGGAACAAGAATCCATGTATTATTCTTCTCAATCTTGTTCAATTATTATTCCATTTCTTTAAGCCAATTTTTCATCTTTGTATGCTTCATCAACATCCTTAGGTTCAATTTTAGAAATCAAGCAATATTCTTCCATAATTCTTCTTCTAGTCATCACACCTTTATTCTTATCACCTATGATTTGAATCTCTTAATGATTCAATCTTACATACCTGGGAGCCTTAGTATTTTCCTAATTTTTAGACTCTTGAGTTCTTTCTTCTACACTAGAACTTGTCTCTCCATGATATTCTAGCTTTTTTGGAACAATTTGAATTGGATTCTAGGTTTGCACTTGCTTTCCTTTATTTGAACTAACATCCTGATCATCTGAATCATACCCACAAGATCTAATTTATCTCACATTTCTTTCATCAACTTTCACATTATCACTCTCAACTATCTTTCTTAATCTCTAATTATATCACCGGTAGGCCTTGCACTTAGTAGAATAACCAATAAAGATTCCTTCATCATATCTAGCATCAAAATTTCTTAAATCTTCATCTCTTCTGCTATAGAATTTACTTCCAAAAATTTCTGAAATATCTAATTGTAGGAACATGACCAAACCATAACTCATAAGGAGTCTTATCGGCATCACCTTTGATAAGAACTCAGTTAAGAGTGTATACAACAGTACTCATAGATTCTCTCCAATAGATATGTCTAATGTTTCCTTCAATACTCATGGTTTTGGCAACTTCCTGCATTGTTTTGTTCTTTCTCTCCACAACACCATTCTGTTCAGGGGTCCATGGAGCAGATAACCATCTCTTCACTCCATGCTCTTCACAAAAAGTATTGAACTCACCTAAACTAAATTCACCACCTTTGTCAGATCTCAGATACCTTAGCTTTAATCCTATATCGGTCTCAACCATGACTTTGAAAATATTGAACTTCTCCAAGGCTTTAAGCTTCTCCCTCAAGAAAGTAACCCACTATTACTACTTATCAAGTTGCCATTAGTTTTATATCCAAAGTCATTCTATATACTCTAGTCAGTTACTACTACCGAAATATTCAGTCGGTATGCACAGTCCAATCGGTTATAGAAGAAAGTAGTCATAGAGCCCAGTATGCACCGAGCTGTCTACCGAGTATCATTCCATGTCTACCGAGTAGCAAAGATGACACACTGAGTGAAATGTGTTACAAGATTCATTGAACCTGGACATACATATGACAACGTGTTACAAGATCGAGGTACATAGAACCATTATCACATTGGAAATTGCACTTAAAGATTGCGTATGATTTTGAGGTCATCTAACCAATGAAATATTTTGCATGGTTATTCATTCGATAAAACATGTTTGTAAGATCGAAGCAATGAATTAGATCACTGTCATAAGAGATCTATTTATACAACATGGATTGAGATTAGACATATACATGTAGCATGATAGAAAAGAAGATATAGAAATATATGAAGCAAGACATGTGAAAGAACTAAGTGTTATGACTGTTACAAAGACATAGAGGTCACCGAGAAGGATTTCAGAGAACAGTCAAAGAACAGAGTAAACAGAAGGGTTTACTGAGTTACTATATGGGTTACCGAGGTATGCTATAAGCAAGGTAATCTTATTCTCAGCACATAGAATCTGCTATAACATTCCAGATGTAAAGTTGCAGATATTTGTAATGATTTATTGTAATATTTTGAAGTTGTAAGAGAAACCTTTAATAGGGTAAAAGACTCTAATCAAGTCTATAAATTGTAAAGCCTCTAACTAGGTGCAACATTTAGATTAAGTGTTGTAAAATCCTTTAGCAAGGTAGATCTAACAAATCTTGATACTCCTAACAGGGTAAGCTATCAGAAATAGCTAAACATGTAGCTCTAACCAAGCAACCTTTATTATTG
Organism: Cryptomeria japonica; assembly: GCF_030272615.1. Lineage (NCBI taxonomy): Eukaryota > Viridiplantae > Streptophyta > Pinopsida > Cupressales > Cupressaceae > Cryptomeria > Cryptomeria japonica. The sequence goes on along the minus strand of NC_081414.1, from coordinate 626,784,410 downwards.
CAGTAGTGAAGTTGTGGGTGCCATCCCCACCATAGTTTTTCTCTCTAACCAAGAGTTTCTGCATAACCAAAATATATGTGTTATGGAGTGAATCATGTATGATTTTTATCTATTTGTTTTAGCTTTATATTATGTTACTGCATTATTTGGTTTATGCATAACAGTAAAGTTATTGTTGAAGAAAGGTTTTGAAGTACTGATTCACCCCTCCCCTCTCAGTACATTAGCTTTCCATATTGGGCCTAACACCCACATCATCCTTGAATAGTCATCATACAACAACATGAAGTACCTGTCTCCCTACAAGCTTCTCACTCTAGAAAGACCACAAAAATTAGTATGTAGAAGATCCAATAGTCCATTAGAACTATACTGTTTTCTTTTAAAAGTAACTCTTGTCTGCTTTCCTAACTTACATTCCTTGTATACCAATATTAGTAGGCTTTACAAAATTAGGAATATCTCTCACTGCTTGAGTAGAACTTATATTAACCATGCATCAATATTCACATGACACATTGAAGCACTCACCGGTGAGGAGGGACATCAAAGAGATCAATCTGGACCGGTCAACAAGAGTAAACACAAAGATATGATGGAGGCAATGCAGAACAAATTGTTTTATTGCATGAAAATTGATTACACTGGCTCACAGGCCGGGTAGAACATACAAAATAGGTCACAACCAAAACCTTGAATATTGATATCTATCTTCTATGCACAGTCTAGCAACTCAATTCTCTAATTTATTACATTCTAATGTGCAATTATGATTATATATATCGATCCAAAGGATCCAGTCAGCCCAAAAGGGATCAAAACCTGAAGAACAAGACCTAACATGTAAAATAACAAGGTCGGCCTCCGCTAAGATATTCCTCGAGAAAATCCAAAGGATGAAACATAGATCATGGGAAAAGGTCAGCCATATGCCAAGGAACATCAAAATCAATTCCCAAGGCTTCACAAGCTTTCTAAAGGGGTTCTGGTAGATCGCCAAAATAGGTCTAGGCAACCAATAACAAGAACTACCAATCGGTGACAGGAAAACTGTCAAGGAAACTGATAGCAATATCTTGCTGGAAAATGATCCAATTATGATGCAGTCTAGAAACAAGAAGGATGATCAAGTCTTCAACTAGAATCCAACTCTATAGGATCCAATGAGCCAAAATTGGGACACACAGAAAGGATAGTGTTTTTGGTTGATGGAAGATTGCTATGAATTGGGGATGAGCTCCTGCATCAGACATCCAGGGTTACTGAAAAAGTGTGCCTCTCACTTTGTTGGGGTCAGAGGGAAACCAAGGTGGTCTACCTCTACCTTAGAAATCCATGATTAATCTTCAACTGGTTTGTCCTTCCACTTCACAAGATATTCCTTATACTGGCTTCTCTGGGTACTACGCCCATTCCTACTGTCCAAAATCTCTTCAAACTGATCCAGTTCCTTCCGAGGCAATCGTTTCTCCAAGTTTGTAACACTATTCTTAATAAATTATGGTTCATGATACTCATGATTATAAGCAATGTTAAACACAGGTGAAATACTTAGACTATCTGGTAAGTCCACTACATATGCATTTACAGAACTAAACATCCTAAAAATCTTGCAAGGTCCAAACTTCTTCATCTGCAACTTGTTATAAGTTCCAACCGAGAATTTCTCTTTTCTCAAATATACCATCACGTCATTGCCAACTTCAAATTCCTTATGTCTCCTCTTCTCATCTGTCCTCTCCTTATATTTGTTGTTCATGTCTTCCAAATGTTGCTTAACTTGAATATGCAATGCTGCCATGTGATCTGCAAAGTCTTCTTCTTCTGAAGTTCTCCGGTCTTCATTGCTAATGTATCTCAATTCTAATATACCTCTAGGATGTACTCTTGTACAAATACCAAAAGGTTCTCTTCTGGTACTTCTATTCACTGAATTATTGTAGGCACTCTCTTCTTGTGCAAGGATCAAATCCCAACTTTCGGTATCATCTCGCACTAAACAGATCAACAAGTTTCCTAAACTTTGGTAACAACTATTGGCAAATGCACACTCCAATGAGAACTTGTAGGTGATTTAAGGTATTTTCATTGATAAAAACCTTACAATCATATGATATCGGCAGGCACTGGTACCGACAAACTCTACACCGACATACAGTTCACCAGCACCAAAAAGAAAGATTATCGGCACCATGGCCGATAGGAATTTTGTTTAATTGTATTTTGTATTTAATTGTAAAATCTTTTTGTAAGCCAACATAGTGGATTGTAATATGACTCATATAAGTATGAGATCTTGTAGATCATTTAGGATGTGAATATGGAAGGATTATTGCAGACCTAATATGCGAATTGTAAGACAGATTTTGGATAAGGGTTTATGAATATTGCAGAGCTTAAATTGGTATTGAACCTGGCATAGCAGATGCTGATTTGAAGCAGTACATGACATTGGATTTGTATAATCCATTTTGTAAGTCAGTGTGACTTCTTTTGTAACTGAGTAGTGAGCTCTAGGCACTTGGCCTTCCTGCATGTGCAGGCCCCTATTGTATCAGTAATATTTTCTTATTGGCTAGTAAGCGAATATTGTGGGTCACAAATCCCATCAAGGTTTTTCCCACACCAAGTTTCCTCATTAAAAATATTGTGTTATGGTGTGTCTTTCATGTTGTGGTTATTGTTCTTATTTGCTGCATTATTTTTGGTTTACCGGTACACAGTTTTGAAATGCTTTTCATGTTATAGTTCAAGAAAATTCATATACTGGTCAGATACTGATTCACCCCCCCTCTTAGTATCTTTGGGAATTCTAACAATTGGTATCAGAGCTTTGTCCCCTATTTTCAAAAGCCTAACAACTTGAGGAAGATCCTGACACAGGTAGAGATGGAAAACTTGAGAAAGCAATTGGAAACAACTCTTTTAGACTTTGATGCAAAAAAGGTGAAGAATATCAAACTTGAAGATGATCTGAAGGCTGCACATGATATCATTCAAGGACTTCAAGAGAATCTCACTATTGCAAGAAAAAAAAGAAGAGAAATTTGTGAAAAGATGCAGAATGATGAAGATGAAAAGGAAACTCATAAGGATCTGGTGAACAAACTAAGACAAGAAAACAATACAATGAAGAATGAGATGCAGGATATGACTATGAGATTTTGCAAAGAAATTGAAAATCGGAAGAAGAATGAAGATGACTTGACTAGAAGGATCAATGATGCTGCAAATGAAAATCTAAGACTCAGTCATGAGAATGATATGCTAAAAACAGATCTAATTCACTTAGAACATGACAAAATTGAACTCATGAGATAGAAAGATTTCTTGGAAAATGAATTGGCTACTACAAATCAACACAAGGAGAAATTCAAGAAAAGTTCAAAAGAATTTGATAACATGCTGAAGAATCAGAAACCTAATGGTGATACAAATGGCCTTGGCTTTGAAGTTGGTGAAAGCTTTGGTACTGCAAACAATCATGATCATAGTAAACCAGTAAGAAAACCTAATGCTTACAAATTTAATGGGAAATGCTTTAACTGTAACAAGTATGGTCATAGAGAAAATCAATGTAGATCTAGAAATTATTAGAACACTAATATACCCACCAGTCAATGTTCTAAATGCAACAAAGTTGGTCATAATTCAGAAAATTGTAAAATGAATGTAAGATGTTATGTTTGTGGAAGATTTGGACACTTATCTTATCAATGTAGAACACACACTGGCATAGGATATGGAAAATCTATTTAGAAAAACAATGTGACTTGTTATGATTGTAACAAAATTGGACATATTGCAAAATTCTGTAGAAGTAAGACATCACCAGCAAATAACAAAGGACCTAGCTTGAAAGGTAAAGAAAAAGTTAAAGAGGTAAAGCAAGAATTATCAAAGCAATGGATTAGAAAGTTAGATCAAAATGTTGATAAGAATACTCCTCCACCAGCAGAACAAAGTATCACTCCACCGGTAGGAGACTCTTCATCTAAGTGAAAGAAAATCCTTTGGGGGTTTGGCAACTAATTGAAAAACATGCTAATTTACCTTTGGTTGATGGTGAGAAGTTGGATTACTTCCTTACCAGTAGATGAGTTAAGTTTTTGACTTAATCGATAGGCATTAAATGTGGTAGTTGAAGGAAATTACATTATAAAACAAGTTTTTTGGCTCCATTTTTCATTCATCGAGCATTCAAATCTCCAGAGAGTACGAAAATCTTGAGCGAAGACATCCTTAGCAAAAAGTGAAGCAGTTCATTCAAGTAACTCACCCTAAAGGCAGATTAAGGTATTTATAACTATGGCTTCTTCATCTGTACTTGAATTTATTGCAAACCCTACTATGATTGAAGTTATCAAGCATCCTAGACCTGTGTTCAAACTAATTCCCAAAATTGCGAAGAAGGATGATACCCTAGGAGCATTTTCGAAAATACCTAAGAGAGTAGTTTATGCAGAGGATCCTAGAATATACATACATTGTCATATTGAGGAATTAGGAGATGATGAAGTCAAGAACATGTATAGGACTGTAATCTATGATAAAAATGGTAATGTCAAACTGGAACATAAGGTAGTGGAAACCCTAGGTTTTGTGGATATTCTTAGCATTCCTAATTTTCCTGAAGATGTGATAAGAATAGTCCTAAGAAGAGTCCATGGAAAATTATTTTGGTTGGATTCCATCCATCATCACTAAAGAAGCAGTTAGGGCAATAACAGGCTTACCTTCCACTAGTAGCAGACCTGACCGAACTAAGAAAGTTTCTAATGACACTGTGATGAACTTAATCGGTGCAACATTTGACAAAAGATCCCTAAGAGTCAATGATATGAAGGACATCAATGTTAGATTTGTCAGTATGATTCTTGGCTATAAGGCTACACATGCAAATATGTTAAACTCAATATCCAACCTATGTATTAAAAGTGCATATGACATGGTGAATGACAAAAAAAGAATAGATGTGTGTGAATGGCTTAAAGATGAATTGATAGACAACCTGAAGAAAATCAAAGGTGATAAGGGAACTTTCAGATTTGGAAATCTGCTTGTATGTTTAATGCTATACATTACCAAGGAAGTACCCAATATTGGTAAGAAAGACTTTGGTTTTGATATACCGGTAGGAAAGCAACTATTGGACGTATTGAACAACATGGGAGATGACAGAGAGAAACATATAAATGAACATTTTCAAGCACTGAAGGCCCAAATGAAAAAAAGAATAAGGCTATCTCAAGCAATTGTTGACAAATAGATATGCTTTGTAATTAAGAAAGATGAAATCTGGATGGAGGTAGTTGTCCCTGGAACTCTTTGGGTAATCGAGATGGGATATGAGACTGATGATAACATAATTGAGACCTATGCAAAAGCCCTCCTTGAAGCACTAAAGCAACCATTTGAGAAAGTGTTTGGCAATGCAGAAACAATTGAGAGTGGCATCCAATCTCAGAAAAGAGTCAAGAAAACTGAACAAATAGTGAGGAAAGGCACAAGACAAGATAAAGCAATTAAAGAAGATGTACTTAACAAAACTGGTATCAAGGAAAGTGAGTTGGAAGGACTTCAACCAGAAGCTCATCTTTCACTAGTTGCAACTTCTTCTGAAAGTGATACACTGGTTGAGTTCAAAAGGGTAGTAAGGAAAAGAAAACCCTCACCAACACCCTCACCTACACCCATAAAGACAAGACAAAAGCAACAGGTAGTTAGGCCTCCAGCTAAGAAATTAACTCTAAAGAATAACAAGGTAAAACAGGCTATTTCTCCATTGGACAAACTTCTAAATGAAATAACTAAGGATGGAAAATTGAAAAATATTAGCAAGTTGTATAACACACTTTCTAATGATGATAAAGAGAGCATAGAGAATAGTTTAATTTTACACTTAGACATTTACAAGAAATTTTTGATGGAGATTGTTGATGATATACCCAGTTATTTATACAGAAGACTAGAAGCTAGAAGGGTAGCTATTGTTGAGTTAGATAAAAAGATAAAGATAGAAAAGTTACTTGCAGTTCACCTAATGAACTCCACTAAAGAGAAATGAATTAATCAGTGAGGCCAACCAAATAGTATTTTCAACTAGTCACCGACATGTAGCACTAATGGCAGGCAGAGTGAATTAAATCACTGAAGAAACTACAGATCAAAGGGATATATTCTTTGTTGAAAAGGAGAAACAAGAAGAAATTAAAAGACCTAAGACCATCAAAGTCTACCAAAAGGACAAGGATAAGGGGAAAGGTAAGGTAGGTGGACCTCCAAGCCTAAAGATAACTGATAACCTACCCCCACCTCTTTTAGATACTCCACTGGTACAAACCATTGACACGCAACTGGCAACAGAGAGTATGGAGACTCCTCTTAAGGATACAAATCCTGAGTCTGAAATTTTGTACACTATGAACATAGACACCCACGAGGTAAATATTGTTGTTGATAAAGAGAACACTAAAGATAAGATGAAAGATGTGGCTACTGAGCCACCAACTGAAGATGTTGAGATTGGGGTTGAGACACAAATTGAGCAATTAGTTGATCCCCCGTCTACTAGAATGGTGACTGATACTAAACCTAGTGAGCTAGAGCAACCAGCTGACAACACAAAGAAACCAATTGAGATATCAGCAATGGATAGTACAAAGGTGCATACTGAGAAACCGATAGTGAACACTGAGACTTCATTAGAGAAACTGGCAGTAGAGAGCACAGTGAAACCCACTAAGGCACAGGTTGAGAAACACAAACAAAAAAAGGTTGAGGCACAGGTTCATGCAGAGACAGTGCCACTAGCAATAGCTGAGAAACCCAAGCCTTTGCCAGTAGAAATGCAAACACAAATTGACCAACTAGAGGTCAATACAAGAAAAGAGGTTACTCACACCAGCAGAATGTAAATTGTTAAGCTAGTTGGATAATCATCTAGTTCTTCCATGACAAAACTCAGACCAACAAATGTGACAGAGGTATTATTGGATTCCATTAAGAAAATCATAGAGTGTAGTGCACAAGCATATAAGGCTATTGATGATCCGATTCCTATTATAAAATTAATAGCACCCAAGTGCAATGTGGAAAATAAAGATTCTTTAAATCAACTAGACACATTGTCTAAGTATATCACTGGTAACATTGTGACAGTTGATCAGATTAATGAGGAGACATTTAAAGACAAAATGGATAAAGAAAAAATAGAAATTATTCAATGAGAGAAAAAAGAAGTGCATGGGACACATTGGTACCCTTTTACTGGCACTAAGAAAAACAATAAAGGAGTTTAAGGAGTTGTATAGAGACACATGTAAAACTAATATTTTTGTAGTAGATATAGACAAGGAGATCAGTAAGGTGCAAAAAGAAATAAATGATATAGTTGACAATTTCATTGATTCATCTAAACCATTATTAGTTATAGAGCAGTAAATAGCAGGTTTTGAGGAGAAACTTGAAAATTTGGAAAAAGAGAAGGAAAGAATAAAAGGAAAGGCAAAAGATCTTAAATGCAGACTCAGTCCCAAATTGGACTACCTCATCTCTTTGAGAAAAGAGATCTCAGAGGCACTTGTTCAAGGACTGAAGACACTAGAAGAGAAAATGCATCACCTCACCAATACAATTCAAAGAACAGAGGCCGCATTGAAGAATAGTAACAGGTTCACTAAGAGCCTGAATCTTATATTGGCAGACCTTTTCTAGATTGTAACCAACCGGTTACAAGGATCAAGCTGAAACTACACTCAATTGACACTTTGACAACCTTTGTCATTGATTTCAAAGGGGGAATAGTGGAACTGAGAAAAATGATCAAAAGAAAGACATCATCAGCTCAGGCGGAGCACACATTTTGATAACATAGTTTTGGTAAGACAATTTTGGCAAAATCTTTTTGAATAACATTTTTGGATTCTTTTTGGATTTTTCTCATGAGTGTTGCCATCAATGCCAAAGGGGGAGATTGTTGAAAAATTCATACTCCAATGAGAAATTGTAGGTAATTTAAGGTATTTTCATTGATGGCAACCTTACAATCATATGATACCGGCAGGCACTGGCACCGATAGACTCTACACCGGCATACAGTTCATCAGCACCGAAAAGAAAGATTACTGGCACCATGGCCAACAAGAATTTTGTTTAATTGCATTTTGTATTTAATTATAAAATATTTTTGTAAGCCGACATGGTGGATTTTAATATGACTCATATAAGTATGAGATCTTGTAGATCATTTAGGATGTGAATATGGAAGGATTATTGCAGACCTAATATGCGAATTGTAAGGCAAATTTTGGATAAGGGTTTATGAATATTGCAGAGCTTAAACCGGTACTAAACCTAGCATAGCAGATGCTGATCTGAAGGAGTACATGACATTGGATTTGTATAATCCATTTTGTAAGTTAGTCTGACTTCTTTTGTAACTGAGCAGTGAGCTCTAGGCACTTGGCCTTCCTGCATGTGCAGGCCCCTATTATATCAATAATATTCTCTTATTAGCCAGTAAGTGAATATTGTGGGTTACAAATCCCACTAAGGTTTTTCCCACACCGGGTTTCCTCATTAAAAATATTGTGTTATGGTGTGTCTTTCATGTTGTGGTTATTGTTCTTATTTTCTGCATTATTTTTGGTTTACCGGTACACAGTTTTGAAATGCTTTTCATATTATAATTCAAGAAAAATCATATACCAGTCAGATACTGATTCACCCCCCCTCTCAGTATCTTTGGGAATCCTAACAACAACTTTTGTTTGTCCATCAGTCTATGGATGAAAAGTATAACTGAACTTCAAATCTATCTTAATCTTCTTCCAAAGTATTCTCCAAAAATATCCAACAAACTTAGTCTCTCTGTCTGAAACTATGCTCTTAGGTCATCCATGCAATCTCACTACCTTGAAAAACAGGTTTGCTACATGCAATGCATCTGATGTCTTCTTACAAGGGATAAAATGAGCCATCTTTGAGAATATATCCACTACCACAAATATAGAATCATTCCCTCTCAGTGTCTTAGGCAATCCAAGTACAAAATCCATTCTTTTATCCTCCCAAGGTCTTACCAATACTGTCAAAGGTTTATACAATCCCACATTCTGACTACTACCCTTTGCAACTTGACAAACTCTACAACTCTACACATATCTCTTAACATCATTATAAATCTAGGGCCAAAATTACTGCTCACTCACCAATGCTACTATTTTGTCAATGCTAAAATGTCCAGCTAGTCGTCCACTGTGTTTCTCCTTTATTATATTCTCCCTCATAGAACTCTTAGGTATACACAATTGAACTCCTCTGAATAACATCCCATCCTAAATGAAGTAATCCAACCACTTGCTTCTATCTACCATAATTAGTTCTCTAAATTCTTTCCAAGGTTCTGCAAAATCTGGGTCATCATCATACAAGGTCTTCAAATCTTCAAATCCTAATACTGATACTGTCATCTCTATCAGCAACTTCCTTCTCTGACTCAATGTATCAACAACTTTGCTAGAACTACCACTTCTATTATTCAACACAAAGGTGTAACTCTGCAAGAATTCTACCATCTCATATGTTTCTGATTCAACTTACTTTGACTGTTCAAATACTACAAAGCTTGATGATTTATATGCAACAAAAACTCATTAGGTAACAAGTAATGTCTTCACTTCTTCAAGGCTTGAACTATGGAATATAACTCTTGATCATACACTAAATATCTCCTTTGGGTATCATTCAATTTCTCACTGAAATAAGCTACTTATCTCCCTTCTCGACTCAAGACTACTCCTATTGTTGTTCCAATTGCATCACAATCCACTTGAAATACTTTTTGAAATCCAATAAAGCCAACATAGGTTGCTCAATCACTTTCTGCTTCAATAGTTCAAAACTTTTGTTTTCTCTGGTGGTCCACTTGAATTACTTCTGATCTCTTCTCATGGTCTTAGTCATAGGGTTACAAACTGAACGGAAATTTTTGATGAACTTCTAGTAAAAACTAGCCAATCCATGAAAATATATTACCTCTCCAATGCTTTCTAGTGTAGGCCATTCAATAATTTATTTCACTTTCTTAGGGTCCATCTTCAAACCATCCTTAGATATCACAAATCCCAAATAGACTAGCTCATCCTTCATGAAAGTACACTTCTTGATATTTATCAGCAACTTTTCTTCTCTCAATCTCTCCAAAACTTGTCTCAACTACAAAAAATGCTCCTCTTTTATCCTACTAAAAATTAGAATGTCATCTAAATAAATCACTTAAATTAGGTTCCTCTAATTGTCCTCTTGTCTTGTCTTCCAAAATTCTCATTCTAGTAACCATCTGATTTTCTCCTCCGATAGAAATTTCTATCATCCTTCTTGTATGAAATACCTTCTTTGTTCACTTCCTTGTCCTTGCTCTAATCTGTACTGGTTCCTCTAGCTCTGGTATATCCTATTCCTCCTTTAAATATTCTTGGGTAAACCTTCCACCTCTACCTCTGCTCATGTCTTTTGTTTAACTTCTCTTCTACCTTTAAGGCATATTGGTAAGCCTTTTCAACACTCTCCAATTTGATCAAACTGAGTTCATCTTGTATAGGCATCCACAATCCATTCAAATATCTTGCAACTTGTTCAAATTCATCATCAACATGTCCGGATCTAATTTTCAACTTGTAAAATGCTTCGGTGTACTCGTCCACACTAGATTCCTTCTGTCTCAAATTGTGCAATTTTTGGAACAAATTCACTTTATAATCAGCCGGCATAAACTTTTATTTCAACTTAGAAATCATCTGATCCCATGTCTTAATCTTCTCTTTACGTCTTCATTCTCTATCAACTTGTAAATTCTCCCACCAAAGAGATGCATGACCTTTCAACTGGGTACATGCATATTTCACCTTCCTCTCTTCCACAGTGTTTTCAAAATAAAAATACTTCTCCATTTCCGAGATCCAATCCATCAATTCATCTAAATCTATCTTTCCATCAAATTCCAATAGGGTAAAATAAGGTTTAGTATTTGCCCTACTCAAAACCCTCAAAAACATTTCCTCATCCAGATCAACAGCCAATAGGTTTTCTTGTTCTCTCAGGGCTTCTTCTCTTTCATCTTTAATTACATTTTCAATATGTCGACCTCTTCTCTAGGCTGTCTCCACGACTTCTAATAGGGCTGCTATACCTCACAAAATCTCCATTACAACATGGTCTGCATTCCCATGCACTCCACCATTCCTAGCTCCTCTTCATGCCATCGTTCATGCCGGTCCTCTACAACTACAGGTCGGATCCGTAAACCACCACCCTACAACAAAAATTTTAGGACACGCAACCTCTGGAATAAAACTTTGCTCTGATACTACTTGAAGCAGTCACTAGTGAGGAGGGACCTCAAAGAGATCAATCTAGACTGGTAGCAAGAGTAAACACAACAAAAACACAAAGATATGATGGAGGAAATGCAAAATAGATTGTTTTATTGGTTGAAAATTTATTACAACCAACCAGTAACAACCGGGTTACAGTATACTGGCTCACAAGCCTGATAGAACATACAAAATAGGTCACAATTGGGACCTTGAATCTTGAGATCTATCTTCTACGCATAGTATGCTACTTAATTATCTGATTTATTACATTCTAATATGCAATTGCGATTATATATCGATCCAAAGGATCCAGTTGGCCCAAAAGAGATCAAAACCCAAAGAATAAGACACAACATGTAAAATAACAAGTTCGGCCTCCGCCAAGAGATTCCTTCAAAAAATCCAAAGGATGAAATGTAGATCATGGGAAAAGGTCAGCCACATGCCAAGGAACATTAGAATCAACACTTAAGGCTCCACAAGCTTTGGAAAGGGGTTCTGGTAGATCACCAAAATAGCTCTAGACAATCGGTAACAAGAATTGTCAACCGGTAATAGGAAACTATCAAGGAAACCGATAGTGATATCTTGTCGGAAAATGATCCAAATGTGATGCGGTATGGAAGAAAGAAAGATGATCAAGTCTTCAAGTAGAATCCAATTCCACAAGATCCACGAAGCCAAAAATAGGACATATAGAAAGGAAAACTAAAATAGAAAGAAAAACAGAAAGTAAAATGTTTTTGGTTGATGCAAGATTGTTGTGAATCTGGGATGCTCCTGCATCACACATACTCCCATGCCATAACCAACTTTCATCAATCCAAGTAGTCAAATATCTTTCACCACTAGCATTCAAGTGAAAGATATTACCTTTAGTCTTTGTCCCTGATGCAATCTTAATTTTGAAACCACTTTAGATTCTACGCTTTCCATTCTTGAATTCTAAATCATATCCCTTGTCAACCACATGTCCAACACTCAGAAAATTATGCTTTAGACCTTCTAAATTCAAGACATAATTAGTATTGTACTTATCATCAAGAGAAATATATTATACTAGCTTTTTCATCACCAAATATTACTAGACCACCATCATACTTTTCCATACTCAGAAACTTACTCTTATCACCTATAATATGATGAGAGAAGCCACTGTCAATTACCCATTCATATTTCTCTTCAACTTTAGCAACCAAAGCTTTCTCCTCATTAATTTGCCTAGTATAATTAGTAGGCACTGGATCATCTTCCTTGATAGCAATAAACACCCATTCATCTCGTGAATTTCCCTTATCAAATTCATCATCTGTCACACCTTCATCAATAGCATAATAACATTTCTTCTGATATTTAGGCTTGTATTAATTCCTGTGAACTATTTCCAGACACCTTGAGGCAAAATGACCTATCTTATTGCAAGAAAAACATTTAAGAGGCAATTTCCCTTCATACTTATCAGGTCCTTTAGGCAATCTATTGGCAATAAAGGCTTCAATATCCTCAAGCTCTCTTTCTTTTTCTTCAATTTATCTCATCTCCTTCTCATATCTGGACATCTTAGTAGAACTTTCTCTTGGATCATATTTTTGCTTCCCAAAAACAATAGCTTTGAATGCAAATTCTGACTTAGGAAGAGATTCACCAAATTTTCTCAACTCAAAGGCAACAAGCTTTCCAATTAGCATGTCTCTAGTCACATTAGTCATGGTCCAGATCTCCTCAATAGAAACATCTTTGCGCTTGCAAATAGGATGCAAGGATCTTAGCACTTTGGCTACAATTTCTTATTCTTCCAACACTCTGACGACACATCTGATATTCAACATAAGCTCATTCACTTTCTACATAAAGGAGGTAATATTCTCATCTTTGCCCATTATCGACATCTTATACTTTCCCTTTAGGCTCTGCAACTTAGCAAATTTCACATGGTTGTCACCTTCATACAAAGTCTCTAGCCTCATCAAGATCACATGAGCAGACTGCAAATCCATATTAGTTATCTCAGAATCAATCAGGACACTCAGAAATTCTTCCTTAACTCTAATATTGTATTCAACTCTCTTTATCTCACCTGGAGTTGTAGGACCATTTGGAGGAACATTATGCACATTTGTAGTAATCTTCCAACAATCTTCACCAATCCATCTCAAGTGACACTTCATCCAAATTTTCCAAATAGAGTAATTTGTTCCATCAAATCTTGGACTGTCTTTCTTGTAAGCATAGGTTGCCATCCTAGATCACCTCCAGATGTTAAGATTATTTCAGAGGATCTAGTTCTGATACCAATTGTTGGCAAAAAGGCACAAAACTGAGAGGGGGGTTGAGTCAATTTTCTCAAAATCTTTACTTAAATACAATTTCCGATCTAATAATAATAGTGAAAGCATAAATCAACACCAGATAAATAACACAAAACACCAAGAATTTTGATGTGGAAAACCTAGTTTAGAGAAAAACCATGATGGGAACCTACCCACAATATGATGATACCCTATTATAAGTATATGAAATATTACAATGGGGAATATACATGCATTCAGGCACACTTCCTAGAGCTCACTACTCAAAAATAGAAACAAGGAATACAACCCTAGGAAGACTCATTGTATTACAAACACATTCAGATTACATCCAAAAGATCATGAACTGATAGAATAGCATCTCCTCATGCTTGCTTATAGTTCCAGTTAAGTAGATAACAAATGTTCTCCTTTTCACTTCTTCACACTTCTTCACTGCTTTTGAAAGATCAAAACATTACTCGCACACATAGATACCTCTCTCACATGAGTATTACATTTTATTTATACATATCATCAACCTGTATTTCAAGGTCGGCTCAACACACATAAAAATTTACAAAGATATAACCATACACGCTACAACATAACATGTGGATCAAAACAATGTTGGTTAAGACATATTATGGACCTAAATCAACACCTCGAACATGAAACACCTCCAATAATTATGCCTCGAACATCCACAACACACTATAATCATCATGTCAACCAAGAACATGAAGAACACCACTGAATCAAGATAAATCATCAATAACAAGCACAATAATCAATGTGGACCACCAACACAGATATGAAAAAATCTACAAATATCCACAAGCATCATGAATTACCATAGAAACAACTGCACCAATACCACTTACTAGAATCTCCATCATCATCATACCAAACTTCAAGAACACTAACCAAACTAATTGGCAAACTGAAAGATTCACTTGCATACCTCCTAATCATGAACCATCTAAATTGAGGACACACCAAAACATCCCAAATACTCTACCAAATACACAAACCAATATATTACAATGTAGAATAAAATCCATAACATTGATCAATACCGAACAACTAAAAAACTAACTGTGATACTAAATCTTATAATTCGATTAAATCTCGATGCGAACCACTAAAACTATAGCTAAATCAGCTATAGATACTTACCTCAAAACCCTTTAGTTGGCAACAACTCATCTACAACACATTGGCCAAACCAACTCGCTTAATCTGATGGCAACACTGGAAGACATAGAGGAATATGTTGATATCAATGACAACACACCACTCAGCCAATCCAAACACATATTTGCACATTATCCCAACAATCTCCAACACACTATTCATTTGGCTTCTAGATCTTGGGGTTCTAGTCAATTCTTATACAAATGATAACAAACTCTCAAAACTCATGGTTAACTTACGGGTCCAAACTTGCAACTTTGTTAAGGTGGCAGTTGTGTAGTGTGACATTTTTCTAGGAAAGGAAAAAGTCATTGATAGGATCATCATTGAAGGGGACCATATAAACATAATTATGATACTTAATAGGAAGACATCCTTTGGTTTGCTTGTGAAAGATCTTATCACAAATTCTCATCACAATCTTGGAAATCTCACTTGGTAAAAACTCTCTCATACCTTTCCCAAAGGAAATATGTTAGCCAATAGATTAGCTACAAAATGTCCTTTTTTACAAAACTTGAAGGTGTACACATCCATGAGAGACCTCCCTGATGATGTGGGTGTCATGATCCTTAAAGACCAAAGATCTTATGGGATTAATTAACATCTATTTTTCTATTATTTTAATAGGTCATATATCATCCACCACCATCAAAATTATTCTAAGTGGGGGAAGTATTTTCCTTATTTGGATGCGACATCTATTTTAGACTTCATTAAATTATAATTTTTTCTAGTTTTTGTTCATATGTTTCCTAATTTGAATGTTTTCCTCGAAAAGTTTAGTTTCTTGTTGATTACTGGCCTACCATGTGTTGAGATTTGATGCAAGTGGAGAACAATAACTAAAAGTCCCTAAATAAAAAATATTTTATCTTCAATATTTCCAAAATGAGAACTTCTTCTCCTACATAAAAGGATGGCTGGTCATGACCTTTCTCTATCTACTGAATTTTCTAGGTCCCAGGTTAACAAAAAGGCAAATATCAAAGGAATGTCCTTTGTTGTGATAATTGAGTCTATTGGTATGACCATTGGCCTCCCTATTGATGGGGTTTCTTTCTTGAAGAAACCCAAAGGCAATAATAAGGAGGACTTAAAAAATTTCCTCTTGGAGGGTGAGAGAATCACTTGGCTTCAAAATGGCACCATTATGGATGGTTTCTTCAAAAGGTTTCACTCACAAATCTTTCTTATGTTAAATCACTATAGAAATGGCATTAAAATGAATTTCCCATTTTAGATTCATTCTTCTTTATCTCTATTAGTTGTTGTGGCCCATTCTAAGCCTAATTGTTTCCTCATTCATCAAGGTCTAATTTTTAGACTTTACAATTATATTTTAAATTTCTCTTCAGCTACAAATTATCAACCCTATTTTATTAACCCTTCTCTAGTTGCAGATTTGAACCAATCCCTAGCATTCAATATCCTAGGCACCTCTTTGACAACTCTAATTAATACCCTCGTCAAAAGGCATGACCTCCCATATTAACCCTGAACATTTTATTAAAAAAAATACATTGGTACCTTAACCGAGTCCTAGAAAGGGGAAAATGTAGTTTTCACTAAACCACTATACGATATTTTGAATGAATCCTCTTCTTCATGGTCCACTTCTTAATGATCCCCTGATGACTCCCATCTTCATACTATTAGGTCCGACCCTAAGCATTTGGGTGCCTCTACTCTTTTCCCTATTCCCCCTCCTAGTTGCATTTCTTGTGTTGAGGCTTGTGTCAATATTAATGAATTGAGAAACGCCTATAATTTGCATAGTGAGATAATTAAATTGTTGTTGGTTTAGTTAAACACTACAAAGGGACAAATAAATAGGTTAGAGGCCCTAGCCGAGTCTAGAGATTGGTCTTTTGAGGCTAAAGATGGCATGGTGTGATCTATTGTTTAAGGGTTCTCTAAGAGATTCGATAAGTGTAATAACCTTAAAGATGAAGAAAAAGATTTACAAACTAATGTGGTCTCAGAGGAGAAACAAAAGCACATAGAAATGACTATTTCTGATATCCAAGAAAAAGTACAAAATGATGAAAAATGTGGACGAAATAGTCACTTTCAATAAGGAGATGGTCAATAAGACTGTAGTCTCCTTGCAAGTTTTGGAAAAGACACTCAAAAGGAAAGATAATAAGAAAAAGGGATTTGCGATAGATGAGGCTTTTTTTGGTTATGAAACCTATTCTACTAAGAATAGTCATGCCATTTTATTTATGGATGCTACCTCCTCTAATAAAATTTCTTCTTTCAATGGTTTGTCTTTTTGAGATGAGCTAGATATTTTCAACTAAGAGTCATAGGTCATGAAGGGCCCTAGTCCTTAGGAAATCTATGTTTGATTTATATGGTTCCTTTTTGGTTATATCCTACTCCTCGTCTATTTTTGTCTAGTTTCTAATTTTTTTGGTGTGTGTTGGTCTCTAGTTTTTTGTTATCACTACTCATTACACCCGCCTTCTTTGGTTGATGTCTACTATGTAAATGGTTCATGCCCTATATCAGGATTTACTTAAAGTCAAAGCCCTTTTTAAGAAATAATACTAAACTATAGTAAATTAAATAATATATCATATGTAATAACCCATCTATATATGTAAAGCAACCTCTCGAATACAAATAGAATACTCTTGTTTCAAGTTTTAGAATAAAGTTTGATCCATATTAAATGGTATGATCTTCACTAGTCATTGTTCCATGTTGCAGTATTTTATCATGTTCATTGATTATTAATGGATTAATATAGAGCAGTTTATTTACTAAGAATATATAATTAAATTTTTTATGTATAATTCCATAAATTTAGAAAAATGTATAAAATTATATTAAATAATGATATAGATCTATATTTTTCTATACTTCATTATGTAATTGATAAAATTCATTTATGTTTTTCCTTCACTTTTCTATCATTGCAACCCTTGCACTACCTAGTGCTAGTGAGCCCTACCCAAGGAAGAGGTGTTTCAAACCTTTTCTTTATAGATATTAAATACAATCCAACATATTTATCTACTCCCACATAAAAAATATAGCTTGATTTTGGTTAAAGACTTGGATATTTAACAATCATGACAATATGAATGGATATAGATTCACCAACAAGGACTTTTTCAGCAAATTAAATGAAGTAAATTGGCCTGAAGAAGTATAATGAGTCATTCTAAAATAATGTCAGAGAATAAGATAATGGCAACCAAGACATATTTATTTGGACCATGTGAGAACTATTATTAACTTTCAATAGTTCTCACATTGAAAGACAAACACGTCTCCCAAAAGGAAGGCCTAAACTTCAAAATAAAATACATGTGTAATGCCTGCCAAAATACCCTAGAGAAATATAGCCAACTAACATGCAAATAGAGATTTTTTTAATTGTTAGCGCCCCCTCAATTTTTTCATTTAAAATGTCCAAGTTTGCGGGTTGCCTTTTGGTGTCTCTATTCTTTTGGGTCTTTTGTACCTCTTCATTTTCAACCTAAGCCATTGAACTTTAAAAACAATTCAATTGGTTCAAGGTTCAAGGCGTGTTTTAGGTAAATGTCTTTAGCGGCCTTTATCTCAAACAAAGCAAGCACATTATTGATGTGCGTTTTGAACTTTGAACCCGTGAACCTTTTTGGTTCAAGGTTCAATACATCATTTTTGAGTAGGTTGCGGCTATGTAATGTTATTTAACGAGCAGATGTAAATGTATTTTAAGTCAGTTTTGAACTTGAACCTTGAACCAATTGTCTTTATGGATCATCGGTTCAAGGTTCAAAGTCCTTTGCTTGTTAGTCATGGTTATTGCTCATTCTTGTTATTTTTTTGAGCCACTAGCTCACTGTCATTCTTCCCGAAAGAGCTTGAACCATTGAATTCTTTGTGAGATGGTTCAAGGTTCAAAAGGTTCATTTCAAGATGATTATAAAGACTTTGATAACACTGGAAGTAGTGCGGTAAGAAGGAATATTCCCGACATCTAACAGTTTAAAATTCTAAATTTGGAAAGTGATTATGAGGACATTAACTACTTGTGTGGAGGTGATGAGAAATTAAGAAAGTGTCAGGTTTTCAATCATATCACTATTACTTGACATGTTTAAATGATTCATTATGAAGCGTGTGTAGTTTTTCTTGATTTTTTCCCATCTATTAAAAAATGATATATGAATTCATCTCCATAATTTGTAAGGGTTGCAGCTGCTATAATTGAGCAAATTGGAGATGTCGAAGGTAAATTAAGCTCTACTTTCCTGAGAGGGTTTCACAGATTCATGGTGGTAACAGGTGAGTTCAGATGATTCCCCTGTGCTGTATGTTAGGTCCTGGAGGCAACTGAGAGGGGGGGTGAATCAGTTGTCTATTAATTTTAACCAAATATAACTTAACCAAACTTAGTGCATAATATTAGTAAACCAAAATTTAAAGCTGGTAGATAGTTTAACAATTAATTACAGTACCGTTAAAGTTTAATGAATGAAACAAAAACACAAATAACAAACAGAAAACATAACATAGTTATTTGTACGTGGAAATCCTGTAAGGGGAAAAACCACAGTGGGAAACCTTACCCACAATCAGATGATACTACTGCAAATAGTATGTGTGTACAAATGGGATCTGCACATGCAAAAAGGCCAACTACCTAGAGCTCACTGCTCAATCACAAAATGGGATTCACACTGACCATAATTGGATGGTTAAATCCAATGATAATGTACTACTCAAAATAGCATCTTCATATGCTATATTCAGTACCAGTTAAGCTTTGATTGCTTTTTTCAAACCTTCAATCTTAAATGATTTCTGCATGTATAGCTCTACTTATATTTGCATATACCTTATTACAATCTTTTTCCACTATCCTTATTTTAATCTCACAAATGAGATCTTACATTTATACCAAAACCTAAGACCAAATGTGTAGGTTGGCTCACTAAGATATTACAATTAAATCAATTACAAATGAATCAATATGTGATGCATGATGTCAGCTCAATGCATTTACAACAATAACAAATCATCTCCATAACGTACTGTGCTGATCTGGAATAGATAAGCTTGTCGATGCATATCCTAGACCTATTTGCCGATAACAACAAATATGCAAACTTGATTGTGCCAATGATCAAATCACCAAGACCAATCATCCAAACAATGTCTTTGACATAACCAAGTAATATCCAGATGATAACAGATCATCCTTAGTGCTGGTGAACAATATAACCTGCCAGTGAACCAGATACCGGTGACTGTGCATAAGTCACTGAACATGCCGGTGAACATAACCAAAGATCTCCAAGTGTTCTCAAGTGTTGACAAGTGTTGACATCAATGAAAAAACCAATACAATACATCCATAATACCAACAATCTCCCCCTTTGGCATTGATGGCAACACAAGATGGAAAAACCATCTAAGTGCTAAAGCAGAAATGCCAAAAACCAAAAACCAACAATCTCCCGAAGAGATCATTAAAATACAGATACAGAGAGTAACAATCTCTCCCTAATGAATAATCTTTCCCCAAAAGATAAAGTGTTTTTCCATAGATATCTCTCCCCCTTTGACATCAAATGCCAAAGCAATACAAAACCAAATATAATAAGTTCATAGAACTTATTACAATTACCAAATGTTATAACCACATTTATTCAATCTACTCCCCCTAAGAAGTAGCTCTCCTTCATTAAAGATGAAAAAATATTTCTCTGTTAATTATGTCGGTCTAATGCCATGCTCCAACTGTCTAAGTTTCTACCGGTGAGGGTATAAGTCCAAGTTTTTCTCTTAGATATTCAAAAGTTTCCTTAGGCAAAGGTTTAGTAAAGATATCTGTAATTTGCTCTTTAGTATTCACACAAACCAATTTCACTTCTTTTGCTTCAACATTCTCTTTTAGAAAATTGAATTTGATAGAAACAAGTTTAGTTTTAGAGTAAAATATCAGATTCTTTGATATATCAATTGCTGCCATATTATCACAGTAAATGATTATAGGTTCCTTGCATTTTACCTTTATGTCCTTCAACATTTGCTTGATCCATAATACCTATGTACAATTAGTTGCTGCTGCAACATATTCTGATTCTACTGTAGATAGTGATGTACAACTTTGTTTCTTGCTCAACCATGAAATTAGTCTGCTACCAAGAAAAAATGCTCCACCGGTGGTTTTTTTTTGTCATCTACATCTCTGGCCCAATTTGAATCTATGTATGCACATAAATCAAAATTTTCATCTTTAGGATACCATAAACCAAGATTTGTAGTTCCTTGTAGATACTAAAAAATCCTTTTCACTGTTGATTCATGATTTTCTTTACGATTACTCTAAAATCTTGAAACAATACATACTACATTCATAATATTAGGTCTTGTTTGTGTTAAATATAGTAAACCTCCTATCATAGACTTGTATCTTATTGGATTAACAGGTGTTGATTCATCCTTCAAAGATAGTTTATCAGTTGTAGTCATAGGTGTACTCACCGATTTAGAGTTTTCCATTCCAAATTTCTTTAGTAATTCCTTCAAGTACTTTGATTGATTTATAAATATACCTTTATTAGTCTATGAAATCTGTAATCCTAAAAAGAATTTTATCTCTCCAATCATAGACATTTCAAATTCTTCCTGCACCTTATTAGAAAAGTCTTTACATAATCCATCTTCTCCTCCAAAGATTATATCATCAACAAAAACTTCAATAACCAAGATGTCATCATTAGTCACTTTGTAATATAGATTGTTGTCAGCATTACGTTTAGTGAAACCAATCTTAAAAAGATATTTGTCCAATCTAGCAATCCATATAAAGCTTTCCTTAACCTACAAACCATATCTTTGTCATCTATCAAAGAAAATCCATCAGGTTGTTCAATGTAAACTTCCTCTTCTAGATCACCATTTAGAAATGCACATTTAACATCCATTTGATATACTTTATAGTTCTTGTGTGCTGCAAAAGCTAAGAATAATTTGATTGCCTCAATTTTAGATATCGGTGCAAAGGTTTCATTGTAATCAATTCCTTCTTTCTGTGAATATCCCTTACACACTAATCTTGCTTTGTTTATGATTACCTTACCATCTTCATTAAGTTTATTTTTGAATACCAATTTAGTTCCAATTACATTTTTATCTTTAGGTCGGGGAACTAATGTCCATGTGTTATTCTTTTCAATTTGTTCCAATTCATCTTCCATAGCCTTAATCCAATGTTTATCTTCACATGCCTCATTAATATTTGTTGGTTCAAATTGAGAAATTAGACATACCTCTTCATTTCCCAGTCTTCCTCTAGTCATAACTCCTTGATACTTATTCCCAATTATCTAATTTTCAAAGTGATTCAATCTTATATACCTGGGTGTGTTCACTTGCTACTATTCTTCAGTCACTGTGGAATTTTCAGATGATGCCAATGTGATTGGATCAACATTATGTACCGGTGTGCTTATAGTAGGTTCATTTGTGATTATCTCAACTGTCAGTTCAAAGTTTATAGACCTTATAAATTGTTCATCAATCTTCACATTTGTACTTTCAATGATTTTTTTCAATCTCTTATTAAAACATATATATACCTTGCTCTTAGATGAATAACCAAGAAATATTCCTTCAGCACTTCTAAGATCAAATTTGCCAATATAATCATCTCTCCTAATATAACATTTGCTTTCAAATATTATGAAATATTTAAGAGTAGGAGTATTACCAAACCATAGTTCATGAGGGGTCTCACCGGTTTCACCTTTGATGTGAACTCTGTTGAATGTATAAACAATTGTATTGACCACTTCTCTCCAATACACATGAGGTAGGTTTGCTTCTGATATCATGCTTCTAGCTGTATCCAAAATAGTTTTGTTCTTCCTTTCCACAACTCCATTCTGCTGGGGTGTTCGAGGTGTAGATAATTGTCTTATGATTCTATTCACTTCACAAAATGTATTAAAATCCTTAGATGTGAATTCACCTCCTTGATCTGATCTCAAGCATTTGATTTTCTTACTGGTTTCATTCTCTACCATGACCTTGAATAGTTTGAATTTCCCAAAAGCTTCTGGTTTCTCCCTAAGAAAAGTAACCCAACACATTCTAGAATAATCATCAACGATTAGCATAAAATATCTATCTCCTTGTAAACTTCTAGTTCTTGCTGGACCACATAAATTAGTATGAATTAAGTCAAGAACATTATTGGATTTTCCTGGTATACTTTTAAAAGTTGCTCTAACTTTCTTTCCAAATTGACATTCCTTACATACTAGATTGTGAGGTTTAACAATCTTAGGTAAATCTCTTATTGCCTTAGTTGTACTGATTTTCACAATGCAATAAAAATTTACATGACACAATCTCTTATGCCATAGCCAACTTTCATCAATATGTGCAATCAAGCATGTCTTCTCATTGTTATTTAAATGAAAGATATTACCTCTAGTCTGATTACCGGTTGCAATTTCCAAACCAGTTCTATTCATGATTTTGCATTTACCATTCTTAAATTGTAATTGAAATCCCTTTTCAACTAATTGACCAACACTCAAAAGATTATGCTTCAAACCTTCAACATAGTAAACATTATCAGTATTGTGCTTACCATCAAAAGATATAGTGCCTTTTCCTTTGATCAAACAAGCTTTGTCATCTCCAAAGCTTACTAGACCTCTATTGTATTCTTGAAAGGTTAAGAATTTACTCTTATGACCAGTCATATGATGTGAACATCTAGAATCAATAACCCATTCATCCTTTTTTGCAATTTTAGCTACCAGGGCCTCCTCTACCAGCTGAACAGTAGCTGCTGGTGGATCTTCTGTTATAGGGACAAAAGCCCATCCATTGTCTGTCAGTTCCTCATCAAAATCATCAGTAACTCTTTCATCAGCATAGTAACATGATTTGTCTCTATTCTTCTTAAATCTATACCTTTGATATTTAGGGTTAGTCTTGTAAGTTCTTTTATCTTCTTCTTTCAATCTTGCATGTCTATCAGGACACCTAGAAGCCATATGACCAATTTTATTGCAGTTAAAACATTTAAATGGTGCTTTACCTTCATACTTACTTCCAACTAGACCTTTAGGCGTTTTCCTTGCAAATAGTGCTTCAAGTTCTTCCAGTTCTTCATTCTCCTTTCTAATTTCTTCAAGTTCTCTTGCATAAAAGGCTTTCCAATAAGATTTCTCAGGGGATGATGATGATGCTGCAAATGATGATGATTCCTTGAAAGCTAAATCTATCTTAATAGTAGCAATAGGACCAAATTCCTCAAGTTCAAAAGATGAAAGTTTTCCAACCAACGTGTCTCTAGATACTGATGTATTAGGCATTGTTCTCAATTCATTTATAGCAATAACTTTCATTTTGTATGCCGGTGGAAAACCTCTTAAAAATTTAGAAACAATTTCATCTTCACTTAAGGTTCCTCCACAACATTGTATGCCCAAAACAGTTTCATTTACTCTTTCCATAAAAGCAGAAATCCTTTCATCTTCTTCCATTTTCAGATTTTCATACCTGACCTAGAAGCATTCCAATTTTGTAATTTTGACTATGGTATCACCTTCATTCAATGTCTCCAATTTATCCCAAATAGCTATAGTAGTAGATCTATCTGACAATCCCATGATTTGTTGATCTGACAATGTGCTCAAAAGTGCTTCTCTTGCTTTGCAATCATTTTTCTCATCTTTAGCCAAGGATGGTGGAATAGGTTGACCTTGAGTAGGAACAACATAGCCATTCTTTGTAACATCCCATATGTCCCTCCCAATGTAATTCAAATGAGTCTCCATTCTCATCTTCCATATACCATAGTGTGTTCCATCAAGCTTTGAATTGTCCTTCCTGAAATAGTTAGAAGACATTGGATCTCCTCATGCTGTTAAACTTCTATAAAAAGAGGACTAAGCTCTGATACAAATTGTTAGGTCTGAGAGGCAACTGAGAGGGGGGGTGAATTATTTGTCTATTAATTTCAACCAAATATAACTTAACCAAAGTTAGTGCATAATACCAGTAAACTAAACTTTAAAGCCGGTAGATAGTTTAACAATTAATTGCAGTACCAGTAAAGTTTAATGCATGAAACAGAAACACAAATAACATACACAACAAATAACACAGTTATTTGTACATGGAATCCCTGTAAGGGGAAAAACCATAGTGGAAAACCTTACCCAAAATCAGATGATACTACTACAGATAGTATGCGTGTACAAATGGGGTCTGCACATGCAGAAAGGCCAACTGCCTAGAGCTCACTACTCAATCACAAAATGGGAGTCACACTGACTACACTTGGATGGTTAAATCCAATGATAATGTACTGCTCAAAATAGCATCTTCATATGTTGGATTCAGTACTAGTTAAGCTCTAATGGCCTTCTTCAAACCTTCCTTCAATCCTGAATGATGTTTGCATGTATAGCTCTACTTATATTCGCATATACCTTATT
This sequence comes from Cryptomeria japonica, assembly GCF_030272615.1. Taxonomy (NCBI): domain Eukaryota; kingdom Viridiplantae; phylum Streptophyta; class Pinopsida; order Cupressales; family Cupressaceae; genus Cryptomeria; species Cryptomeria japonica. The sequence goes on along the minus strand of NC_081414.1, from coordinate 626,759,078 downwards.
ACAATCCTTTTCCACTTTCCTTATTTTAATCTCACAAATGATATCTCACATTTATACCAAAACCTAAGACCAAATGTGTAGGTCGGTTCACTAAGATATTACAATTAAATCAATTATAAATGAATCAATATGTGATGCATGATGTCGGCTCAATGCATTTACAACAATAACAAATCATCTCCATAACGTGTTGTGTTGATTTGGAATAGATAATCTTGTCAGTGCATATCCTAGACCTAGTTGCTGGTAACAAAAAATATGCAAACTCAATTGTGCCAATGATCAAATCACCAAGACCAAGTGTCCAAACAATGTCTTTGACATAACCAAGTAATCTCCAGATGATAACAGATCATCCTTAGTGCCGGTAAACAATATAACATGTCGGTGAACCAGATACTAGTGACTGTGCATAGGTCACTTAACATACCGGTGAACATAACCAAAGATCTCCAAGTGTTCTCAAGTATTGACAAGTGTTGAAATCAATGACAAAACCAATGCAACACATCCATAATACCAACACTGTATTTGTTTAGTTCTGAAGATTTATCAGTGTCGGAAGAAAATGTTTGGTTTGTTATAGTAGAATTCTACCCTATTTTAGAATTGCTTAATTAAGGTATAGGTAGGCAGTATGAGGCTAATATTGCTGAAACTTGGTTGGATGTCATGTTTAGTGAGCATATTACCAGAACTAGATGATACTTCCTTAGCTCATGCCAACCTAGGGGATTTCTTAGAATGAACCAAGAACCTTGGAGCTGGTTCAATAATGGATAAATTAGTTTGAAGTGGTCTCATTTAAGCCGTTGCATTTCCACTTGCCACACCATGCCCAGGTTTAGTGGTAGCTTGTATGAATAGGTATGATGCTGAGAATAGCTGCATACAATCTAGTAATGGTGGGCTGTTATTTGGTATCTACAGGGAAATAGTAATGGTGGTGATTGGAATCCCACACAAGGAGTCATATCAGGACTGGTCAGTTGGGACCTCATATGCATTCTTCTGTGAGAAGAAGAGTATGTATAGAAGTGTAATTGCAATACACTAGCTCCTCAAAATTCAAAAGGGAGGGTCACGGCTGCCCAAGCACCTTACCAGAGAGCATTTCATCATAGAAGTGCGAGACATTGTTATACTATTAAATAGGCTAAAAGGGAATTAACACTCCTTTTACTGGGAAGATTGGATGTATTTTAATATTCAGGTGTTGTTATCAGGTGACAAATATCTTTACTAGGTGCAAGTAATTACAGAGAGACTCCATTAAGGTTTAAGTAATTTTGTGGGAATTTCTAGTTTTTATATGTCCTCTTATCTTTTCTACATATTAGCTTGTAGCAGAGATTGGCATGGCTTGCTCAATGAACCATGGGTGGATGGTATGAAGGTTTATGATTACTATCATTTGTTATAGTAGCAGAAACATGTAGAACATATTGCCAGATGGAATGGTGTCTTCGAAGGAAGACGTGCTTTTTAACTGAAGGGTGATGTGAACAAGAGAATATTAGTTGAAGCATTGGAGTTCATAAGTATATATGACAACTTCTTCATTCAATTTCCTAGGTTTACCTATCTTAGGGTAGGTGGTTTTGAAGGTGAACCATTCAGGCTACCTAGGTATTCCTTCTATAGCTATGTACTCATTGAGGTGAGAAGGCAACTAGCTCATATTGATAAAAGGTTAGGGGAAAAAGGCAAATCTGGAGTTTCCTTTCTTGTTGAACTTGGATACTACAGCTATAAGTTTGTGTCTGATGCTTTAAATTTGGAATTGGAATTTAAGAAGATCAACCTGTAGCCCTATGTTGCTAGACATAGGTTTGATAGTATAGGCTATGTCGTGGAAAACCTAAATGTATATGACCACTTCTCTCATGAACCCAGTTGGAATATTACTGGGAGAATTGTAGTGATTAATATGAAGTAAGGAGGAGACTATGGTCAAGATTTACTATGCAACAAATAATCACCATGAAGCTTCCTATTAATGTATCTAGAGTACAGAAGGAAACATGGGAAGATGTCCTAAATCTTGAATTCAACAAGGAAGTTCAAGGAAAGCCAATCCCTAAGATTGACTAGAATAAAAAGGAAGATGATAATATTCAAGCTAAAAAATTTAATGTTGTAAGGAGAAATGAGAAGTGGTTGATAGACTAGAAATTTAAGAAAGGATCGCTCATATCCTCCCATGAACTAAGAGTTTATTCAGATGTTGTGACTCAACTTCCTATTTCCTCCACTAATGAATTTGTTGATGTTGCAAGTGGTTCAAAGTCAATTGTTGAAAAAATCCAACCCAGAAGATCAAAAAGGTCACCGCTAGGTTCTACAATAGCCCGAGTAACTCAGTCAAGGAGCAAGAAAAAGAGCAAAGAGCCATCATTGAGCCAAATCATTGTAGACCTGGATCCAAGTGAAGAAGTTGGAGTAATAATGGATCAACAAGATTTGAGTGAACTTGCGGTACAAGAGGTGGACATAGGTAAAGAAATAGAGGGTGAATTGAATCCAATGAACACTCTTATTATTGTTAATTCACCAAGTACTCAAACAAATCCTTCGTCCAAAGAACCTACAAACACTTTGCGATGGTTAGAGGCTTTTGTTGGAAAGAAACGCAGTGTGGTACCAATCACAATCCCTATGGAATATATGGTTAGCAAGTGTCTTGAAAAAGTGTCCAAGCTAAAAAGACTCAAAACATAGACAATGCTTGACGTAGATGAAGCAATAGGTCATTGGACAACTAAGATGGCTAAGCCTATCCCAGGTAGAGACTCAGACAAAGCTACTAAAGATGACTTCATAGTAGGAAAAATTGATCTTGGGATTGCTTCACAAGTCGCTGATGTCAAATACTTGGAGTCCTCCATGAAGAGAATGATTTCTAGATCGTGGAAAGATGAAAAGGATAAAAAAGAGCTGAAGTAAATCATCACTCAAATGGCTGAATACATTAATGCCATACACCATCCAAATCTTCAACCCTTGTAACAAGTGGTAGTATCCTTTGATCCCAAGTCTCCAACAAATCAAAAGATGTTAGATTAGGTTCAAAGAAACAGAATGGTAGCAGAGATGTTCAATGAATGGCTTGATCTCAGAATACAACAAGGTTCAAAATATATTGTCAGTCTAGTAAAAGTATATGAGGATGCTATGACTGTTAGTAAGGAATTGGAATTGGAAGTTGTTGTCCGGGAGAAAGAAAGGACTAAATGGGTGGCAATTCTTGCATAGATGAATGATATACAAAAGATTGGTGTGATGAAGTTCTTAGCTCAAAAACCTATGGTGAAATTGGATGACAATGTCCTGTATGTATCGAAGAAGAATGTGGAGTGGTGAAAATCAATTATAAAATAGGGCCACGAGGAATCCACCAAGATGCTAAAAGGATTGATAGATCTTATTGATACAATGCAAAAAGATCTTAAATGCATTGACATCCAACTTATGAAAGATGATGCTCAAACAATCGAAGATGCTACAGACATGACAAAAATCTTCCAAGAAAGGGTACAGTTCATTAGGAGGACAAAATCCTTGACTACGAATGTTTTCTTGAAGGTGGGCAAGATTGAGTCAATGCTCACGGTTTGTTCTGATCACCTGGAAGCGCACAAGGCAAAGGTGTCACAAGTAAATATGGACAAGGAGGTCTAGAAGCAACAGATTTAACATATTGGACTCCCCTATTGCCAAGTCATCCTGAACTTCTGGGTGACACATTTAGAGAGGCATGGCATGCATAGCTCTGTGGAAAAATATGATAAACCAGTGGCTTCCTCTGCCATGGTAGAATCTTAATCAACTAGGGGATGAGTTGTCAGCCTATATGTGGTTGTTGTTTTAGTTTCTTTTGTTTTTAGAAAACAGTTTATTTAACCTATGGTTAAAGTGACGTTTTAGTTATTATGTAACAAACTATGATCCTGGGGGCTATTTATGCTAGGAAGTGAGTTTATTTGAGAGTCCAAAAAACTATGATTTTTGAAGGAACAAAAAAAAATCTGTTTTCTATGAATTTCTTAAAACTAGAATGACTAGTTTATCAATGAAATGTTATGGTGTGCAGTCTTTAAATCTATGCGTTTGAGGAATTGACGATCTCTATTGAGAAATTTGCTAATGTGCATAATATCATTTTGTTATCAGTTATTTCTGTGTTTTCTGAATTCATTACTACCATTATTTACAATTAAATTCATTGTGAATTGAGTTGTGTTGATCCCCCTTGTCCTATGAGACATGAGAGAGAATCGATCAGTATTCATACTACTATGCATTTTCTTTGCTTTGAATTTATGAAATGAACATGTGTGGAAATAGGAGTCTGTGAGCTCTTATTTGGAATATATCTTTAAAATATTCTTTCATTTTTTTTGTGAAAACATTCCTTTGTGTTGATGAATGAATGTTGAAGTCTTTTCGTGCTTTCTAGTTAAAAGTGTATTCATTTCAAAGTTTTCTACATAAAAATTCATTGCAAATCTCATGGGGAGCTTCCCTCCAATGTAGAGGATGGATTTGTAATCAGTTCATCTAGTTGTTGCTTTATTTGTTTTCCAAGGGGTGTATAAGAGTCATATTATTATTCAAAGAAAGAAAACATTTTAATTTGAAGAAAGGGGCAAATCTGTTAACCAACAAATTTTTAGCGACTCTGCTGGGGAGTCGAATCACAAGACTAGCTGCCTAGTTGCAAGACTAGATTTAAGAAGATATACTAGGTCCCAAAGATGGGAAGGGATAGTTGATTCTATTTTTCAAGAGTTGCAGAACCTAAATTTTCAACCCACTTTTTCACCTCAAAGACGAGCAAGAAGTAGGCCTCCTTCCCCATCTCCTTCACTTCCTATATCCTCAGTCTATCAAGCTCTGACCTTGCATGGTATTGCTTTACCAAATATAATCAACTTGACTCCTCTCAATATCATCTTTCCAATGGAAGTAAATAATTTTTGGGGAGCTGTGGTAGGTCCATTGAACTTGGGTTGAAATCTGAATCCCCTACCCAAAGGAGCGAGTGATCACTTGCCAAAATTTAGTGGTGATGGGAAGATCACTGTTGATGAGCACTTGAATGCGTTCAATGTTGCCTGTGGGATTATAGCTATTCAACATGAGGATGTTGCTGTGAGACTATTTGTACAAACACTAACTGGAGAAGTTGCAGATTGGTTCTATGACCTACCAAATAGTGTGATAACAAATTGGTAGGATTTGAAAATGAGGTTTGATGGAAGATGCAAAGTGGCTGAGGATGAACACTCTCTTTTGGCTCAATTGGCCCAGTTAAAGAAAGAGATTTTAAAGTCTATGAGGGATTTTCTAGTAAAATTTGATAAGATTGTACATAAAATTCTAGTTAATAAAAAACCCTCGGATGACAATATGAAATGTTTTTTTAATAAATTACATGCCTTCAAAGATAGGTTTCCTAATCCACAGGCAAAGAGTTGCAAACCTAGGGGCTACTAAAACACTTGTCGTTGATTTTGAGGATGATTTGATCACCGCAGGGAAACAGAAGAGGGAAGTACAGATACCTAATGCTCAACCTTGTACTTCTTCAGACCCTATAATCCAGAGACTGATGAATGATGTAATAACTCTTAAAAGACAACTACCTAGATCCAATACATCTTACTCATCTCCTTATCAAGACATACCTAGAAGGAATACAAGTCAGTCTTTGGGGATTGGAAACAAATCCCTACAATTACCCGCTACCCAACAAAGATTGGTGATTGAGGCTCCACCACCCAAAGGAAGTATGTGTGTTTTTCACCTTACATATGAACAAGATGGCAATTCTTGTCCTGAAATGGTGCGTTATGTGTAGCTAATGAGTTCAAAAGAGGTTTCAAATGAGTTGAGTGAAGAAGAATCTTTTAAGTAACCCGACAACTCTAAAATCTACTTCCTACAGTACGAGTCAGATTCAGAAAGAGGAGGTGACATTTTGGTTACTTTAGAAGATCCTTCATGTGTTATTCTCACAAGAAATCTATAGAATGTAAAACCTCAGGGTGCCTCTTCATCCTCTACTGTGAATTCCAAAGGTAAGGAGATTGTTTCTATATTTCATAACAATGATCATAAACCTCAAGAACCTCAGTTGGAAAAATCTGTAGAAAAAAGAAAGTTCATTTAATATTGTAGAGTATTGTAAGTCCTCTTAGATCCAAATTACATCAGTTGAGTATCTTAAATTAAATCCCAAAGAGTTGGATAGACTTGTTCAGTTTGTAAAAGGAAATAATGTATTACAAGCTAATGGAATACAACAGTTAGTAAATGTTACATTATCTTTCCAAAGTGATGTGTCAACTTACCCTGTTGCTCATGAAATGACCCCTGAAATAATGGCCCTCCAAATAGATGATACTTTGTCTATCCTAGAGTCAAAACTTGAGCCTTTTTACATATCATTGTTTATAAATGGTCATAAATTAAACAAATGTATTATAGATTTAGGTGCATAAGATTATATAATGCCATCTACGGTAGCCAAAGCATTGGGGTTATCCTTGACAAAAACTTTTGGTAGATGTTATTCAATGGATTCCAAACAAATTCCCCTATTATGACAAATTAAAGATGCTCAAGTAGCCCTTGCTGCTCACTTGAATAAAAGAATCAAGATGACTATTCGAATAGCTGACATTCCTGCCAGTTATGGCATGTTGCTAAGTCGTACATTCTGTAGAGACTTAGGAGGTGAGATAAAGATGGATTGGTCTCAAGCCATTATTCCTATAGGAAAACAATGAGTCATTTTGCAGCTTGAACCTAAATCCAAGTTCGCCATGTTTCCCTTCAATGATCCAAAGGCTCAAATTTTGTATCATGAGTGCCAATTCAGAAATTACATGATTTTATCTTATTATGAAGTTGCGGGAAGTGTGTCACGATCGGATGTAGAAGAAAATCTATGATTGATGGAGTTTGATGGGAGTTGTGTAGCATCTCGGTCAGGTGCAGGGGTAGTACTAATTCCACCTTCTTGTACTCATATTCCTTTTACCTTTAAATTGGAATTCAAGAACACAAAAAATATGATTGAGTATGAAGCTTTGTTATTGGGTTTAGCTGAATCCAAGAAACTAGTAGTAAAACTTCTACGAGTCAAAGGAGATGTAGAGTTGATTGTAAAACAGGTCAGAGGATTCTTTAATGTAAAAAATGAAAGGCTGAAACACTACCGAAATAGAGTTTGGGATGAAATCAAAGATTTTGATGCATTTTCTATTGAGGCCATTCCTAGAGAATAAAATTCAAAATCAGATTCATTAGTCGTATCAGCTTCCTTATTGATTCCTCATCCTGAATTTGTTGATTATACTTATTAAGTGCAGTTAATATATTGGCCTAGTGTTCTTGATAATTTTGAATTCTGGCAAGTGTTTGAAAATGATAAACAAATTAATAATTTTATGCAGTGTGTAGAAACATTTGCTGCTACATATTTTGAAGGGTCAGATGCAAAGTGTAAGGAGTTTTCACCAGAACGGGCCAAGGAGTTGACTGATGAAGTTATGCAATTAAAAGGGAATAAGATTCCTAAAGGGTTAGTTTCATTAAAACATCTTTTTGATCGTCATGATGCCTACAAGAAAAGCAAAGGTGATAAGACTCTTGAAGTTCAAGATGTTGGAGGTTACAAAAGAATTAACATTGGCACTGAAGATGATCCCAAATATATAAATCTAGGAAAATGATGCACTCCTGTGGAGAAAAAGAGATTCATTAGTCTGCTACTAGAATTCAAAGATTTTTTCTCCTGGTGCTATGATGATTTAAAGAACTTCAGGGATGGAAAATTTCAACATCACATTCCTCTGAAGCCTAGAGTAAGTCCTTTCCAACAAAAACTTACAAGTTTCAATCCTAAAGTAGCTAAAGCCATATTTTAGGAAGTAGATAAAATGTTAAAGGCTAGGATTATATACCACATTCACCATTCTACATGGATAGCCAACATAGTTCTTGTTCGAAATAAAAATGGAGAAATAAGGATCTGTGTAGATTTTAGAAACTTGAATCAAGCCAGTCTAAAAGATAACTACCCATTACCTGCTATGGACCATATTTTGCAAATAGTTTCAGGTTCTGAAATGATGTCCATGCTTGATGGCTTTTTCAGGTTATAATCATATCAGTGTTTTAGAAAGTGATCAACATAAGACTGCCTTTATTACTCCCTAGGGTACCTTTTTCTTATAACATAATGCCATTTGGTTTAATCAATGAAGGGGCGACATTTCAGCGAGCTATGGACTTATCCTTTGGTCATTTCAAAGATAAGATAATTGTTGTATATCTTGATAATTTAACTTTCTTTTCAAAGAGGAGGAAATAACACCTGAGGGATTTGAGACAAGTATTACAAAGGTGTCGTGAACATGGGGTGTCCCTAAATCCAAAAAAGTCAGTATTTTGGGTGACAGAGGGTAAGTTGCTTGGCCATATTGTCTCGAAAGGAGTAAGAGTAGATCCTAAAAGGGTAAAGGCAATTCAACAGCTAAGTCTACCATCTAAAAGAAATGAAGTCAAATCCTTCTTTGGATAGGTAAATTTTCTGATGAGATTCATTCCAGATTTTGTAGAGATCACTAGGTATGTTGTGAATTTGATGAGTGAAAATAAATCATTTAAATGGAATGAGGAGGGGAAGAAAGCATTTGAATCAATAAAGGAGGCTATTGGTCATGCGCCTGTTCTAGTTAATGTGGATTTTAAAAAGGAATTTATTATCTATTGTTATGCCTCAGAGCATACTATGTCAAGAATTTTGTTGCAGAAGAATGAGGATAATGAAGAAGTTATAATATTATTTATGAGCATTCCCCTGAAGAAACACGACTTGAAATATTCTTTGATGGAAAAACATGCATATGTGGTTGTGAAAGTCGTAAAAAAGGTTAGGTACTATATTCTCCATTCTCATGCAGTTGTTTATTTGCCTCACTCTATAGTCAAGAGAATTTTGACACAACATGATATAGGAATGAATAATAGAGCCTCATGGGTGTTAAAGATTCAAGAATTCAATTTGGATATTAAACCCACAAAATTGGTGAGGGGACAAGGTCTGTGCAAATTGATTGTTTAAAGTAAGGATGAAGTGATAGAGAAATTGCCATTAGTCTTGTTTGTCAGACTTCAAGATTCCTGGTTTGTAGATGGTGCATACTATTTGACCTATGGGGATTGCCCAATGCATCTTTCTCCAAGAGAAAATAGAATTTGAGACTAAAGGCTGCCAAATATGTCATTTTTAATGATTTATTATACAAAAGGGGTTTGGATGGAACTTTATTACACTGTGTAGATAAATCAATTCAAGAGTCACTATTGAAGACCTTTCTTGATGAAGCCTGTGGTGGCCATTTTTCATCTACGGTAATTGCTTACAAAATTTTGAGAAATTTCTATTATTGGCTAGGAATGTTCAAAGATGCATATGCATGGGTAGCCAAGTGTGAGAAATGTAAATTATTCATAGGTAAGCCACAACTCACAACATTACCGCTTTGGCCAGTGATTGTAGATGAACCATTCAAATAGTTGGGTTTGGATTTCATAGGTCCTTTGACGCCTACTTCAAGTGCAGGGCATACACATATACTGACAGCCACATATTATTTTACCAAATGGGTTGAAGCCATTCCAATATGGAAAATGTCTTCTGAGGTTGTTTGTGACTTTCTCAAAGAGAATATCCTGGTTCGATTTGGAGTTCCACTAAAAATTGTGACTGATAATACAACTAATTTCTCTTCTATTGAGATTTTATTACTCTACTGTGATCATGGGATATGCCTTGCTCATTCTTCCGATTATTATCCTCAGGGGAATGGTCAGGCGGAATCCAACAATAAAAGTCTTATAACTATTATGAAAAAATTGGTGAATGAAAATTTCAAAGATTTGGCATTAAAAATTATATGAATCCCTTTGGGCGGATCATACATCACCAAAAAGAGCTATTGGGATGTCACCATTTGAATTGTTCTTGTTGGCATATGTGTAGAGTTGGATGACATGATGATATTGTATGTTGTCATTGATGTCAATATGCTGAAGTATGAATCGGTATATTGAAGTAAGCAAACTGGCAAGTGAACCGGTATGATGATATGAACCAGTATATGCGAAAAGGTGAACCGGTATGTTGGAAAGTGAACCGGTATATGCAAAGTTTGTATCGGGGTTTCATTTGATATGACTACCGGTTGGTAGTCTCGGCTTTAGGGTTTCTAGTTGATGCATTCCAATTCTGTGTGATTCGACCAATGACATCTTGTGATGAGTTATCATTGAAATGAAGATGAGATTGCGTTGCCATGTCAGCCTTGTGCACGTGAAGAATCTTCTTGAGGATCTTACATGAAGAAGATTGATTCTATCCACCTCGGGAATGTGCAAAATCTCAGTAAATGGTGGAGAGCACGTGATGGGTTATCAGCTTCCAAAAGAGGTGAAGAACAGATGATGGAGAATGTCTTGAGATTTGTTCAAGACTATTTTACTCTATCTAATGTGATTGAATGGTCAGAATTGGACCGACTGTATTGTTAACCTAGATGCTTAGGATTTTAGGTTTTGGCTACCGACCTAATTGTTGTCTATAAGGTTGATGATGATTTACATTGTGAAGTTGTTGGCAAATGTTATGTGAGTATCCAAGTGAAGAGATACTTGATTCTTGCTAGACTGGTGCAGTGAGTAGAGATCTGTAGAGTGTGATTTCAGATGTAAAGGAACTAAACTGGATCTGCCTTGGCATTGAGTGTTGTTATTAGATCAGTGAATTACTTGTTGACTTCTAACTATTTCAGTAGTTGGAAAATCCCTTTATCAAGTAGCTTTAACAAGCTTTTTGTAAATCCTTTAACAGGGTGACTCAAAATCATTGAGTTCTTCAAATCCTCTTGCGAGGTAACCTTTAACGGGGTTTTAACCTTTAACCAAGTATTTAGCCATCCCTTAACTGGGTGATCCCTAGTAGGATCGGTTCTTAGCAGAACTTGTTATAAAGTCCCTAACTGGACTAGGCTCCTAACAAAGCGGACTTCAGAAGAGTTCAAGAACAATTTGTGGGTATTCATCCCCACCGTGGTTTTTCCCAGTTGGGTTTCCACGTGAAAAATAAGTGTGTCATGTGTGATGCTTTTTCATGTGATGTTTTAGTGTTTTCTGTTAAGCGGTAATGCATGTTGATCCAGTGGTCATTATATTTCTGATGTATTACTTGTTTAAGCATATGGGTGAAGTGGAAATGGGATATTAGGTTTTAAGCATATGGGTGAAGTGGAAATGAGATATTAGGTTTTGTGAAGATATAAGTGTTACTAGTTTATGACTTTCACAGTCACTATTTTTACCAGTATTGCCTTGATTTAGATCGGTGATGCTGTTTACCAGTTAGTGCAGTCTTTGTTGTTTAAGTTGTGAAAGAAGTTTTTGTCTATACTGATTCAGCCCCCCCCCCCCCTCCTCAGTATCTATTGAGTATTTACTATTCATCATTATTCATCAGGTCTATGGTGTAGGAGCTTAGGTAGCACTTCCTCTAGAACTTGCAACAACTAAGTTACAGACCATCATTGAGGATGCCTATTTTCAAGATTCTCTGGAAAAATGGATTATGCATTTGATGAGGATTGATGCGGAAAGGGACCAGTTAGTAGATTAGATAATAGAGCATTAGATGAGGGTTAAGAATATATTCGAAAAGTGAGCTAGGCCATGAAAATTCATGCTAGGTGATCAGGTTTTTCTCTAGGGCAGAAGAAGGGAACCAAAAGGAGCACATACAAAGTTCAAATTGCTATGGAAGGGACCATTTGTGATTTAGGAGGTAAAAAGTCATAACTCTTTCAAAATTTCATATCAAGATGGTTTTGGTCTTCCATTGACCTATAATGGCCAGGATTTGAAACTATATCAATTGTAAACAACAATGCCTTGTGATTTTTGTACATAAGTTTTGGTTTGTTTAGTTTGTAGTTTCTTTTCTGTTGTTGTGTCTGTTTTGGTCTTTAAATAAAGCCTGTTTGTGAAACCAAAGATCTTTGAGTTCATGTCTAGTTCCCTTATAGTCCTAGTCCCCATTCAGAGCCAATGTTAGCGTCCCCTCAATTTTTTCATTTAAAATGTCCAAGCTTATGGGTTGCCTTTTAGTGTCTCTATTCTTTCGGGTCTTTTGTACCTCTTCGTTTTGAACCTAAGCTGTTGAACTTTAAAAACAGTTCAATTGGTTCAAGGTTCAAGGCACGTTTTAGGTAAATGTCTTTAGTGGCCTTTATCTCAACCAAAGAAAGCATGTTATTGTTATGCGCTTTAAACTTTAAACCCGTCAACCATTTTGGTTCAAGGTTTAAAACATCTTTTTTTGCGTAGGTCGTGGCTATGTAATGTTATTTAACGAGCGGGTGTAAACGTGTTTTAAGTCAGTTTTGAACTCGAACCTTGAAACAATTATCTTTTTGGTTCAACGGTTTAAGGTTCAAAGTACTTTGCTTGTTAGTCATGGTTATTGCTCATTCCTAGTATTGTTTTGAGCCGCTAGCTCACTGTCATTCTTCTCGAATGAGCTTGAACCATTGAACTCTTTGTGAGATGGTTCAATGTTCAAAACATTCACTTCAAGCTGATTCTAAAGATTTTGATAACATTGGAAGCAATGCGGTAAGAAGGAATATTCCTGACATCTAACAGTTAAAAATCTAAATTTGGAAAGTGATTATGAGGACATTAACTACTTGTGCGTAGGTGATGGGCAATTAAGAAAGTGTCACATTTTCAATCATATCACTGTTACTTCACATGTTTAAAAGAATCATTATGAAGCATGTGTAGTTTTTCAAGGTTTTTTCTAGTTTGTTCAAAAAGGATATATGAATACATCTCCATAATTTGTAAGGGTTACAGCTGCTATAATTGAGAGAATTGGAGACACTGAAGGTAAATTCAGCTCTACTTTCCTGAGAGGGTTTCACAGATTCATGGTGGTAACAGCTGAGTTTCGACAATTCCCCTATGTTGTATTTCTTTAGTATCTAGAAGATTTATCAGTGCAGGAAGAAAATATTTGGTTTGTTGGAGTAGAATTTTGCCCTGTTTTAAAATTGTTTAATTAAAGTATAGGTAGGTAGTATGAGGCCGATACTGCCGAAACTTGGTTAGACGTCATGTTTAGTGAGCATATTACCAGAACTAGATGATACATCCTTAGCTCATGCCAACCTAGGAAAATTCTTAGAAAGAACGAAGAACCCTGAAGCTAGTTCAATAATGGAGATAATAGTGAGAAGTGGTCTCATTGAAGCCACTGCATTTCCACTTGTTGCACCATGCCCAAATTTGGTGGTAGCTTGTATGAATAGGTATGATGCTGAGAATAGGTGCATACGAACCAGTAATGGTGAGTTGTTAGTTGGTATCAATAGGGAAATAGTAACGGCGATGATGGGAATCTCACACAAGGAGTTGTATAAGGATGGGTCAATTGGGACCTCATATGCATTATTTTCTAAGAAGAAGAGTATGTATAGAAGTGTGATTGCGAGAAACTAGCTCCTCAAAGTTCAAAAAGGAGGGTCACGGCTGCCCAAGCCCCTTACCATAGAGAAATTCATCACAAAAGTGTGAGACATTGTTATACTATTAAATAGGCTAAAAGGGAATTCACACTCATTTTACTGGGAAGATTGGATGTATTTTTATATTCAGGTGCTATTATCAGGTGACAAATATCTTGACTGGGCGTAGGTAATTATAGAGAGACTCCTTGAAGGTTTAAGTAATTTAGTGGGCATGTCTAGTTTTTATATGTCCTCTTATCTTTTCTACATATTAGTTTGTACCAGAGATTGGCATGGCTTACTCAATGAACCATGGGTGGATGGTATGAAGGTTTATGATTACTATCCTTTATTACAACAGCAAAAACATGTAGAACATATTGCCAAATGGAATGGTGTCTTTGCAAAAAGACTTGCTTTTGAATTGCAAGGTGATGTGAACAAGAGAATTTTAGTTGAAGCAATTGAGTTGATAAGTATATATGGCAGCTTCTTCATTCAATTTCCCAGGTTTACCTATCTTTGGGTAGGTGGTTTTGAAGGTGAACCATTCAGGCTACCTAGGTATGCCTTCAATAGCTATATACTCATTGAGGTGAGCAGGCAACTAGCTCACATTGATAAAAGGTTAGGGGGGAAGGCGAATCTAGAGTTGCCTTTCCTATTGAACTTGGATAGTACAACTGTAAGTCTGTATCTGATGCTTTAAATTTGGAATTGGAATTTAAGAAGTTGAACATGTAGCCCTATGTTGCTAGATGTAGGTTTGATAGAAGAGGCTATGTCATTGAAAACCTAAATGTAGATGACCACTTATGTCATGAATCCAAGTTGGAAGATTACTGGGAGAATTGTAGTGATGAATATGAAGTAAGGAGGAGACTATGGTCAAGATTTACTCTGCAATAGATAATTACCATGAAGCTTCCTATCAATGTATCTGGAGTACAGGAGAAAATAGGGGAAGATATCTTGGATCCTGAATTCAATAAGGAAGTTCAAGAAAAGCCAATCCCTGAGATTGACTAGAATATAAAGGAAGATGATAATTTTCAAGCTAAAACCTTTAATGTAGTAAGGAGAAAGAAGTGGTTGAGAGACCAGAAATTTAAAAAAGGATCGCTCATATCCTCCCATGAACTAAGAGTTGATTCACATGTTGTGACTCAACTTCCTATTTTCTCCACTAATGAAATTGTTGATATTGCAGGTGGTTCAAAGTCAATTGTTGAAAAAATCCAACCCAGAAGATCAAAAAGGTGACCGCTAGGTTCTACAGTAGCTCGAGTAACTTGGTCAAGGAGCAAGAAAAAGAGAAAAGAGCCAATATTGAGCTAGATCATTGTAGAGCTGAATCCAAGTGAAGAAGGTTGGAGTAATAATGGATCAACAAGATTTGAGTGAACCTATGGTACAAGAGGTGGACATAGGTAAAGAAACAGAGGGTGAATTGAATCCAATGAACACTCTTATTACTGTTAATTCACCAATTACGCAGAAAACTCCTCCATTCAAAGAAACTACAAACACTCCATGATGGTTAGAGGTTGTTGTTGGAAAGAAACACAATGTGGTACCAATCACAATCCCTATGGAAGATATGGTCAACAAGTGTCTCAGAAAAATGTCTAAGTCGAAAAGACTCAAAACACAGATAATGCTTGAGATAGACGAAGCAACAGGTCATTGGACAACTGAGATGGATAAGCCTATTCTAGTTAGAGACTTGGATAAAGCTATTGAAGATGACTTCATAGTAGAAAATATTGATCTGGGGATTGCTTTGCGAGCCATTGATTTAAAACACTTGGAGTCCTCCACGAAGAGAATGATTTCCATATCATGGAAAGACAAAAAGGATGAAAAATAGCTGAAGCAAATCATCACTCAAATGGCTGAATACATTAATGCCATACACCATCCAAATCCTCAACCCTTGTCATAAGTGGTAGTATCCTTTGATCCCAAGTCTCCAGCAAATCAAAAGATGTTAGATCATGTTCAAAGAAACAAAATGGTCTAGCGGAGATGTTCAACGAATGGCTTGATCTCATAATACAACAAGGTTCAGACTATATTGTCAGTTTGGTAAAAGTATATGAGGATACTGTGACTGTGAGTAAGGAATTAGAATTGGAAGTTGTTGCCTAGGAGAAAGAAAGGACTAAATGGGTGACAGTTCTTGCACAAATGAATGATATACAAAAATTTGGTGTGATGAAGTTCTTAGCTGAAAAACCTATAGAGAAATTAGATGACAATTTCCTGTATGTATTGAAGAAGAACGTGGAGTGGTGAAATTCAATTATCAAATAGGGCCACGAGGAATCCACCAAGTTGCTAAAAGGATTGACATATCTAATCGATACAATGCAAAAAGATCTTAAATGCATTGACATCCAACTTATGAAAGATTATGCTCAGACAATTGAAGCTTCTACAAATATGATGAAAAATCTTCCAAGAAAGGATATAGTTCCTCAGGAGGACAAAATCCTTGACTAGGAATGATTTCTCGAAGGTGGCCAGGATTGAGTCAATGCTCACGGTTTGTTCTGATCATCTGGAAGTGCATATGGAAAAGGTGTGTTGTCTTCAAAATCTGATTCCCTTTAACATCCTTAGAATAATATGGTTAAACTCGGTGCAGAAGAGACGTTAAAGATAAGGAAATTCTCAAGACAATGTATGACAAGGTTTGATTGAACCTTCTACACTTCAGACTTACTCAAAGCCTAGGTGGGTATACCTTTGTGAATTAAATTCACACTTTCAAACATAAACCCACAGCAAACCAGTCCAGAAAACCAGTGGATCTATTCACCTTGAAATCAACTGAAACAAAGAATGGAAATTGTACTTAAATTCAGCATTTCGATTAACAAAGCATGCAATAAACAACTTCAATTAATACCAGTGCCTTATCCAAGGTCACAAAGTCATCTAAACTCAAATAAGACTCCTCAAACAAAACAACTTTATGCTTCCCGTCGGCTTGGTTTCTATTAATCCTTGTATATGCCTGACACCTACAAGAATTCAAGCATTCCAAACTAAGCTATGGTTATCAAAATTCAAAGTTCCTTCCAAAGAGTTTACTGGTATGAGTGATCCCCGCATCTTTAATTTCCCTCCTAAAGAGAAAAGCTAATGAACACTTCCACTAAAATTGCTTTGCAATTCCATTCAAACAAAACAACCCTGGATTATTCAGAATGAAAGCAGTAAACAAATTTGTAAACACACTTGAAGACAACACAAAGATTTACTCAAAACCGATGGTCTGTATATTGATATTTAGTTCAAGAAATATTACAAGAAATTTTGAATATTCTCCATTAGACTTGGAAAAGCTCAGATAAATTTCTGCAGCGTTTTCTTACAATTTTTTGTGATCTTTTTTCCTCTAGTCCTAGTATCCATTTATAACAACATGGATGCACAAAGATTCAGACTTCTCGAGGAGAGTTTGTTACAATCATTTCTTTCAAAATGAAGAGGTTACAAGCTTTTCACAAAAACAGTTACAAGCTCTTTTCAGCCTCTGCAGTTCCTTCAACAAGCTGTTTAGTTGTAACCTCTTCTATCTTTTCAGGGGCGCTCTCCAACTGTTCCAGATCATGGGTGGGATATTTCGTTGTCCACTCACCATACACCTCTTCTGTCAACCATAAGAAATTAATCACTTTATCTTTAGTCTTAGTCAACCTTTTCCAAGAATTTCTCATTTTGTTGACTTCTGAATTAAGAAAACCATAATGTGACTTAATTTTCTCTATCTCTTGTATTTTCACAACAAAGAAAGAAGCATCATCAAGATCAATAATTCCTTTAACTCTTACTGACAATTTAGCTTCTATCTCCTTAAGCTACATTTGTTTGTCCTTTAACTGATCCGGGCTAGCAAAAACTCCTGGGAGCAACTCAAAAACTTCATCAGTGTACTCCTTTTTGTACAAATTTACCTTCCTATCAACATTATCCACTTCTGCTGCTAATTGTACTAAGATTTTAGTGACATCAGAAGTGGATTTAATGATGGGATTGGCCCTTGCTTCATCGCAGGATACACACATAAACTCTAAATCTTGCTCCCTAGGCCTCCATTTGTCAAAAATAGGCATCAAAATGGCCTTGTCTCTCCTGAGCTCATTCCATATTTCCATAATTTTACCTACATTGTTGTAGAGCAATGAGACATTTATTGTATCTACAAAACTAGAAATTGTAGCCCTTACTTTCTCCTCATATTTCTTTGCATATAAGGCCTGAGCCTGTTTCAAGCTTTCTAATTCTTGGGGAGTGATTTCAATCATTTGAGAGCTAGAGGGTGCTGGAGATGGTGGAAATTCAATGATAGGGCTAGTAGGTGGAGGTCTTGCAGGAGAAGAGGAAATCATCAGTGTTGAAGACTCACCTTGTTGGTATTATCCAGTCAATTGGCTCTGCAACTTGGTAATGATGCTATCCTTACCTCTTACCTCCTCCTTGGCATTGTTATAAGCCTTCAAAACTATTTCCAACTTAATTTGGAGGGCCTCTTTCTCTTTGGCTTCCTTCTTTGGTACTGCAACACTAAATTTTGCAGTCTCTAACACAGTGCTAGCAGCCTCCACTACCCCTGTACTTTTTTCACCATCATTCCACTAAGGTAACTTGACCCTGGGGTGTCTTTGCTTTTTTTACTCTCATTTCTCTTGAGAGACCACATGACGAGTGCAACATTGTCCTTATTGAAAGTAATCCCCTCTATGGGTTTAGTCTCTTTTCTTACTACATCTCGTACCAGGGTGTCTGCTATATCCCATTCGGGTAAGATAAGCACTCCAGCTTGTGCTACCATATCTCTTCCCTGCTCAGGGGTGATGGTTTTGAATTCTTCCATCATCTCTTGCTTTATTTCCTCTTCCACTAGGGCTGGATCTTTATTGGGCTGCTCAACCTTTCTCATTTCACATCTAGCATTATATTTATCTATGTGTTATTTCCATATAAACTGCATAAATGCTTCTGATGTGACAAAATTGTTATCAGCTAAAAAGGCACTACTTGCCTGCTTTATCTCAGGATCCCACTCCTGGCCTTTAAGTTCAGTGGTGGTTATATCCATTTTAGCAGCAATGGGTTCTTCTGGCATTCCTTCCTCCACTTCATCATAAGTGTATGCAATTTCCCCTAGACTACCTAACTGTAGGAGTTGCTCAGCTGAAGCTTGCTCATTTCCTATATGGACAGGGGATTGGGATGGGGAATACAAAGGTGTATCTGATTGCACTTCTTTTCCCACCCTTTTATTCTTTGGGCTTTCTTGGATGTCAATGACATCTTGTATCTTCCTCTTTCCTTTGGAGGTAGAGGGATCCCCTGTTGTAGGCATCAGCACACTATAACTGGATTTCTTATGCAGTGTGTAATCACTAGGAGGGATTTCCTTGCCAGAAGATGACCTACTTAGGATCATTCTTGTTTTCTCAGGGTTTCTCTTGATTACAACTTCCCTCTTCTCCTTCAGCGTCTGCATCACATCTTCAAAGCAAACAATCAAAAACTTTATTTTCTCTTCTATTGGGAAAAAGTTAGACAATGGGTCATAGCTAGCATCAAACTGATGCACAAAATCCAAGGCTTTCTTATAAGCCACCCACTTTTCTTTCCTTAGCTCCTGCTCATCTAGATCAAACTCATTTCTGATGAGGTCCTCAGGAAACTGGAATTGATGAGGCCTACCTCTGCATTCTACCTTCTTCCTAGACATACCGTTGAAGATGTCTTCTGGATCAGCACACCTGGACACTGCAGTGGACAAATGATAAGGCTTGAGGAAATCTTCAAAGCAATTCCAGCCTCCCTTTGCTATTACAAATTGGTGGGCTATGGTAGCTGCAGGGAAAATAGTCCCTTTACCCCTGCCTGTCAACTCTACCTCTTGTAAGTCACCAATTTGTTTAAGGATATCTGCAATTCCTACTTTGAGAGGGACCTAGTAAGGTAACAAAAATGGGGTGCCTCTGAAACCAAAAACTCTAAAAACTATGGAGACTGGGTACAAATAAATGTCACCCCAGTTATGAACAATTTTTATGTTCTCTGTGAATTCTTTTGGTCTTATGAATTCCAGAAGAACCTTGGGGATCCTTGGGTTCTTAGAGCAGAGGAGAGTCCTTATTTTGGATGCAAAATATTTATCAAACTTCAAAAAACTAGCATCCTCTCTATCCCATGACAACACAGTACTCCATAATTGTACTGACATTTTTTCTCCTTCATTCTCCTTAACAAGGTCCATTCCATTGGCAAAGTAATCACCACCTTTGAAGAGAAAAAGATGCATCAGGAGTGAGTACCATCCAAAAGGCCTATCCACCTTTCCATTCTTGATTCCTATTAACCCACCATGGATAGCATCAACAATAAAAGAGGCATAATCAAATGTAATTGCAAGAGAAGGATTCAAAATTTGGTCAATCATTAACAAGTAATGATTCAACATATTTGCTTCAGCATCTTCTCCCAAAACTTGGCAAAGTGCCCAATACATTCCTTTGGCCCTCAAGGTGAACATACTTAATGAAAAGAGCCCTTGTGTGGTGGGTCCTACAACTGTTAACCCTCATATTTTCATGAAAAACTCCTTGAGAGGCTCGTTCCTGAGATGACTCCTCTGTGCACTGTAAATTTGGGCTAATGATGTGAAATTTATAGGTTCTAGAAAGTTTGTGAACTCATTAAGCCCAAATGCTATCCTAAACTCTTCAGCATTAATCTCAACAAGGCTTTTCCCATTTACATCTCCAATGCTTCTTGTGACTGGATCATAATTGAGCGCAATTTGGGTCAGCAAGTCTGTGTCCATAAATACCCCTGCGACTACTAATTTCCCAACATCTAATTCCCAGATACTGTTTCGTGGGGCAGGAGAATTTCTCATTCCGAATCCAACTTTAAACAACCCCAACCCAGACAATCCAACCTATGGGTCTCTCAACCAGTTACCCTTGTCATATAATCCTTCTCCTATCTTTAAATGGGGAGCCTTGGGCGCTAACTCTTTTGCCTTTGAAGCCTGATTAGTTGACAACGTCAACTATTCTAAAAAATCATCACAGACACTCCTTTCTGAATAGTTAACTTTGCCAGAAAACTCTCTTTTAGGAGCCATTTTGAAAACGTATAAAATAAATACCACTCCTAAACAATTCTGTGATGAATCAATTATCTTACTTAAAACACTACACAAGAATTGCTACACAAGAATACGAGAGAACCTGTTCTTTTCTTGAAGGATTTTGCTCTGCAACTGAACCGACTTGCTCTATACCTAATGAAAATAACTCTGCATCTGCTCTCCTGCAAAATCCTTTAAAAGATATCTCCACCCGGTTGATAGGAAATCAAATTTTGTACTCTGGGCCTTAACTACAACATTGATTCCACATGCTTGGGCCATCCCTTCAAATTCATACGAGAATTCATATTTTTCGCTCCAACAGGTCACAACGTTCCTACAAGTGTTTCATTTTGCTCTTTCACAACTTCGCGAAGCATAACTATCGGGCAGCTTAGTCCTGCGAAATAGTGCTGACCGTCCGATCAAAAGAAACTTGATCAAGTGTTAGATTAACTAACAACTTTGGCTCTGCGTTGGGTCTTGCTTTTCTGTTTGCTAAATGATACCATGTGGCACCCAACCATTGGCCTTGAAATTCCCTTCATAGTCCACTTAACGCTGGCCGCGTGTCTTTCCTTTATACCGCCGGTTCCACCTTGGCGGGCCCACACTTTCTTCTTAACCATGTGTCATCATGACACATGGACGGCTCTCATTCACTCTCGCTATTTCACAGAGTATAAAGAACGAGCATCTTACCCTTGCGAAATAGCGTGGGCCGTTGAATCATCTCTTAAGTTGATCAGCTTTTAACCGTCTGAAAAGGCTCTTAGGAGGGGTGGGCCCGCTGACTCACTGTGAACACGTGGCATCCAGTCACCTTTAGAGCTGACTTGTCACTTTGTTATACGCCGAAAGGAAACCATGGGGCCCCACTTTCTTCTTAACAGCTATATCCTCCAGGGCCACCATCATGACATGTGGATGGCTCTCATTCACTCTCGCTATTTCGCGAGGTATAAAGAACGAGCATCTTACCCTTGCGAAATAGCGCAGGCCGTCGGATCATCTCTAAAACTGATCGACACTTAACCGTCTGAAAAGGATCTCGAGAGGGGTGGGCCCACTGACTCACTATGAACACCTAGCATCCAGTCACCTTCGGAGCTGACTTGTCACTTTGTTATACGCCGAAAGGAAACCATGGGGCCCCACTTTCTTCTTAACAGCTATATCCGCCAGGTCATCTCCATTTGCGACCTAACTCACCTCTGGGGCCCACCTTTTAGCCTTTAATCCTGACCCGCTGACTGTTATGACTTGTGCCACATGCCGCCATTTTACTCGCTGTCAACAACTAGCTGGACCGTCTATGTGGCATGCCATGTGGCTTTCGCAACTTCGCTTAGTGAAATAACGCGAGCCGTGGATCCATCCGCGAGATGCGCACTAGTTACTGGGCCCGACAACTTTAGGAGAAAAACATATATGGCATAATTTTTTTGATTAATTAACATAACCGCCTAGGCAAACAACAAGGGGGGACACTTCCTACGACCCCACGACCAATTACTTAAGTGAATAAAGTAATGAAAGATTAGAACTCAGAGGGTTTAAAACAAACACAAGAGGATCCATAATCAAAAACCCTTAAACCCTTGAGGTCTAGAACAAAGTTGAAGCATTTAGAACTACACCCTATTCAAAAATTCAACAAACCATAGCCAATCATGGGAAAAGAAAAGCCCATTTTTAATCAGTGATAATAGCGGCTCTGACTGGGGATGGTTGATTGCAAGGTTAACACAAGAAAACTCAGAAACTCTGGAGAAATAGACCAAAACACAGACCGAAACAGAAAAGCAGGAAAGGAACAAAATATGTACAAACAAAGGACCTACCATGCATGGACATTAAGAAAAATAATGCTTCAGGAATTGTCCATGCACTGGAAATTCCTGCATTTCATCATCCATATTCTTCAATAAATATGAATCCTTACCATTTAAGTCACAAACCACAAAATGGCCAATCCATAGTGATTCAAATTTCTTATGCTTTCCCTTATCCTGTCCTTTTGCATTCCACTGAAGAACCATGTCATCAATTTGAAACTTCCTTAGTGATGTCCTTTTATCAAAAAGATACTTTGACTGCAACTGGATCTTTTGATTTTTCTTATGGGAAGAAGTCCTAAGCTCCTCCATTTCTACAATTTGGATCATTCTGTTTTCCATTGGTTCAGATACCTCCATGTCCTCATTCTGCAAAAACTTATACACTAGAAGAAGGTTATTTACCGACAGTCTGGCTTGGGCACCATAAACTAATTCAAAAGGTGACATTCCAATGGATTTCTTAACTGTTATTCTATTTGCCCACATAGCTAACTTCAACTTTTGATCCCAAGATCTTTTATTCTCTTCTAGGATTTTCTTGATGATATTCAACAGGCTTTTATTGCTGGATTCTACTTGTCCATTCCCCTGAGGGTGATAAGGTGAAGAGTATGACATGAGTATACCATGACTAGTACAAAAGCCTACAAATTCTTCTGATCTGAAACACATGGCATTATCCATCACCAATTTTGCAGGTGTCCCAAATCTAGTTACAATATTATCCATCAGAAAATCAATGACAATTTTACTAGTAGCTCTTCTTGTAGGGATGGCTTCTATCCATTTGGTGAAATAATCAGTGGCCACTATGATCCATCCATGACCTCTCCCTGACTTCTCAACAATTTCTCCAATAAAATCAATGCCCCACTAGACAAAAGGAGCTTCTACAGAGACTGGATTTAGGGGTAAGGCTCCTTCATACTTGAGCTTGGATGAGAATCTCTGACATGGGTCACATCTCCAAACATATGCATGGGTATCTTTAAATAAGGTTGGCCAATAATACCCAGCCCGTATTATCTTACCAGCAGTAGTCTTAGCAAAATAGTGACCTCCACATACTCCATCATGCATTTGAGTCAACACCTATTTAGCTTGAAATTCATCCAAACACATTAGTAACTCTCCATCTCTTTTTCTCCAGAAAAGATCACCCTGAATGAGCACATATTTTTGGGACTTGAGTTTCAGAGTTCTTTTCTGATTGTATGTCATTTCTTTTGGGAGTGTATCACCTCTCAAAGCTTGGATTATCTCTGTGTACCAGGGTTGCCTCTCAATACTAGTGGCCAAAGCATCTCTAACCTCAACATTGTGTATTTCTACATTCATGAGATTTGACTTAGTCATGAGCTTAGCCAAACCTAAACCTCTCACCAATTTGGTGATCTTTATCTCCAAGTTGAATTCCTGAATTCTATTAATCCATCTGCATCTCTTTCCAGTAACCTCAGACTGAGACAAAATATCTTTAACTGCAGCATGTGGGACATAGGCAATGATATTTGCATTCACTAAATATGGCCTAAAAGCCTTAACAACTTTAACTAGGGCATAAGCTTGTTTCTCCATGGTTTCATATTTTAGTTCTACCACCTGCAAAGACTTACTATAGAAGGCTATGGGATGTTCATATCCTTCATTGTCCTTTTGTAGTAATACTACAGCCACTGTATGATATGAAGCAAAAGAAAATAGAGAAAAAGGCTTACTATAATCAGGAGATTTCAACACTGGTGCCTCCTGGATTGCCTTCTTAATCTTAGCAAAAGCTTTTGAAGCTTCTTGATCCCAATGAAACTTTGTATCCTTCTTAAGCAATTTGACGATAGGATTCACTATCTCTGCGAAGTTTGCATTGAATCTCCTGAAAAAATTTACTTTACTTAAAAATGATTGGATACCTTTCACATTTTTAGGTTCAGACACCCTATTGATTGCTTCAATTCTCTCAGGGTCTATTCTCACCCCCTCCTTAGAGACTATGTGTCCCAGTAACTTTCCTTTAGTGACCCCAAAATGACATTTCTTGGGATTCAGTGATACACCAAATTCCAAGGCTTTATTGAACACCTTCTCTAGATGTCCACAATGATCATTAGCCTTTTTAGAGAAACAAGTTAGATCATCCTGATACACCACCATGATGATGTTTATGAATTCTTTGAAAGCTAAATCCATAGCTCTTTGAAATGTAGCTCCTGCATTTTTTAATCCAAATGGCATTCTCACATATACATAAGTTCCTTATGGAGTAGTGAAAGTTGTTTTAAACTATTCAGACTCCTTTACCAACACTTGATTATATCCTGAGAAACCATCCATCATGGATAAAAGATCACATCCTGTCACTCTTTGTAGCATGGCTTCCATATTTGGGGATGAGTAGTTATCTTTCAAGGAAGCAACATTTAGATTCCTAAAATCTACACACAATCTGATGTCTCCATTCTTCTTCCTCACTGGGACCAAATTGGAGACCCATGAAGAATGCCTTACTGGTTTGATAATCCCCCCTTCTCTCAATTTGGTCAACTCTTGTTGCATTTTAGTTTCTAACAAGGGATTGATAGGCCTCTATTTCTGTCTGAAAGGCTTAGCATCTGGAAGTAAAGGAACTTCATGCTGAAAAAGATCTTGTCTATACACCTTTAGGTCTTCATAAGACCAAGCAAAGACATGCTTATACCTTTTCAATAAATTAATAAGGTTAGTCCTGACATGAGGGGGTAATTTCTTTCCAATATATACCAACTTAGGGGATGATTCTATCCCCGGGTTTACCTCCTCTAACTCTTCCAACTCGGTGGTAGACTGCTGATGTAAATGACTATCATTATAACTAAACATGCTCTCTAGCTCTACCAGCCCTTTAGGTATTGCATTGGTTTCCAACTGGACAACATCATTTCCAAACACTGTCTCTCTATTGTCTACCACTTCCACCAATGCATTACAATCAATCTTTTGTCCATCATAATCATCAACACATTGGATAAACCTAAGAATGTCTTCATCATCAGCAAAAACTTGCCAATTGTACACATTATTAGGCATAGCAGGCCTAGATTTTATTTCCACAGTGGAAATACTGGTTAGCGTTGCATCATCATTTTTCAAAGCAACATTAGCTAGGAAATCTGCCATAATATTTTTTGCTCGCTCTATCCAATTAATAGAAAATGCATCAAAATTCTCAATAACATCCCAAACAACATGCTTATACTGCTTCAATCTATCATTTTTGGATGCATATTTAGATCTCACCTGAGAAACAACCAATTCTGAATCCCCCATTACTTTCAATAGTTGGATTCCATGCCTTTTTGCAACCTCAAGTCCTAGTACCAGGGCTTCATACTCTGCAGTATTATTTGTGCACTGGAATGCCAATAAAAATGAGTAATTAAAAGTTATATCTGATGGGGACACAAAAAGAACCCCTACTCTAGATCATTCTTTGGAGCAAGCTCCATCAAAAGACATCTACCACAACCCATACTGCTGTGCTTGTAGCTCGACTACAATTGGGTCAGTATTCTTCAATTGAGGTGAAATTGGTTGAAGTCTAAAATTATCTAAATCTACATCAATCATACAATTAAGCATACTAGGGTCTACATTTTCAATTACCCTAGGAGCTTGTGGCTCTCTGTATAATTTGACCTGATTACCACTAATAGGAATAGTAGCATAAGATAAGTCTAGTTGAACATTTCCCCCTACTACTGCTGCCCACTACCTAGAAAGTAACATACCATAGTGGGGTTTAGTGTTAGTAACAATAACATCCATTTTGTAAGTGGGTTCAGGAAATGCTGCTATTTTTACTTCTACATCTTTCATTGTACCTATCACAGGTACTTCTCTGTTATCCATGGCATAGCATTTCCCATACACAGTGGTTATTGATAACCCTAATTCTTTTATGACACCATAGGGCATTACATTAGCAGCAGCTCTTGAATCTATCATGCAATTTTTAATCAACCAATTATTGACTAACAAAATAACATAGAAGGGATCTACCTGAGAAAGCTCCTGAGTGATAGTGGTTCCAACATAAACCTTTGGGGTTTGGAACTCTTGATCCTTTCCAACTTTAGATAAACTGGTGGGTAATACTGTGTCACTATCAGATATACTAGAGAATAAAGACAAAGCTGCATCCTTATGTTCTTTAATCTTTAGCAATTCTACTAATGTAATAGTGACTTTCATTTGAGTTAAAGCTTGGGCCATATCAAATGTAGAATTATTGCATTTTTCAGTATTAACCCTAACCTTTTCTGTTTTGAATTGACTTGCCTTTCTCACTATCTCTACTCCTTGTACATCACCAACATTTTTGTCATCTTTGTCTTTATGTACATCTTTAACTTGTTCTCCTTTCTCTTGACCGACCTTAGGAACAGTAGTAGCACTACTTGATGCCCCCCTTTTTGTAACTTCCTTTACAAACATAGAACCCGGCTCACCCTGATCAGTGTCTCTCTTAGTGCTTCTTAGATTATAATTATGTTTTGCTTTGGCAATTGCTGCCTTAGTGAGATTTCTAACTTCTTCCTCATTGGGCCTTCTAAGATGAACCTCTTCATCTTCAATTGTTACCACATTTAATGTAGGATGCCAACCTAAGGCTAACTGTCCTTGCACTAACCTTTCATTATCCAACACATCACTGTATTCACTTTGCACAGATTCCTCATCACTTTCTATGATGGTTTCAAACATATTAATGTTAGGCTCTGCTTCTGGTCTCATAGATTCTTCAAGAGCTTGAGCCATTGCACACTGATGAGGGGAATGTGGTCCATCACAAGCAATACACCAAGGAGTATTTTCTATATTGTGAACAGTTTTCCCTTTCAAGGGATCCGATGTGTCTTGACTTTGGGTAATTTTGGGCTTCTCAATTTGGGGTTTACCATCCTTCCAATTGGTATTATAAGGCATATCATATAATCTAGGGGGTCTATCTTGCCAATTATAATGAGGTTTATCATTTTTGTTAGCCTTGGCAGTCAAATCTTTCATAGCAGTAACCAATTTCTCTATTTTGTCATCCTCTTTAGCAACTTTATTAGGTTGTTGTTTGGTTTCTTGCCATAATCTACCATCTGTCCTTCTTCCTAATTTTTCAGATGCTTTTCTGTTACTTTCTACATTTATGGCAATTCTAAAAGCATCTCTCAGGTTATGGGGATTTTTATCTCTCAAGATATAGGCCATTTTGGAATCAAATGCATTGTAATATGTATTAAGACACATGTTATCATCTAGCCTCATCACTTGATACAATCTGTACATGGCTTTCTGGAATCTGGCATTGAAATCATTGACCATTTCATTTTCAGATTTTCTAATATTGTTGAACTCATTTAGCATGAAACTCACATTAGTCTTGTCACCATACTGCTCTTGAAAGCAATTTTTAAAATCTTCCCATGAACCTATGCTATTTACTGGAAGACCTCTGTACCAATCTCTTGCATCATCAACCAGGGATTGAACAAATAGTTTCATAATAACATCTTCATCTACTATCCCATAATCATTTATTAGATACCCAAAAGATTTCAGATGTTCCTCAGCACTAATTGCATTGTTCCCAGCAAATTTATGGAGTCTGTCTCTTAACTTAGTGGGAACATGATTTGGATATCCTGGGATCCCATCAAAGAACAATTGCCTATATTGTTCTAGATTGATTGGCCTTCTTTGAAAAGGGGTAATAGCACTATTATTTCCCATAGTCATTTTAGCTTTTGGGATTGGAGATTGAGGTGCTTGGGTGTACTATTTATTCATGGGTATTTGACTTACTGAGGCAATATTAGCATGTACTGTAGGTTGAGTATTAACTTGAGGAAAGGAAATGTGTTGGGGATTAGGCTTGCTAAGATCTTCTGATGGGAATGTAATAGGGGGAGCCTTTAAGTAATTAATCTTTCTTTTTACTTCTTGATTCATTGCTTCTAACTCAGCCTTTCCCAGTTCCATTTGGAGGTCTTCCTTTTCCTTCCTCATCCTTTCCATCTCTCTCTCATGTGCTAGAATCCTATGAGAAATCTCTTCTATATTTTTAGATTCTACTCCATCATCTACCCATTTCTATTTTCCTTTATCTAGATTGGCTTTAGGAAACTGGGAGTCATTAAATACTTCCCTAGTTGGCTGGGCCACTGACTTACAAGCTTGTTTAGTTTTAGGAATTAGAATTTCTCTAATCACAGGGCCTTCCTCGTCACTTTTTTCTTTCTCTTTAGCAAGTACTTCAAGATCAGCTATCTGTCTAAGAAGCCTATCCCTTTCCATTAGTTTGGCTTTAACTTCCTTCTCCTTATTTGCCTCCTTTTGGGCTCTTAAGGATATTAAATGATGGACTCTTCTATTTAAGTCTTCAATCTCTTGAGACACTTTATCCTCATCAGGGAAGTTTTCTTCAGAGTCTGATGCATTAACTTGATCTATGTCAATCAGACTAATTTTCCCATCAATTGTCCTAGGAACAGAGTGCCTAATTGCATTTGAACTGGTTCTATCTTTTGCAGAAACACTAGCATGAGATAGATCTTGATTTAAAATAGGTGCATCATCAATATTTCCAAACAATCCTGAATGAAAACCTAAGATATCATGCTCTGAATCTCTGGAAGATGAATTAGACTTTGCATATATAGGTCGATCAGACATCTTACCAGTATTATTGTTTTTCTGCACCCAAGCATCATTTGATGGCTCATGCAACATAGATCTCTTCTAGCCTCTCCGTGATTGTTCTGGCAGACCTTCTTACAAAGTTTCACGAGGATGTTTCTTCATGAATGATCTTGTGTTTTTTGCTCCTTGCATTTCGCTTGTCTTACTTTAAAAAATATTTGTATCTCACAAGGACTGGTTCAAAAGTAATAGAGTCACCACCCACAAAACTATGGGAATAATAAAAATGACCAGCCCTATCCACAAACACACAATAATTTTCTTTACAAGCCTCAACACAGATCTATGTTTATATCTTTATTGTAACTTTCCCCAACAGAGTCGCCACTTTTGTTGTCTTCAAAATCTAATTCCCTTTAACATCCTTAGAATAATATGGTTAAACTCGGTGTAGAAGAAATGTTAAAGATAAGGAAATTATCAAGACAACATATGACAAGGTTTGATTGAACCTTCTACACTTCGGACTTACTCAAAGCCCAGGTGGGTATACCTTTGTGAATTAAATTCACACTTTCAAACATAAACCCATAGCAAACCAGTCTAGAAAACCAGTGGATCTATTCACCTTGAAATCAACTGAAACAAAGAATGGAAATTATACTTAAATTCAGCATTTTGATCAACAAAGCATGCAATAAACAACTTCAATTAATACCAGTGCCTTATCCAAGGTCACAGAGTCATCTAAACTCAAATAAGACTCCTCAAACAAAACATCTTTATGCTTCCTGTCGGCTTGGTTTCTATTAATCCTTGTATATGCCTGACACCTACAAGAATTCAATCATTCCAAACTAAGCTATGGTCATCAAAATTCAAAGTTCCTTCCAAAGAGTTTACTAGTATGAGTGATCCCCACATCTTTAATTTCCCTCCTAAGGAGAAAAGCTAACGAACACTTCTACTAAAATTTCTTTGCAATTCCATTCAAACAAAACAACCCTGGATTATTCAGAATGAAAGTAGTAAACAAATTTGTAAACACACTTGAAGAAAACACAAAGCTTTACTCAAAACTGATGGTCTGTATATTGATATTTAGTTCAAGAAATATTACAATAAATTTTGAATATTCTCCATTAGACTTAGAAAAGCTTAGATAAATTTTTGCAGCGTTTTCTTACAATTTTTTGCGATCTTTTTTCCTCTAGTCCTAGTATCCATTTATAACAACATGGATGCACAAAGCTTCGGACTTCTCAAGGAGAGTTTGTTACAATCATTTCTTTCAAAATAAAGAGGTTACAAGCTTTTCGCAAAAATAGTTACAAGCTCTTTTCAGCCTCTGCAGTTCCTTCAACAAGCTGTTCAGTTGTAACCTCTTCTGTCTTTTCAAGGGTGCTCTCTGACTGTTCCGGATCATGGGTGGCATATTTAGTTGTCCACTCACCATACACCTCTTCTGTCGGCCATGAGAAATTAATCACTTTATCTTTAGTCTTAGTCAACCTTTTCCAAGAATTTCTCATTTTGTTGACTTCTGAATTAAGAAAACCATAATGTGACTTAATTTTCTCTATCTCTTGTATTGTCACAACAAATAAAGAAGCATCATCAAGATCAATAATTCCTTTAACTCTTACTTACAATTTAGCTTCTATCTCCTTAAGCCACATTTGTTTGTCCTTTAACTAATCCGGGCTAGCAAAAACTCCTGGGAGCAACTCAAAAACTTCATCAGTGTACTCCTTTTTGCACAAATTTACCTTCCTATCAACATTATCCACTTTTGTTGCTAATTGTACTAAGATTTTAGCGACATCAAAAGTGGATTTAATGATGGGATTGGCCCTTGCTTCATCGCAGGATACACACATAAACTCTAAATCTTGCTCCCTAGGCCTCCATCTATCAAAAATAGGCGTCAAAATGGCCTTGTCTCTCTTGAGCTCATTCCATATTTCCATAATTTTACCTACATTGTTGTAGAGCAATGAGGCATTTATTGTATCTACAAAACTGGAAATTGTAGCCCTTACTTTCTCCTCATATTTCTTTGCATATAAGGCCTGAGCCTGTTTCAAGTTTTCTAATTCTTGGGGAGTGATTTCAATCATTTGAGAGCTGGAGGGTGTTGGAGATGGTGGAAATTCAATGATAGGGCTAGTAGGTGGAGGTCTTGTAGGAGAAGAGGAAATCATCAGTGTTGAAGACTCACCTTGTTGGTATTGTCCAGTCAATTGGCTCTACAACTTGGCAATGATGCTATCCTTACCTCTTACCTCCTCCTTGGCATTGTTATAAGCCTTCAAAACTATTTCCAACTTAATTTGGAGGGCCTCTTTCTCTTTGGCTTCCTTCTCTGCTACTGCAACACTAAATTTTGTAGTCTCTAACATAGTGCTAGCAGCCTCCACTACCCCTGTACTCTACACTCTCTTCACCATCATTCCACCAAGGTAACTTGACCCTGGCGTGTCTTTGCTTTTTTTACTCTCATTTCTCTTGAGAGACCACATGACGAGTGCAACATTGTCCTTATTGAAAGTAATCCCCTCCATGGGTTTAGTCTCTTTTCTTACTGCATCTAGTACTAGGGCATCTACTATATCCCATTCGGGTAAGATAAGAACTCCAGCTTGTGCTACCATATCTCTTCCCTGCTCAGAGGTGATGGTTTTGAATTCTTCCATCATCTCTTGCTTTATTTCCTCTTCCACTAGGGCTGGATCTTTATTGGGCTGCTCAACCTTTCTCGTTTCACATCTAGAATTATATTTATCTATGTGTTGTTTCCATATATACTGCATAAATGCTTCTGATGTGACAAAATTGTTATCAGCTAAAAAGGCACTACTTGCCTACTTTATCTTAGGATCCCACTCCTAGCCTTTAAGTTCAGTGGTGGTGATATCCATTTCAGTAGCAATGGGTTCTTCTAGCATTCCTTCCTCCACTTCATCATGAGTGTATGGAATTTCCCCTAGACTACCTAACTGTAGGAGTTGCTCGGCTGCTGCTTGCTCATTTCCTATATGGATAGGGGATTGGGATGGGGAATACAAAGGTGTATCTGATTGCACTTCTTTTCCCACCCTTTGCTTCTTTGGGCTTTCTTGGATGTCAATGACATCTTGTATCTTCCTCTTTCCTTTGGAGGTAGAGGGCTCCCCTGTTGTAGGCATCAACACACTATAACTGGATTTCTTATGCAGTGTGTAATCACTAGGAGGGATTGCCTTGCTGAAAGCTGACCTACTTAGGATCATTCTTGCTTTCTCAGGGTTGCTCTTGATTATAGCTTCCCTCTTCTCCTTCAGCATCTGCATCACATCTTCAAAGCAAACAATCAAAAACTTTATTTTCTCTTCCAGTGGGAAAAAGCTAGACAATGGGTCATAGCTGGCATCAAACTGATGCACAAAATCCAAGGCTTTCTTATAAGCCACCCACTTTTCTTTCCTTAGCTCCTGCTCATCTAGATCAAACTCATTTCTGATGAGGTCTTCAGGAAACTGGAATTGATGAGGCCTACCTCTGCATGCTACCTTCTTCCTAAACATACCGTTGAAGAAGTCTTTTGGATCAACACACCTGGACACTACAGTGGACAAATGATAAGGCTTGAGGAAATCTTCAAAGCAATTGCAGCCTCCCTTTGTTATTACAAATTGGTGGGCTATGGTAGCTGCAGGGAAAATAGTCCCTTTACCCCTGCCTATCAACTTTGCCTCTTGTAAGCCACCAATTTGTCTAAGGATCTCTATGATTCCTACTTTGAGAGGGACCTGGTAAGGTAACAAAAATGGGGTGCCTCTGAAACCAAAAACTCTAAAAATTGTGGAGACTAAATACAAATAAATGTCACCCCAGTAATGAACAATTTCTATGTTCTCTGTGAATTCTTTTGGTCTTATGAATTCTAGAAGAACCTTGGGGATCCTTGGGTTCTCAGAGTAGAGGAGAGTCCTTATTTTGGATGCAAAATATTTATCAAACTTCAAAAAACTGGCATCCTCTCTATCCCATGACAACACAGTACTCCATAATTGTACTGACATTTTTTCTCCTTCATTCTCCTTAACAAGGTCTAGTCCATTGGCAAAGTAATCACCACCTTTGAAGAGAAAAAGATGTATCAAGAGTGAGTACCATCCGAAAGGCCTATCCACCTTTCCATTCTTGATTCCTATTAACCCTCCATGGATAGCATCAACAATAAAAGAGGCATAATCAAATGTAATTGCAAGAGAAGGATTCAAAATCTGGGCAATCATTAACAAGTAATGATTCGGCATATTTGCTTCAACATCTTCTCCCAAAACTTGGTAAAGTGCCCAATACATTCCTTTGGCCCTCAAGGTGAACATACTTAATGAAAAGGGCTCTTGTGTGTTGGGTCCTACAACTGTTAACCCTCCTATTTTCATGAAAAACTCCTTGAGAGGCCCATTCCTGAAATGACTCCTCTGTGCACTGTAAATTTGGGCTAATGATGTGAAATTTATAGGTTCTAGAAAGTTTGTGAACTCATTAAGCCCAAATGCTATCCTAAACTCTTCAGCATTAATCTCAACAAGGCTTTTCCCATTTACATCTCCAATGCTTCTTGTGACTGGATCATAATTGAGCGCAATTTGGGTCAGCAAGTCTGTGTCCATAAAT
Organism: Cryptomeria japonica; assembly: GCF_030272615.1. Classification (NCBI taxonomy): domain Eukaryota; kingdom Viridiplantae; phylum Streptophyta; class Pinopsida; order Cupressales; family Cupressaceae; genus Cryptomeria; species Cryptomeria japonica. The sequence goes on along the minus strand of NC_081414.1, from coordinate 626,725,122 downwards.
ACCCTTGGGACTACCAATTTCCCAAAATCTAATTCCCAGATACTGTTTTGTGTTGCAGGAGAATTTCTCATTCCGAATCCAACTTTAAACAACCCCAACCCAGACAATCTAACCTGTGGGTCTCTCAACCAGTTACCCTTGTCATATAATCCTTCTCCTATCTTTAAATAGGGAGCCTTGGGCACTAACTCTTTTGCCTTTGAAGCTTGATTAGTTGAGAACGTCAACTATTCTAAAAAATCATCACAGACACTCCTTTCTGAGTAGTTAACTTTGCCAGAAAACTCTCTTTTAGGAGCCATTTTGAAAACGTATAAAATGAATACCACTCCTAAACAATTCTATGATGAATCAATTATCTTACTTAAAACACTACACAGGAGTTGCTACACAAGAATACGAGAGAACCTGTTCTTCGCTTGAAGGATTTTGCTCTGCAATTGAACCGACTTGCTCTGTACCTAAAGAAAATAACTCTGCATCTGCTCTCTTGCAAAATCCTTTAAAAGTTATCTCCACCCAGTTGATAGGAAATCAAATTTTGTACTCTGGGCCTTAACTACAACATTGATTCCGTATGCTTCGGCCATCCCTTCAAAATTGAATTCATATGAGAATTCGTATTTTTCACTCCAACGGATCACAATGTTCCTGCAAGTGTTTGATTTTGCTCTTTCGCAACTTTGCAAAGCATAACTATCGGGCAGCTTACTCCTGGGAAATAGCACCGACCGTCCGATCAAAAGAAAGTTGATTGAGTGTTAGATTAACTAACAACTTTGGTTCCGCACCGGGTCCCACTTTTCTATTGGCTAAATGATACCACGTGGCACCCAACCATTGGCCTTGAAATTCCCTTCATAGTCCACTTAACGCTGGCCACGTGTCTTTCCTTTATATCACTAGTTCCACCTTGGCGGGCCCACACTTTCTTCTTAACCACATGTCATCATGACACGTGGATGACTCTCATTTACTCTCGCTATTTCGTAGGGTATAAAGAACGAGCATCTTACCCTTGCAAAATAGCACGTGCTGTCAGATCATCTCTTAAGTTGATCGGCTTTTAACCATCTGAAAAGGCTCTCGGGAGGGGTGGGTCCGCTGACTCATTGTGAACACTTGGCATCTAGTCACCTTCAGAGCTGACTTGTCTTTTTGTTATACGCTGAAAGGAAACCACAGGGCCCCACTTTCTTCTTAACAGCTGTGTCCACCAGGTCATCTCCATCTGTGACCTGACTCACCTCTAGGGCCCGCCTTTTAGCCTTTAATCCTGACCCGCTGACTACTATGACTTGTGCCACGTGCCGCCATTTTACTCACTATCAACAACCAGCTAGACCGTCTATGTGGCATGCCATGTGGTTTTTGCAACTTTGCTAGTATTAAACTACGCGCAACTTCGCCTAGCGAAATAACGCGAGCCGTGGATCTATCCGCGAGATGCGCACTAGTTACTGGGCTCAACAACTTTAGGAGAAAAACATATAAGGCATAAATTTTTTGATTAATTAACATAACCACCTAGGCAAACAATAAGGGGGGACACTTCCTATGACCCCACGACCCATTACTTAAGTGAATAAAGTAACGAAAGATTAGAACTCAAAGGGTTTAAAACAAACACAAGAGGATCCATAATCAAAAACCCTTAAACCCTTGAGGTCTAGAAGAAAGTTGAAGCATTTGGAACTACACCCTATTCAAAAATTCAATAAACCATAGCCAATCATGGGAAAAGAAAAGCCCATTTTTAATTAGTGATAACAAGGTGTCACAAGTAAATATGGACAAGGATGTCTGGAAGTAACGAATTTAGCATATTGGACTCCCCTATTTCCAAGTCATCCTGAACTTCTTGGTGGTACATTTAGAGTGGCATGGCATGCGTAGTTCTGCAGCAAAACAAGATAAACCAGTGGTTTCCTCTGCCACGGTGGAATCTTAATCAACTAGGGGATGAGCTGTCAGCCTATTTGTGGCTATTGTTTTAGTTTATTTTGTTTTAAGAAAACAATTTCTTTAACCTGTGGTTAAAGTGAGGGTTTAGTTATTATGTAACAAACTATGAGCCTGGAGGCTATTTAAGCTAGGAAGTGAGTTTATGTGAGGGTTTGAAAAACTATGATTCTTCAAGGACAAAAAAAAAATTTGTTTTCTGTGAATTTCTTAAAACTGGAATGACTGGTTTATCAATGAAATGTTATGGTGTGAAGTCTTTAAATCTATGCATTTGAGGAATTGGTGATCTCTATTGAGAAATTTGTTTATGTGCATAATATCATTTTCTTATTAGTTATTTCTATGTTTTCTGAATTTATTGTTACCATTATTTATAAGTAAATTCATTGTGGATTGAGTTGTCCTGACCGCCCTTGTCCCGTGAGACGTGAGAGAGAATCGATCAGTGTTCATACTACTATGCATTTGCTTTGCTTTGCTTTGAATTTATGAAATGAACATGTGTGGAAATTGTAATACCCTAAACATGGTCATCTAAACCATGAGCTTCTAATCTCGACAACATCACCAAGGTCCTAACCAAAGGCAATTAAATAAATCTTGAGCACATAATTAATTCTTTAATCATCAAATGTCACATGGCAAATTAATCACTCAATATTAATTAAATCATTCCAAGAAAATCATTTTAAACAATTATCTTATTTATTTTAATTAAATATCCTAGCATATTTAATTAAATAAACCAATTTGCCATTAAATCATCAAAAAGAGGAATTTAATTAAATAAATCAATTGAGCACAAATCTTCAAAAATGGAAATAAATCAAAAAAAGAATTAATTGACCAAGAAAGAATTAAAAATTTGAGAAAAGAAATCAATTGGAGAAAACCTTGAAAAACAAATTAAAAATTGATAAATAATCTCAGAGAAAGCAATGAAAACAATTAAATATTAAAATTGAATGAAATAGAGAATAAATCAATTTTTTCTAATTTTATCTTAATTTTAGTTCAATTTCCTTTAAAACTAAGAAAAGCATCCAATCACATCAATTCACCTGGATTGTGCTTCCTCTTGGAAAATCTTGACCGCTCAACATCATTTGATCTCAGCCATTGGTTTCTTTCTAAATTTTCTATAAATTCAGGCTCTCATCTCTCATTCAAAAAAAGATCGTGGAGGCTAGAGAATATATTGTTATTATGCTGATTTTGCTCTAGGTTCATTGAGAATATTGCATACATATTTAGATCATTTATCTCATTTATTGCTTAAATCTTGTTAGATTAATCTTGCATCCATCTAGCATTAATATCATGCTCATATAGATTAAAATCCTTCATCTTGGTGTTGTTTAGTCATTGGATTGCTTATACAAATCTGAGAGCAATCTTATACTTGCATCTTTTAGAAGGCAATGGGTCGATTTGTTATGGTTTTCGTATTCATGTTTGTATCTGTCTAACCATGCATGTAATGACTTGATTGAAGTGTTGTGTATTGCAGATACAGATACAAGTCCACTTTTCACACACACATTTCTGGCGCCCAACGTGGGGCAGAAAATTTCTTTTTTCGGCCTCAAAATCATTTTTTTTATCTTGAAGGTTTCATCCGTATAGTCTCTGTGAAATATCGTACGAGCAATTTCACTGCATTGTACGACATTATATTGATGCCTACAGTTTATCATACGAAACAAGATTGTATCCTATAAATTGTCGTACGAGTCAAAATATGGACTCGTACGACATACTGATTCTGTTATATTCTATCGTTCTATATTGATTTATGACTCGTATGACATACTGCTTATGCTATCTTCTCTCGTTCTTTGTTGATTTCTAACCCGTATGATAAAAGTGTTGTTTCATTCCATTTTATGAGGATTGTCATACGATTCTGTTTTCTGATAGATTAAAAAAATAGATTACTTTTCAGGGTTTTTCTTGAATTAAATGTTGATTGTGCTAACGCTGACCTAAATTGTCTTCTATCTGCCTGATATTTTCACAGCCTAACCAATTTCTTGCAGGATACTTGTCAAAGAATCTATCAATCAAACATACGCCTATCAAAGAATAAAAACAACATGACTACTAATGCGTTGTTTTTGCAGGATGCCTAAAGAGAAAATCGACCAAATATCGTGTATTCTTTAAATTCATTTTTAGGCACTTAAATTGCTATCTGGTTAAAGAACAAATCTATCTTTTATGTTTTCAGAAAAATATGAGAGGTAGGAAAGTATGCTCTTGTCTTTTATAGACAATAAAAAATCTAGACCCTTGAAGCTTTTTTCTAACTTTTGAGATTTGTGTACCTTTAGTGGGCCTGTCACAGTGGGAAAAAGTAATCACCCTGTGAGAATGACCAAGTGAGTATAGCTAGACCTGAGCATTCCAGCTCACTATAATAAATAGGCCTCTGGTGATTAAAGTCTCAGAGGATGGGATTATTTGAGTTTTCTCTTTGAGATCTCTCATATCGAGCATTTTCTAGGGACTCACGGTCTCAATCACATTTACATGACTAAAACTTGTTTCGGTACCTTGTCAGGATATAGGCCTTAATCATGCTTGCATGACTTCAAGGGGTAATTTCAAACGGAATTCTTGACTAAGAACTATAAGATTAGAAGCTACCCGATTCACCTCCGAAAGGGGGATAATCTTTGTGCAAGAGAGATAGTAACTCTCCCAAGACACTTGCCATATCGTGCCCCCATTAGCATTTGGAGTCGGCTAATACAGCATTGAGAATCCATTGTGTGAGACTCAATAGTCATATTCTGATTAGCTATTGGGTGTGTACCTAAGTCAGCAAGCAAATGTTTTCTTCTCTAAGCCAACTTCCATAGGGTTAGCATGTTGTGATTGAATTATTATATATCTTGCGTGTTTTCTGTGTTTTCATCCCTCAAACTAAAACTAGAATACTAAAACTGAAGAAAACAAAACAACAAACTCAGTGATCAAAACTCTGTCCATGTCACGAACTAGTCCATCCTAGTCAAAAATCAGTCCATCTCAGAATTGGTTATACTCAGTTGTCATACCCAGTCATTGAAAAACTTAGAATTTTTAGTCCCTACTTTGTGAATAGTCATACAAGTCTGGTAAATTTTCATCCTGCACCATATCCTGTGTTGTATGAGTCTACTAAATTGTTGTCCTAAGGTCAATCCTCTGTCATATGAAACCCAACAGTCTATCATTTCAAGCCAAATCCTGTGTCGTATGAGACAGAACTGAACAAAATCATTTGTCATTCGGGACCTACCCATTTATCGTACGGTACTAGGCAGCAATTTGTATGAAAAATAATTGTTGTCATCCTGAAACTATTATACCGTCATACGGTCTCAGAAATATAGTCATACAAGTCTCTGATTTTGCTAGTCCAGAATAGTCAAACCTGTCCAAAACAGTCTACATTGAGCCTCAAAACTGGTTATCATCCCCCTAAGCATAAACAACCTTGATAGTGTACCTCTGCTGTTGTGTTGCATGATTTTTTCGATCATCTTTAAGCTAGTTCAAACAAATATCTTATCAAACCTAAGTTAACTTAGATAACGTCTTACACAGGATAGATCATTCTTGAAACTAGACCAGATCTTAGTTACTTCACTCAATCACTACGTTAAATGAACTACTAGCTACAATTTGATCTTGACTTCTGCAACACATCTCACTCTCGGTCCTGTCGGTTAAAAATGCCTGTTCAAAGAAAAAGCTCTTCTAATTTTTTTTACAAAAGTAAGATATAAAGGAAAAAATATATAAAGCTCCAATTCCCATGGCTGCCTATGCTCAAATGCTTCAAGATATAAAGGAAAAAATATATGACATGGAAATCCAACAAAATAAATCAATGACTCCATTTGAAAAATAAATGTATGATATCAAGTGCGAGAAACTTCAAGCAGTGCTAAAACAATTATGTGATTTGACAAGCAAATACCAACAAATGATTGACAATCAAAAGCCAAATCTCAAACAAGCTCATGAGACACCTTCATCAAGACATAAAGACATTTCCTCCAAATATTCCCTAGATAGACAGTTTACACCTTTGGGGCAATCTATTGAGTCAACTTTGGAAGAGATTCTTAAGAACAATCTTATCATATTACCTAAAAAGACCACATGGGGATGGAAATTTTTGAGTAAGTATTGTGCATATCATAGACAAAATGAACATAAGACTTTGCATTGCATATAATTAAAACATAAGATTCAAGAGATCATTGATAATGGTGTCATTGAAATCAAAGATCCTAATGACTCACCTAAAGAAAAAGAAGGAACTATTTCTAAGCATGATCAAAATCATGAACCTGTGTCTAACAAGGCTCCATATGTAGCCTCCATCCCTTCCATGATGCCTCCATCTCCTAAAAATTCTCAGAAACAATTCCTATTATAAATCAAGATCAAGACACCAAAACTCCTCAATTCCATTAAATGATTGAAAAAGATCTTATTTCACTAGATTCCCATGATGATCCCCTTATACCTTTTCATTTCTTTGGAGATGACCTCCTTCCATCTCAAGAGCAAACCATCCTTCCAAATCCCATTCCTAATCCACTTCCTAAGTAAGATCATGATGCCTCTTCCACCTTTTCAAATGATCTTATTCAAAATGAAGAGTCAAATGCCCTTCCTAATCTATCCAATGGTCCTCTTCCATGTCAAGATCAAAGTATCCCTTCATCTCCTTGTCATAATCCTCCATATCCACCTCAAGGATCCATCATGCCTACAAATCCCTCTCATGATGCTATCATTACTTACATTGCACCTCCATCTCATATTGGACTCATGCCTTCTTTCCAAAGCAAAGTGTATCCTACAAGTCAAAATATTTATAAAGGCAAAGGGGTAGTTCTACACAAGCAAGAAATCCTCCATATTAAAGAGAAAGTTAAAGGTCATGGCCTTAGGGACATTTCTCAAGATGTTGGTATCTCTCATAAATCCTACATTTCTCCAGTTAAATCCAAATACATGCCTTCTCCTTTGTCGCTTCCATCCATTCTAGGTCCCTATATCCCTCCATCCCTTATGCGGGATCAACAAAGGCACACGTCTTTGAGTACCTTCCATCCATCTAAAACACCTCCATATCATTCCTGTCTAACCATGCATCTCCCTCCAAGCAATTTGGCTACCAAAACATAAAAGTCACAAGTGAAGTAATCCACATGTATTCAAGGATCAACATGTCCCATCTAATCGACATGTCAAAACAAAGAAAAATATGATCCAAAAAGAAAAAGAAAAATACAAAATGCCACAAAGGCCCATAAAGAAAGAAGAAAAGTCAAAAGTTATATGGGTTCCTAAGGCACTTGTACAAGCAATGCACTCTAAGGAACTACAAAAGCATGAAAAATCAAAAACCATGTGGATCCCTAAGCGGTTTCTTGAAGCACAACAACCTAAAGAAAAATCAAAATTGGCATCCAAAATTGTTGTTCCTCCATCCAAACCTTCTGATTCTATTCCTCCATCACCTCCTTCATCCATTTTGGGTTCTTATGCCCCAAAATCTGTAACCTTTCCTCCATCCAAATCTCAAAGTCTGAGATTCAATTCTCCTCCATATGTCCACCATCCCTCAAGGTGTGTGCCAATATTGATCTTTCCAACATTTCCATCTATCCATACACAATTCTTCCAACATCCCATCCATTATCCAACACCTCTTTTTCACCCTTCCATCCCTCTTATCCAATCCTTTGCATAAAACCTTTCATTAGTTTCATTCCATTATCCTGCCAACATCTTTGAGCATACCTTCATAGCCATGGTCTATTGCAACTCATATTCTAAGGGTACCATCCAAAGCAGCAAGATGTTGGGGTCCTTCTTCCATCCTATATCATGTCTCCAATATCTTTCAAAAAAAAAATGATGAAAAATGATGAAAAAAAAAAAATCAGAATAAAAGTAAAGAGAAATAAATTCGTCCTTGTGTGAAAACCACTTCTTGTGGCGCCTTGGGCAAGTACCATGATGAAAACCTAGAAAATAGGTGTCATGCATAATCCATTATCCTTTTGCACTTTACACTGGGGGCAAGTTCCATCCATGTACATCCATCTATTATCCTTCTTCCTCCATTATCCTTCATCCTCCATTATCCATCATCCACTCTATCTACATTCATATCCCTTTTCCACCTTTGATCTTGAAAAGGCTAAGGATCCTTGCAGGCTTTATGTGTCCTATCTATTACACTTGATCCAGACCCTTTATCTCCTATCAATTGCTTGCTTACATCCTTCATTACTCTCTTTTGATCCTGCTTATCCTATCTGCCTCCTATCCAAATCTATCCTGATCTTGATCTACACTATGGACAAAATGCAAAAACATGTTTTCCACAAACCTCTTGACATGGCCAGTTCTTTGGACCATATGGCTTCATTACGCTATATCCTTTCTTTACATCATTAAAATCCTTTCTTTACATCACTAAAATCTTTTCTTTACATCACTAAAATCCTTGCTTTACATTGCTATATCTGGACCCTGTGCTTGGATTAATGTTGTGAGATAGTCCTTGAAAGCATCCACCATCATTTGCTTATCCATTCATGCACTCAAAATCCCTTTTACCTTGCTAGACACTAGGGGCAAACATTCGAAAAAATCCTAAAAATAAAAAAAAGTCCTAAAAAAAATTATAAAAATCATACAATGTCCTGAAAAAATCATAAAAATCAGAAAAAGTCCTGAAAAAATTCAAAAAAAAAAGAAAAAAAGAAAAAGAAAAAAAGAAAAAAAAGAAAAAAAAGGGAAAAAGAGAGAAAATGCCTTGGTGAAAACCTGGTAAATAGGCACCTCGGTAAAAAAAATAAAAATGAATCTCTGCCAAGTAGGTGAAAACCTGGTAAATAGGCGCCTCTTGTACTCAAGCGCTCCATCTATCAGCCCAATGTTGGCATTCCTGCTTTCTTGCATATTTGCTTTCGCTTGTACATATTTCAATCACTTTTGTGACATCCTGGTTCATTGGAACCATCATGGCTTGAAACCGATCAATGTCCTAGTCTTAGGTAATCGACAATAGCACATTACATGTCCTAAGTAGTATCAACCAAGTCAACCTTATGTTAGTGAAACCTAGTCGTCCACTCCGAGTTAGTTACCTGACTCCCAACTACTGAGGAATTTTATCACTGACTAAACAAGCAAAACAACATAACGGAAAAAAATCACTAAATAGTTTGAGCTATGAATGAAAATTTTCTTTGTGTGTTGTCTTTTATATTGGTTTTCGATTATTATCCCTCTGAGTAACTCGAAGAAGTCTATCTTGACTAAGAGGAGCAAGGATTGGGGGCATAATATCTTCTTTGTTTTCTGCTTGAAGGAATGATCCCAATGATCTGGAAACATCTGAATGAGCTTGGTGTTTGTGATAATAGCCTTCACATCAAGGTGAAATCACCTCACATACCTCGACTCCGCTTATTTGAATGCTACACGGAGGTTCCCATCATTTCTTTGTCTATTTCGAGGGAATTTCTTTATTGTGCAATTTGGGTCCATGTGTAATCAGTCCAAGGATATGAACGAAAAAAGGGTCATTACGGACAAGATAATTAATATTGTACATGAACAACAAGGAACTTTAATCTACCTGTTATAATTGTAAAATGCTCAATGATGACAAATAAGCTTTTCAAAGTCCAATGACTAGGTTTAGGTTGCATCTCATTTTACATCTCATTTTGCATTTCATTCTGCATCTTGTGAATTTAGAGTGATTTTGGTATGGTAACACTAATCTCTGTATTGTCTGAATGAGAGTTGGAGCTTCATCATTTCTTAGCTAAGTGGTCTCTTTTTCATCATCATTTCTCCGATCGAGTACTTGTGTATTGAGATGTTAGCTGCATACATAAGCATCTTCTATAGATTCATACATTTCACTATCACTCATTTGCATTCATCTTATTGCATAGAAAAATGAAAAATTTGCATTACTCATTCACATTCATCTATTTGCATATGAAAAAAAAACAAAAATAGACATCCACAATCATTTGCATTACATACATTCATACTAAATCTGAAAAGATATGCATACATATAGAATAACGCATATAGAACAACATCTCATAATCAATCAACACAAGTACGATGAAATCAAATCAAGAGCTCATAAATCGACTGTCCTAAGTCCATTTTTGGGATCGAAATCAAAATCTGATGTCAATTCTCTCATCAAAATTTCACAAAGTTTGGACCACTTAGCACCTTTTTTATCAAAAGCTCATTCCCTCTTCTTCAATTTGCGCTCAATTTCTCATGAATCAACACTAAATCTCAATTTCATTTCTACAAATCAACTTTGCGCTCAATTTCTTATCAATCAACACAAAATTTTCAAAAATTCCTTTGAATCAATTTGTGCTCAACACAACTTATCATCGCTAAAGAAATTGCCTATCATCATGTACCCTCGCTATCTTTTGATTTCACTCCTGAGGGGGCATAATTGTGACCTTATGACCTCACATTCTTCAATGTCGAGAAAATTTTCAAATCTTCATCGAAAGTCGAGCAAAACATCTTTTTCAATTAAAGAAAATCAATCAAATAAGACCTCATCGCTAGGGGCATATCAGTTTCATCGCTTCATATCAAGCTGATATTTGTCTTTGTTTGAATCAATCTCTTAATGTTAATCAGTTTCATCGCTTTTCATCAAGCTTATTATTTGTTTAAACTCAATCAAGGGTTTAAAGAGTTTCTTTGATCACACTCAATCTAAGTAGGTGTTCAGTATTCGTTGCTTTGGATCAAGCTGGACAGTTTATCTTCTCTCATTGTATCTTGATCAATCAAGTTCAAGATCAATTTTTATCATCACTCACTGTGTCTAGATCAATCAAGTTCTAGATCAGTAAGATCCACTTCTTGATCAATCAAGTTCAAGTTTGGTATCTTTTGTTTTCTATCGTTCCTAAGTTCAATCAAGTTTGGGAATAGTATCACTTTAATCAAACTTTATTCAACTTTGTCGCTTCGAAACAAGCTGAACAACTCGCTTTCATCTAGTTTGTGATCAATCAAGTTTAGAACTGGTATCTCCAAGACATCAAATTTTCTTTGAACCAATGTGCTACTTGCACATTAATTCAAAGACGGGCAAATGTAATACCCTAAAAATGGTCATCTAAACCATGAGCCCCTAATCTCAACAACATCACCAAGGTCCTAACCAAACGCAATTAAATAAATCTTGAGCACATAATTAATTCTTTAATCATCAAATGTCACATGGCAAATTAATCACTCAATATTAATTAAATATTTATTTAATTAATTAAATCATTCCAAGAAAATCATTTTAAACAATTATCTTATTTATTTTAATTAAATATCCTATAATATTTAATTAAATAAACCAATTTGTCATTAAATCATCAAAAAAAGGAAATTAATTAAATAAATCAATTGAGCACAAATCTTCAAAAATGGAAATAAATGAAAAAAAGAATTAATTGACCAAGAAAGAATTAAAAATTTGAGAAAAGAAATCAATTGGAGATAATATTGAAAAACAAATTAAAAATTGATAAATAATCTCAGAGAAAGCAATTAAAACAATTAAATATTAAAATTGAATGAAATAGAGAATATATCATTTTTTTCTAATTTTATTTTAATTTTAGTTCAATTTCCTTTAAAACTGAGAAAAGCATCCAATCACATCAATTCACCTGGATTGTGCTTCCTCTTGGAAAATCTTGACTGCTCATCATCATTTGATCTTAGCCATTGGTTTCTTTTTGAATTTTCTATAAATTCAGGCTCTCATCTCTCATTCAAAAAAAGATCGTGGAGGCTAAAGAATATATTGTTATTATGTTGATTTTGCTCTAGGTTCATTGAGAATATTGCATACGTATTTAGATCATTTATCTTATTTATTGCTTAAATCTTGGTAGATTAATCTTGCATCCATCTAGCATTAATATCATGCTCATATAGATTAAAATCCTTCATCTTGGTGTTGTCTAGTCACTGGATTGCTTATACAAATCTGAGAGCAATCTTATACTCGCATCTTTTAGAAGGCAATGGGTTGATTTGTTATGGTTTTCATATTCATGTTTATATCTGTCTAATCATGCATGTAATGACTTGATTGAAGTGTTGTGTATTGCAGATACACATACAGGTCCACTTTTCACACACACAAAAATAGGAGTCTATGAGCTCTTATTTGGAATAGATCTTCAAAATATTCTTACAGTTTTGTTGTGAAAGCATTCCTTTGTGTTTATGAATGAATGTTGAAGCCTTTTCGTGCTTTCTAGTTAAAAGTGTATTCATTTTAAAGTTTTCTGCATAAAAATTCATTGCAAATATCACAAGGAGCTGCCCTCTAATGTAGAGGATGGATTTGTAATCGGTTCATCCAATTGTTGGTTTATTTGTTTTCCTTTAATAAAGGGGTGTATAAGAGTCATATTATTATTCAAAGAAAGAAACATTGTAATTTGAAGAAAGGGGCAAATCTGTTAACCAACATTAATAAAAATAATATCATCAACTAATGCAACATATACAACTAGAATACTCATAACCATTAAATAATTGTCTACTAATTATGCACATAATCAATTTAAAGCATAATAATTTGAACACAATACACAAGTAGAAATAAATATGACTCATCAATTAACATTCACTAGAGTATCTCAATGACATTACTTAAAGTATCACTAAGAACATAGCATCATGTTTGCTACAATAATCCAAAACATTCTAACATTTCCAACATTTACTTCTTACAATAACATAAGAGAAAATCCATCAATTTAACTACCATGAATACATCCAATTATAACAAAAATACCATTAAACCCCTTAGATTCATTTTAAGAGCACCAATTCAAATGTTCCTAATCTCCCATTCTCTTATTTACTAACATACCATCGTTATCCCATTACTAAAGATCTCCTACAACATATCTAACCCATTTCCTTTAATATCACTAGTCGTATACATCAACATAATACTAAATGCATAACCATATCTAAAAGGCAAGTACAAGAAGGAAATAACTTCTTTTCCAACTAAGAACATATATTGTATTCCATTCAAGACTAATCCAATGATATCCTTTATTCAATCACGAATCCAAATTCTTATTTTTACAAATAATGAACATCCAAGATACAACATAGGTTCAACAAGAATATCAACATCATAACCTATTACAAGAATCGTGATCACAACCTATTACATCATCCCCATTATATATGAATGTACAAGATCCTCTTACATCAAGATACATAGTTCTTATTCTACAAATACAACTATTTCTTGAATCCTACTAATGTAAACGCCACATGAATCACAATACATCAATTTGCTGCAAGAACCCATCTGTAAGATGAAGAAATAAGAAGCCACATCCATGCACACAAACATCCAATGAAGATCATACCAATGGAAGAAGGCATCAGACTATGTGGAACCAATGAGGAACCACCCACCATTCAACTGAGAGTGACACAAGGTCCCACACATGCTGTAGACCTAGGATGACACCTAACAATCCAAGAGATCTCAATAAGACAAACACCACAAGTGAAAAGAAACCACACATACAATAATCCAAATGATATCACATGGACCAATAAAAAACATAAAACTCCTAGATAACAGTCACAACCTTGACATAAGGAACAAGAAAACATGTAGGGAAGTGATGCAGGAGCATCCCCGGTTCTTGGAAATCTTGCATCAACCAAAAATATTTCCTTCTGTTTTGCTTTCTGTTTTGTAGTTTCAGCATTTCATTCTGCATTTTATGGAATTGGCTCACCGGATCTTGAGGAGTTGGATTTTTCTTCAGGATTTGATCATCTACCTTATTCCAAAACCATGAAGCATTTGGATCATTTTCTAGAAAGTTATCACTATAGGTTTCCGAGATAGTTTTTCTGGTACCGATTGCTTGGACCTATTTGCATTTGTAATCTATTGAAACCTACCGGATCCCTTTCGTAGCTTGCAGAGCCCTAAATGTTGATTTCAATGTTCTTTGGCATGTGGCTGACCTTCCCTTTGATGTACACTTCATCCTTTGGATTTTCTAGAGGAATTTCTTTGGTGGAGGCCGACCTTGTTGTTTTACACGTTAGGTCTTGTTCTTCGGCATTTGATCTCTTTTGGGCCGAACAGATCCCCTTGGATCGTATAAATCATTGTAATTGAGCATTAGAAAAGAGATAAGTTAAGATATAGACTATAGAAGATAAATCTTAAGATTTGAGGTCCGGATTATGACCTGTACTGTAGTTAAGCATGTTTTAGCAGGCCAGTGAACTAGTTTTTGTAACCTGGTTGTTACTGGTTGACTGTAAATAGTTTTGCATGATATAATTCATCCAATTCTACATCACCTCCATCATATCCTTGTGTTTACTCTTGTTGAGTGGTCCAGATTGATCTCTTTGAGGTCCCTCCCAATCGGTGACTATACCAAGTGGTATTATAGTGAGATTTCATTCCAAAAATTGTGTTGTCCTGTGAAATTTTGTTGTAGGGTGGTAGACTGTGGATCCAACTTGCAACTATAGAGGAGTGGCATGAAGATGGCACAAAGAGGAAATAGGAATGGTGGAGCATGTGGGAATGCACACCCTACTGTGATGGAAATCTTGCAAGGAATTGTAGCCCACTTGGAAGACTTTGAGACAACCCAGATAAGAGGCCGACATATTGAAGATATGAATGAAGAAGAAGGAGAACAAGCCCTAATAGAACAAGTAAACCCACCAGCAATTGATCCGGATGAAGAGAGGATTTTGAGGGTTTTGAGTAGGGCGAATACTAAGCCTCATTTTACCCCGCCGGAATATGATGGAAAGTTGGATTTAGATGAATTGATGGATTGGATCTCGGAGATGGAGAAATATTTTGATTTTGAGAACACAATAGAAGAAAGAAAGGTGAAACATGCATGTACCTAGTTGAAAGGTCATGCATCTCTTTGGTGGGAGCATTCACAGGTTGATAGCTAGAGAAGAGGTAAAGAAAAGATCAATACATGGGATCAGATGGTTGCTAA
Source organism: Cryptomeria japonica (assembly GCF_030272615.1). NCBI lineage: Eukaryota > Viridiplantae > Streptophyta > Pinopsida > Cupressales > Cupressaceae > Cryptomeria > Cryptomeria japonica. Next base: position 626,710,039 of record NC_081414.1, on the reverse strand, counting down.
GTTGAAATCAAAACTTATTTCAGCTTATTATCAAGTGAATCTATTTTGAAAGTTGCAGAATTTGAGGCAAAAGAAATCTAGTGTGAAGGAGTACATTGAAGCATTTTACAAGTTGAATATCAAATACAGACATGTTGATGATGAAGTTGAAAAAGTTGCAAGATATTTGAATGGATTATGGATGTCTATACAAGATGAAATCAGCTTGATTAAATTGCAGAGTGTTGAAGAAGCTTACAAGTATGCCTTGAAAGCAGAAGAGAAAATGAAAAAAAGACATGAGCAGAGACAGAGAGGTAGAGGTGGAAAGTTTTCCGGAGGAATATTTAAAAGGAGGAAGAGGATATACCTAAGGTAGAGGAACTTGTGTGGACCAAAATAAGGACAAGGAAGTGATAAAAGAAGGTAATTTATACTGGAAAGATGATATAAAATTCTATCAAAGGAGAGAACTAGATGGCTACCAGAAGGAGAATTTTGGAAAAGATGACAGAAGAGAAGACAAGAGAATGTTTAGAGGAACTTTCTATAAGTTTGGAGGAGAATGACATCATGCTTTTAAATGTAAGAAGATAAAGAATACTGGAAGAATAGAAGTGGTGGAAGAAAACCCCACCAGATCGGCTAATAAACTAGAAGATGGATAACTATTGATGATGAGGAGAGATTCATGTCATACTAGAGGACATGAAGAGCCCTTGCAGAGGAACCATTTGTTCAAGACCAGATGTAAAGTATCCGATAAGTGTTGTAAAATTGTTATTGATAGTGGTAGTTCAGATAATCTTGTTTCAGAAGAGACGGTGAATAAGTTGAATTTAGAAAGATTGAAATAGCCTAAGCCTTATCAAATAGAATGGACTCAGGATGATCATAAGTTGTTGGTAAGTGAGGAATGTTTGGTGAAATTGAAAATTGGTAATTATCATGATGAAGTCTTGTGTAATATTATGCCTATGGATATTTGTCACATTTTGTTGGGTAGACCTTGGCAGTTTGATAAATAGACAATACATGATGGGAGAAAGAATACATATACTATTGTGGCCAATGGGATGAAGCAAACCTTGCTCCCCTTGGAGGAGCCTTTGAAGAGTGAAGTTTGTATGAATGCTAGAATCTGTTTGGTGGATTGAAGGAAATTCTTGGATAGAATGAGACATGAGAATGTGTGTTTTTCCTTAGTTCCTAAGAAGACTGAGAACCCAGAGCATGAAGAAAAACAATCAAAAGAGATAAAGAGTTGCTGATGAAGTATGAAGACATCATTTTAGATAATGTGTCTGATGGATTACCACTTGTGAGAAGTATTAGTCATTGTATGGACCTGATTCCCGGAGCTAGTTTGCCTAACAAACAAAAAATCAGCATGACATGCATTTTTTTTTAATACATCTTTTTGGTCTTAATCAAATATTCAAATGAACACTGGGCTTTATTGCAAGAACCCTTTATCAGGCTTGAACCAATGACTTACACCTTACCATGTATTTGTAGATATGAATAATCTAATGGGGAGGCACACCGGATGACATCAATAGAGAATGAAGAGTTGAATAGACAAGTAAAGGAGTTGTTGAAGAAAGGTTTGATCAGAGAAAGTATGAGTCCTTTTGCAGTACCAGCAGTATTAACACTTAAGAAGAATGGAGAATGGAGGATGTGTACTGATTCTAGAGAAATAAACAAGATCATAGTTAAGTAGTGATTTTCATTGCCTATGATGGATGACATAATGGATTGTTTGAGTGGAGCCAAATACTTTACAAAGATAGACTTGAAGAATGGATATCATCAGATCAAAATCAGAGAAGGAGATGAGTGGAATACAACATTCAAGATAAATGAAGAACTATATGAGTGGTTGGTGATGCCTTTTGGATTAACTAATGCACCAAGTACTTTCATGAGGTTGATGAATGAGGTATTGAAGAAATTCTTAGGTAAGTTTGTTATTGTATATTTGGAGAACATTTTGATTTTTCAGTAAGACAAAAAAGGAGAATTTGTTGCATCTAAGACAAGTTTTGTAGAGGTTGAGAGAAGAAAAGTTGCTAATAAATCTTAAGAAGTGTACTTTCATGAAGGAAGAGTTAGTCTATTTGAAATTTGTGATATCTGAGGATGGTTTGAAGATGGACCCTAAGAAAGTAAAAGCAATTGTTGAATGGTCTACACTAGAAAGCATTGGAGAGGTAAGATCATTTTGTGGATTGGCTAGTTTCTACCAGAAGTTTATCAGAAATTTCAGTTCAATTTGTAACCCTATGACTGAGACAATGAGGGATGATAGGAAGGAATTTAAGTGGACCACCAAAGAAAACAAAAGTTTTAAATTAATGAAGCAAAAAGTGACTGAGCAACCTATGTTAGCTTTACCAGATTTCAACAAAGTATTTCAAGTGGATTGTAATGCAAGCAGAACAACAATAGGAGCAGTCTTGAGTCAGTAAGGGAGAGCAGTAGCTTATTTCAGTGAGAAATTGAATGATTCTCAAAGGAGATATTCAGTGTATGATCAAGAATTTTATCCCATAGTTCAATCCTTGAAGAAGTGGAGACATTGCCTATTGCCTAAGGAGTTTGTGTTGTATATGGATCATCAAACTTTGCAGTATTTGAAAAGTCAAAGTAAGTTGAATCAGAGACATATGAGATGGGTATATTTTTTGCAAAGTTACACCTTTGTGTTGAAGCATAGAAGTGGGAAATCTAACAAAGTTGATGATGAATTGAGTAGAAGAAGGAATTTGCTGACAAAGATGAGAGTGACAGTATTAGGATTTGAGGAGTTCAAGACCTTGTTTAATGATGACCTGGATTTTGCAGAAACTTGGAGAGCATGTAGAGAACTAGTTACAGTAGATAGAAGCAAGTGGTTGGATTACTTCATTCAGGATGAGATGATATTCAAAGGAGTTTAGTTGTGCATACCTAAGAGTTCTATGAGGGAGAATATGACAAAGGAGAAACATAGTGGAGGATTAGCCAGACACTTTGGTGTTGATAAAACAATAGCATTGGTGAGTGAGCATTACTTTTGGAAACAAATTCTTAAGGATGTTAGGGAATATGTGCAAAGTTGTAGATTTATGAAGTAGCAAAGGGTAGTAGTCAGAATGTGGGATTGTATAAACTTTTGATAGTACCAGAGAGACCTTGGGAAGATATAAACATGGATTTCATACTTGGATTGCCTAAAATATAGAGAGGGAATGATTCTATATTTGTGGTAGTGGACAGATTCTCGAAGATGGCTCATTTCATACCTTGTAAGAAGACATCAGATGCAGTGCATATAACCGACCTATTTTTCAAGGAACTGATAAGATTACATGGATTACCTAAGAGCATAGTTTCAGACAAAGATACTAAGTTTGTTGGTTATTTTTGGAGAACACTTTGGAAGAAGATGAAGACAAATTTGAAGTTTAGTTCTACTTTTCACCCACAGATTGATGGACAGATGGAAGTAGTTAACCGGAGCTTGGGAAATTTGTTAAGATGCTTAGTTGGAGACAAAATCAAAAGTTGGGGTTTGATTCTTGCACAAGTAGAGTTTTCCTACAATAAATCATTAAACAGGAGTACCGGAAGGAAACCTTTTGAGATTTCTATCACAACACACCCTAGAGGTATATCAGAATTAAGAGATATCAATAGTGAAGACTAGAGAAGTGCACAAGTAGAAGAATTTGCATATCACATAAAAGATTTACATACTCAAGTTAAGAATCATTTGGAGGACATGAACAACAAGTATAAGGAGAAAGAAGATGAGAAGAGGATACACAAGGAATTTGAAGGTTAGCGATGAAGTGATGGTGTATTTAAGAAAAGAGAGATTCTCGGTTGGAACTTATAACAAGTTGTAGATGAGGAAGTTTGGACCTTGCAAGATTTTAAGAAAGTTAAGTTCTAGAAATGCATATGAAGTGGAGTTACCAGATAGTCTCAGTATTTCACCTATATTTAACATTGCAGATCTACATCAGTATCATGAACCATAATTTAGTGAGGATATTATTGTAGACTTGGAGAAACAGTTTCCCCGGAAGGAACTGGATCAGATTGAAAATATTTTGGATAGTAGGATTGGGCATAGTACCTAGAGAAGTCAATATAAGGAGTATCAAGTAAAGTGGAAAGGCAGACCAGTTGAAGATGATGGTAAGATGAAAGAATAAGTATCTGGTAGAATACTAAGAGGGGGGAATGAATCAGTATATTGAAAAACTGATACAAAGTTCCCAAACTCAAACTCAGTCAATCAAAGTAAACATATCTCAGTCAAGATCAATATTCATAGGAATACTTGACATTAACCAGTTTAACTGTTATGACAACTTTAACAGTAAACACCTTCAATCTTGTAAACATAAACAATGCTTAATCATAACTCAACATATTCATCTCTCAATGCTTATACTTAACATGCTTTATCAAAAGTAAATCAAATCAACAAATAAGATCACAACCACAAAAGCATTCACCACTTGACACAAATGTTTATACGTGGAAAACCCAAATAGGTAAAAACCATGGTGAGATGGGACTCACAAGGATAGCTATATGAACTCTTTCAAAGTTTGCCCTATTAGGAGTCAAATCCGGTTAGAGCTTTACAATAAGTTCTGTTAAGAACTAAATTTGGTTAGGAATCACCCAGTTAAGGGATTTAGAAATATGCCTTGTTAGAAGCACAATACCCTGTTAGGATTAACCTCATTGGATGATTTAAGAATCCAAGCTAATGGACCACTTTGTTAGAGAATTTAATGAGTAACGAAGCTTGTTAGAGCTTACCTGGTTAAGGGATTTTACTTCTGCTATAATTGTTATAAAACAACAGGTTTTTCTTGATTTGTCTAAGTAGCACTATTTTGCTTAATGTAATGCCCATACCCTAGTTAGACTTGTAAAAACCCGTTTAACCTTGATTGACTTCCTATGTGGCATTCTTGAATGATAGATTAACCGATATGCAATGTGTAGTTTAGATAATAGAAATAAATTGTGCATACTTATTATTGTGCTTTTGCATCGATTCTCGTGTAAATGTAATTGTTTCCTAACCCTTGAGATAAATCTTGAGCTAACGCCTTCATTGAATATGTATATGTATATGCATGCTTGTATGAATTCATAGGTGCAGGAGATTTGCAGGTACAACATCGCTTAGGGCAAGGTTCATCTCCTTTGGAATTTGCAAGGTTGAGTATGCTCTTTCATCTTTTGAATTCGGATTTAGTGGTCATATAACTCTCGTCTTTCCTTAGCCATGGTTAGGTGAGCTTCGTGTGTGGATTCGTGGGGCTTGCGTTTCATTGGGATGCATGTCGAGAGATTTGGAGGGCTTCCTCGATTTGCGTGCCTCGCGCGAGGTAAGCGAGGTTTGTTATCCTAAGTATTAAATTCAAAATTTATGAGTAGGCGTACACAATAGTGATATAGGAATTTAAATAGGTAGCTTCTTTTATATGATTAATCTTTAATTTAAGAGATTTCCTTAAATTATTAATGTAGCAGGCTTAAGGTATTTAACTAGGGTTATTGTGCTCATTTACGCGTTTGTAACATTTACGCATTCGTAGTTGAAAAATTAGAATAAATTAAACTCTTGCATTACATTAGTCATGTATTTAAAAAAAAAAAAAAATGTCTCTTTATTTTGTTGTAGCGAGTTAATTTAATAGTTAATTTTAATAACTACGATTTTAATGAATTATGCGTTTTGGAAAGGAAAAAAATTAAAAAGTCAATTGAGAGATAGAAATAAATTACGCATTTTCGCATTTGGAAGGAAAAGGGTAAATTATTATTATTTAAAAGAAATTATTTCTTTTTACTTGTAAAGTCGATAAAGTATAAAAGTTTGACTTTTAGAAAATTAAATTAATCAAATGCCTTAACCCGGGTCAATAGTTCCGAAATATAAAAGTAGCTCTAAAATTAATACTGAGGAATTAAAAATTTAAAACTCAATAAGAAAAAGAAGCATTTTAATTTTAATAAGGGAAAACATATAAGATTAATAAATAATGGTAATGAATGACTTCCATTTGGGATTTTCATTCATTTTATTTTAAAAAACAAATGCCTAATTTCGAAATTAAAAATTAGGGCAAAATTAGGGCCTTTTCTTTTTAACCTAGTTTGGTAAGCATTTTGGGGGCTTCTTGGCTTGAGAGGTTTTTTTTGAAGAAAAATGGGGGATTTGCAATGGAGCAGCAGATTGGGGAAACTCTTCACCAAGATTCATGCCCGGGATTGCACTATGAGGTAGGATTTGAATCTACCTTTCTACTTCTTGTTTTTTTTTTTTAAAAAAAAGAGAGAATATTACTCATGAATGTGTTTTCTTTGAAGAATACTTGCAGTTGTTCTTTCAAGCTTGGTTGGTTTAGAGGGAAGATTCGTTCTTAATAGACTTTGTGTTTAAATTTGATGAGGAAATATAGTTTTCCCACAATGATGTCTTCTTCCTTGGGAAAATCTGATAAAAGAATGGGGCTGTGAATAAGAAATGAACAAAAAAGAAAAAAAAGATAATAGTAAATACAAAATGGGAGATTTCTGGAAGATATGGGGGCTGGGGTTTTCTTTCAAAATGGGGGGGAATGCTGGTTAAGGTTTTTTTAATCCCTGTCTCAGGGTGCATGGTGTGTTTTGGAAACCTATTATTTGTTTTTGTTTACTGTTTTTAAATGTTTTAAAAAAATATATATATACATAAATCCAATGAATGAAAACCTCACTACATTTTTTTTATGGCAGCTTGGTCTGTGGCTGCTGTTGCAGTTTTAACAGCAAAATTTTAAAAAGAAAATAAAACAAAAAAAATAATAATAATATGAAACTTACCCTATCGCCCCCCCCCTGTGGTCCCGTGGCCACGCAGGGTTTCCCCTGCGCCCACAGTGGGCCGCAAGGAATTCCCTGCGTCCACCGTGGCCGCAGGGTAAAACCTGCGACCATGATGGCCGCAGGGAAACCCTGCGTCCCACCGTGGTTCGCAGGGAACACCCTGCACGAACCCTAAGGCTACGTGCCTTCCTCTCTTCGATATTTTAAGTTTTTTTTTGTGTATCATTTCATTGTAGTTTTAAAATGGCTTTAGTATTTAATAAAAAGACAATGCAACGAAATAAGCCTTGATTAATAATCGTGTAATAAAGAAAAAAGGTTGGGGAATTATAATTTTCAGTGAATAATGTTTATATATATATATATATACATGTATATATATATATATATATATACATGTATATACATATATATATATATATATATATACATGTATATATATATATATATATATATACATGTATATGTATATATATATATATATACATGTATATATATATATATATATATATATATATATATATATATATGTATGTGTGTGTGCGCGCTAAACACGAAGCTCGCATATAATATGCAACAATAAGGAAAAATTAGGCTGATAAGCGAATTTAAGATTAATAAAAGGAAATTAAACTTGGTTCATTTATATCATTTATATTCAAAACTCAATCGCTCTTATGATATTTAATCTCTGATTTGCTAAATAGCATATTTGGGTTCTAGAGATGCAACATTTAGTTGACCCCTACTATAATACAAGTTACTAAATTCATGTGGTATAACATACTCGAGTTAATGTTTATTATTGACATGGAATAAATAGTGATGGTGGTTTAATGCGAGTTTTAAATAAAAGTTAATTTAGCTAGTATACCGAAGTATCGACATTATTAGTCAGAGCTATATGATAAAACGAATACCTCTACCGGTTAATGCCTATGCCGAATTAGACCTCTATTATTGATTTTGGTTATGTAGTGGTAAGGTTTGACATGACAGTGTTTGGTTGCAAGTTGGACAAGCCCCTAGTTAGGGTACTGTCAAACAATAGAATTTAGGTTTGTTGTCTTCTTTTGTTATGATTTAATTTGACCGTCTTTAAAAGGGATCACTATGTAATAATCTAACGAGGTAGATGTGGAATGGTGTATGTGTTCGCCTAAAAGGCAAGATTATAAAGACATGTAAATATGTAACCTTAACTTTATTAAATGCCAAAGGGGGTCTTGCAGTTGAGCAGACCCGGAGATGTAGCCCATCCGGGGTGAACTCCGAGATCATACCTGTGTTATGTGATGTTTTTTAGCGTACTTGTTTTATGTTTTAAATTATCATGTATGGTTGTACTCTTGCATGAGTGTATGGTGGAAATTTAATGAATTCAAATTTAAGTGCATAACATTATTCATATGGATAAACGTAGTTATTTAAGTTCATAAAACATTGTGAATTATGATTATGGCAAGTATTTAAAATATTGTAATTAAAGTTGTGGAAAAAGTAATTTGAGAATGTTAAATTAAATTGTAATAGTGGAAAGAATCTTGCTGGAATACTTTATTGGAATAACTTGATATTAAGTATATAAATGGAATGAATGCAAAAAGGAAACAAAGTTAAAATTTAAGTCACAAACTTGTAGATGGAAATCCAGAAGATGAACATCATATAAATAACTATCTTCCACCTTAGAAAATGAATCACGCCATGTCAATTATGTTTCATTGCATTGAACGAATTTGATAAGTTATTTCACGTTTTAATCCTAACAATAATCCTCACCAGATTTATTTTATAATTGGGTGAACTCAATTTGACCTCCTTATTCTAATCTTTATAAAAGGAATCCCTCATGATTGCTAAAGTTGATCTAAGATGGGAAATAATTGATTTGTTGTTGAAACGTAAAATCTTAGTAAAAGCACCTCCATCTTATTAATTTCATCAAACAAAAAAAAAAGAGATATGCAATAATATAATTGTATTTTAATCCTAATAGAAGAACGTCATTATGATCTCATTACTCTAATCTTGAAATGATGAATGTCATCTAGTAACGAGACTTTAAATTGAAGGATGCCCTCGTGTGTCCTAATGCATATCCATCTTAATGGAATTAGTCCATTTATCTGCATTGTTAAAACTTCAAATGAATTCCATGATTTCTCACATTATACCTATCATAAAAGAACTTCAACTTATCGGTTGGCTATGCATGAAACAAATGAAGAGACCTCACTCTAATAATTGTAGTTAATCTTTAAGGAATGAATTTCTCTCATTAACCATGCTTTTAATATAAAAAAAAAAGGAAAATAACAAATGTGAGTGGATACTTTAGAATCAAGTGATGGAGTCCTCGTTTTACTAATCGTAGTTAACCCTAAACGAATGAATCTCATTAAGCATATTTATAGCATTAAAGGATGACGTCAAGGGTGGATGGTTATCTTAAAAACCTACTGAATGAACCTCATTATATTAAACGCTTGGAACCAATTGGAGACCTCCAAAAGAAATTATGAATTTAAGTGCACTGAAATAAATAATCTACCAAAGGCCTCCTAACCTCTAAAGTAAATGAACGCCTCCTAAAATTTTAAGATGTCATATCCATGAACATATATGTAATTAAGATCTATGCAATATCTCGTAAATAAGATAACCAGTTTAATGAATCTAATGACGCAAGTTGAGTTAGGTGTAAGGTTATGTAATCGCATTGGGAAACCTCTTAGGATCATTTAGCCTTCCGCTGTGTTATCTAGTTAGAGATAAATTTGAGATAACTTCAATCTATCTTAATATTGTGACGTATCTTTAACGCACTTAATTATTATAAAAATAAAAATAAAAAAATTTTACACTCTATTTGAGTGTTTTAAACTTAAACCCTTAGGGGTTTCCTGGCGGGGCATTACACTTGGTATCAGAGCCCATGTTGCAACACTGGGATCTCTGGTTTCACTTGTGCTCTTAATTGGTGTGTGTATATCTACCTTAGGTTGTAAGCTTGCCCGCCTTGATGTGAGGGTGTGATTTAACAAACCCTACTTGTGTGTAACGTGTGTGTGTTCCCACCTTGCTTCACCTTCTTGATGTGGGTGTTTTGTGAATGATTATACGTGTTTTTGTCTCCCTATTGAGGTCTTGGTCTATGACTTCTCTTCTTTGAAAAGGATTCGTATGTACTTTCATTTTTGATTTATTTCACTACCTCGGCTAATCCTTCTGAGTGAGTTGTTGATATCTTAAATCTAAAAGTACGAAACGTGCTTGTTTATGGTTTTGATCTATCTTTATGATTGTCTACTTTAAAAACTAGTATGGCAAATATTAATGCTTATTATGCAGAAATTTAGAGATTATGACTCTTCCTCTTCTCTCTCTAGTAAATAAAAAAAAAAAAAAAGATTTGATATGGGTGAATATCTCTTATTTAAGTCTTCTTATTGCAAGAAAAAAGGATGATATTTCTTGAGCCCTTGTGTAAGCCTCATAATGTGTTTGCGCTTTAGATTGTGTAAAGGATTGATTTAGGAGTTAATTTTTGGATAATGATAGAAAATTGTATGGTTGCATTAAAGGGTGCTCCATGTGCTTGCTAGGAGTAATATAAATAAATTTCATCTTAAGTAAGGTGCTTTAATATGCGTATAGTTGATTTTGTGCAAATTGTTTGATGTGAAAGGAAAACCAAAAGAGGACATACTGTAGTAGCTTCAAGAGTAAATTGATGTGCTTCTCAAAAGATTGTTTTATGTGCTTATTCAATTAGTGTGATTAGGACCTATTAAATGACGCACCATTTAACTTGTTTTGGAATTAGATAATTGCCTTATTATGTTTCGAAAGGAGTAAATAAAAGACTTGTGGAATTGTATGCACTAAATGTGTAAAATCTAGTAGATAGCTCTTTATTTACCTCCTTATCATATTATGAAGTTTCAATGTTAAATTTGAGGTATTATTGTATTGTAACATATTACGAATAGTGATTGTGCTTTAGAAGACTTGTATTACAAAAGAAAAATTGATTGTTTTGAATTCTTGTTCGGAAAACTAGAACATTATAGTGCAGCAATAATGATTAGAAATGTCATGTTAGGATGTTTTGGAACCTTCCTAAGGGATAGAAAAATGAAAACCGTGCAACTCAAATGATAAACTTATGTCCGAGCATATGGTGTGATTTTGAAATTCTTGTGTATTCGTAGGAAATAGTTGATTTTTCAACTCTCTTCCTCCTCTCGTTTAAAATATAGGAATTGTTGTTTTTGAAACACTATTTAGAATGCAGTGATTTAAGAAGAAGTTTTGCTATAATGCATGTGAAATTTTATGTTGCTTTGGGCTTCTAATTGAAAGGGGAAAGTTTTTCATCTTAAAAAGGGAAATTGCATAGTTAATAATGTGAATGAAAATGCTTAGGGAAGATTGAGAAAGATATTAGAATGATGTTATCTCGTTGTGTAAATTTGAATTGTTGAAAATATCAGTACGTGGATCTAGAGTAAACTTTGTTTGGTGATTCATGTGTAAAGCATAAACAAAGCTTCCCTTAAGTATATGTTAGCAGAATGTAAAGTACTCCCCGTAAATGTGACTAAACCAGTAATAGTGCTATTCTGTGTGTGTTGTGAGAAAACCTGTACATGTTTTGTGTGCCCATGGGGTGGTGAAGTAATCAACCATGGGGAATATGTTTGTTTATGAGTATGGGAAACCATACCTATCTATGTGATGTTGCTTGTTTGCTTCCCTTACTGAGTGCCAACCCACGGGTTGTTGATAAGTCAGTATGTGAAGGGGTAGTAGTAGAAGTCACCATTCCTCGAATAGCATGAACAGCGTACGAGTAATGTCGACGCGAAGTGACTTTAGCTTCCCTATTTTGAGGAAAAGTATGGTTTTGTAATGAAACTATAACATAGGTGTACTCAATACTTCCCCTTGTGATGAACCGATTTATGAGGTTCATGTGTGCCAGCCTTATTCCTATCCTTTATCTTGAGCATATATATGACAGTTTTTGAGCATATTGTTGGATTCCATATTGGAGCATTTGTTGCCTTGTCTTCATGAGAGGCATGGTACTTTCTTACATATTGGAGCATTTGTTGCCTTGTCTTCATGAGAGGCGTGTTATTGTTCTACATAAGTTACCAACTGGCTAGTGTTGGTAGACTTATGGGTAGACCTTAGCCATGTATACCTCTGGCTTACGGCAAGTATCCTGAGAGGAACATCGCTATGCGGAGTGTGACCAGCGCGTGCCTTATCCGCGGGGTACACTGCCATGCGGGATACGTCCATTGCGTGCTTTGTCCGCTTGGAGTATTGCCATGCCGTGCTGAGACACGATGCGGGATGTAGTAGACATTTCCATGCGGCCTACCAATAGGTATAGGGTAGAGCCATGCCACGTGACGACGTGATGCGGGGTGATGCCGAGGAGCACACTGCCATGCCATGTGGGTGTGTGACTTGGCCACACCACATGATGAGCTACTAGGGTAGCTAGACAATTGTTCCTTCCTTCCTCGTTGGTGGCTAGCTACTAGTCACGTAGTGATGTAATGTGCACTTATGAATTCCTTTTATTTATTTATTTATTTATTTTCTTGTGGGCCAGCAACTTATTTTACTTTGACCTTGACAGTTTAGCCACGATCTTGCGATCTTGATCTTACTTGATTTGATGTTGCAAATCCGGAAATTATTTTCTTGTTTTATTGTTGGAATTGACAATTATTATCTTTAATCTTTTGTACTTTGGTGGCTAAACCGGTTTATCCTTGTTGTTTTTGTATGCTGGTCTTGTGTTGTAATGTGAATTCCTCTCCAAGAACGTAGGAGATGGGCTTGGATGAGTGTATACGAGGAAGTAGACGCAAGGAACCTTGAGGATGGAGGTATGTGAGGCTGTGAAAACAGCTAGGGTCCACTACCTACCTATGAGTGGTGACTATCTCTTGGAGGCTAAACACCTTACACAACAAGGGATATTCACGAGGGACTTGTATGGAAGGAAGCACCGCTATGGTGTACCCTAGCACCATCAAGCCCTCGAGTGAGATGTTGGACATTTGTTGATCATGTATTTATGCTGAGAGCAGACATAGAGATGTGGATCATATATGTTACCTTTGACCAAGCATCAGACATGATCACATGTGGCCTATTGTGTTGTGCAAACCAGTCTTGTGGATGGATATTATGTGTAATCACGGATTAAATGGTATTAACTTGTCACTATGTTATGGGGCATAGTCATTGGAAAGGATCTTGTATGTCTGAAAAATGTAAACAATTGAGTTCTTATGTTGTTCTTATTTGTTGAGAAGCTAACTTGGTCGTAGAAATTGTTTTATTGAGGCTAGTTTTATGTGATAAAATTTTGTGAAAGAGATGAATTGGTGAAAGAAATTGACCTTGAGAGCACATTTCCTTGTCATGTTTAATAAATGAGTATGATAACTGTGCTTATATATTTTAATTGCTTTAAAATTTGGTGAAATAAAAAGGGAAAAGTCTCGTAACCTTGCTATGATTGAGTGTAAATTGTAGAGTATTTGAAGGTGTGAATGATGTTAGATGCATTTTTATTGATGAATAATGTTTTAAATTGTTGACAAAATAGTTGTTTGTGCAAATTGATAATTGTTAATTGAGTTTAAGGACTAATAAGTGTTGCAGGACTTCCGTTTAACTTTGCGACTTCCAGGAGTAAGTCGGAACCTAGGGGGGGAGAATGTAATGCCCATACCCTAGTTAGACTTGTAAAAACCCGTTTAACCTTGATTGACTTCCTATGTGGCATTCTTGAATGATAGATTAACTGATATGCAATGTGTAGTTTAGATAATAGAAATAAATTGTGCATACTTATTATTGTGCTTTTGCATCGATTCTCGTGTAAATGTAATTGTTTCCTAACCCTTGAGATAAATCTTGAGCTAACGCCTTCATTGAATATGTATATGTATATGCATGCTTGTATGAATTCATAGGTGCAGGAGATTTGCAGGTACAACATCGCTTAGGGCAAGGTTCATCTCCTTTGAAATTTGCAAGGTTGAGTATGCTCTTTCATCTTTTGAATTCGGATTTAGTGGTCATATAACTCTCGTCTTGCCTTAGCCATGGTTAGGTGAGCTTCGTGTGTGGATTCGTGGGGCTTGCGTTTCATTGGGATGTGTGTCGAGAGATTTGGAGGACTTCCTCGATTTGCGTGCCTCACGCGAGGTAAGCGAGGTTTGTTATCCTAAGTATTGAATTCAAAATTTATGAGTAGGCGTACACAATAGTGATATAGGAATTTAAATAGGTAGCTTCTTTTATATGATTAATCTTTAATTTAAGAGATTTCCTTAAATTATTAATGTAGCAGGCTTAAGGTATTTAACTGGGGTTATTGTGCTCATTTACGCATTTGTAACATTTACGCATTCATAGTTGAAAAATTAGAATAATTTAAACTCTTGCATTAGATTAGTCATGTATTTAAAAAAAAAAAAAAATGTCTCTTTATTTTGTTGTAGCGAGTTAATTTAATAGTTAATTTTAATAACTACGATTTTAATGAATTATGCGTTTTGGAAAGGAAAAAAATTAAAAAGTCAATTGAGAGATAGAAATAAATTACGCATTTTCGCATTTGGAAGGAAAAGGGTAAATTATTATTATTTAAAAGAAATTATTTCTTTTTACTTGTAAAGTCGATAAAGTATAAAAGTTTGACTTTTAGAAAATTAAATTAATCAAATGCCTTACCCCGGGTCAATAGTTCCGAAATATAAAAGTAGCTCTAAAATTAATACTAAGGAATTAAAAATTTAAAACTCAATAAGAAAAAGAAGCATTTTAATTTTAATAAGGGAAAACATATAAGATTAATAAATAATGGTAATGAATGACTTCCATTTGGGATTTTCATTCATTTTATTTTAAAAAACAAATGCCTAATTTCGAAATTAAAAATTAGGGCAAAATTAGGGCTTTTTCTTTTTAACCTAGTTTGGTAAGCATTTTGGGGGCTTCTTGGCTTGAGAGGTTTTTTTTGAAGAAAAATGGGGGATTTGCAATGGAGCAGCAGATTGGGGAAACTCTTCACCAAGATTCATGCCCGGGATTGCACTATGAGGTAGGATTTGAATCTACCTTTCTACTTCTTGTTTTTTTTTTTAAAAAAAAGAGAGAATATTACTCATGAATGTGTTTTCTTTGAAGAATAGTTGCAGTTGTTCTTTCAAGCTTGGTTGGTTTAGAGGGAAGATTCATTCTTAATAGACTTTGTGTTTAAATTTGATGAGGAAATATAGTTTTCCCACAATGATGTCTTCTTCCTTGGGAAAATCTGATAAAAGAATGGGGCTGTGAATAAGAAGTGAACAAAAAAGGAAAAAAAGATAATAGTAAATACAAAATGGGAGATTTTTGGAAGATATGGGGGCTGGGGTTTTCTTTCAAAATGGGGGGGAATGCTGGTTAAGGTTTTTTTAATCCCTGTCTCAGGGTGCATGGTGTGTTTTGGAAACCTATTATTTGTTTTGTTTACTGTTTTTAAATGTTTTAAAAAAAATATATATATACATAAATCCAATGAATGAAAACCTCACTGCATTTTTTTTATGGCAGCTTGGTCTATGGCTGCTGTTGCAGTTTTAACAGCAAAATTTTAAAAAGAAAATAAAACAAAAAAAAAAATAATAATATGAAACTTACCCTATCGCCCCCCCCCTGTGGTCCCGTGGCCACGCAGGGTTTCCCCTGCGCCCACAGTGGGCCGCAGGCAATTCCCTACGTCCACCGTGGCCGCAGGGTAAAACCTGCGACCACGATGGCCGCAGGGAAACCCTGCGTCCCACCGTGGTTCGCAGGGAACACCCTGCGCGAACCCTAAGGCTACGTGCCTTCCTCTCTTTGATATTCTAAGTTTTTTTTTGTGTATCATTTCATTGTAGTTTTAAAATGGTTTTAGTATTTAATAAAAAGACAATGCAACGAAATAAGCCTTGATTAATAATCGTGTAATAAAGAAAAAAGGTTGGGGAATTATAATTTTCAGTGAATAATGTTTATATATATATATATATGTATGTGTGTGTGCGCGCTAAACACGAAGCTCGCATATAATATGCAACAATAAGGAAAAATTAGGCTGATAAGCGAATTTAAGATTAATAAAAGGAAATTAAACTTGGTTCATTTATATCATTTATATTCAAAACTCAATCGCTCTTATGATATTTAATCTCTGATTTGCTAAATAGCATATTTGGGTTCTAGAGATGCAACATTTAGTTGACCCCTACTATAATACAAGTTACTAAATTCATGTGGTATAACATACTCGAGTTAATGTTTATTATTGACATGGAATAAATAGTGATGGTGGTTTAATGCGAGTTTTAAATAAAAGTTAATTTAGCTAGTATACCGAAGTATCGACATTATTAGTCAGAGCTATATGATAAAATGAATACCTCTACCGGTTAATGCCTATGCCGAATTAGACCTCTATTATTGATTTTGGTTATGTAGTGGTAAGGTTTGACATGACAGTGTTTGGTTGCAAGTTGGACAAGCCCCTAGTTAGGGTACCGTCAAACAATAGAATTTAGGTTTGTTGTCTTCTTTTGTTATGATTTAATTTGACCATCTTTAAAAGGGATCACTATGTAATAATCTAACGAGGTAGATGTGGAATGGTGTATGTGTTCGCCTAAAAGGCAAGATTGTAAAGACATGTAAATATGTAACCTTAACTTTATTAAATGCCAAAGGGGGTCTTGCAGTTGAGCAGATCCGGAGATGTAGCCCATCCGGGGTGAACTCCGAGATCATACCTGTGTTATGTGATGTTTTTTAGCGTACTTGTTTTATGTTTTAAATTATCATGTATGGTTGTACTCTTGCATGAGTGTATGGTGGAAATTTAATGAATTCAAATTTAAGTGCATAACATTATTCATATGGATAAACGTAGTTATTTAAGTTCATAAAACATTGTGAATTATGATTATGGCAAGTATTTAAAATATTATAATTAAAGTTGTGGAAAAAGTAATTTGATAATGTTAAATTAAATTGTAATAGTGGAAATAATCTTGCTGGAATACTTTATTGGAATAACTTGATATTAAGTATATAAATGGAATGAATGCAAAAAGGAAACAAAGTTAAAATTTAAGTCACAAACTTGTAGATGGAAATCCAGAAGATGAACATCATATAAATAACTATCTTCCACCTTAGAAAATGAATCACGCCATGTCAATTATGTTTCATTGCATTGAACGAATTTGATAAGTTATTTCACGTTTTAATCCTAACAATAATCCTCACCAGATTTATTTTATAATTGGGTGAACTCAATTTGACCTCCTTATTCTAATCTTTATAAAAGGAATCCCTCATGATTGCTAAAGTTGATCTAAGATGGGAAATAATTGATTTGTTGTTGAAACGTAAAATCTTAGTAAAAGCACCTCCATCTTATTAATTTCATCAAACAAAAAAAAAAGAGATATGCAATAATATAATTGTATTTTAATCCTAATAGAAGAACGTCATTATGATCTCATTACTCTAATCTTGAAATGATGAATGTCATCTAGTAACGAGACTTTAAATTGAAGGATGCCCTCGTGTGTCCTAATGCATATCCATCTTAATGGAATTAGTCCATTTATCTGCATTGTTAAAACTTCAAATGAATTCCATGATTTCTCACATTATACCTATCATAAAAGAACTTCAACTTATCGGTTGGCTATGCATGAAACAAATGAAGAGACCTCACTCTAATAATTGTAGTTAATCTTTAAGGAATGAATTTCTCTCATTAACCATGCTTTTAATATAAAAAAAAAAGGAAAATAACAAATGTGAGTGGATACTTTAGAATCAAGCGATGGAGTCCTCGTTTTACTAATCGTAGTTAACCCTAAACGAATGAATCTCATTAAGCATATTTATAGCATTAAAGGATGACGTCAAGGGTGGATGGTTATCTTAAAAACCTACTGAATGAACCTCATTATATTAAACGCTTGGAACCAATTGGAGACCTCCAAAAGAAATTATGAATTTAAGTGCACTGAAATAAATAATCTACCAAAGGCCTCCTAACCTCTAAAGTAAATGAACGCCTCGTAAAATTTTAAGATGTCATATCCATGAACATATATGTAATTAAGATCTATGCAATATCTCGTAAATAAGATAACCAGTTTAATGAATCTAATGACGCAAGTTGAGTTAGGTGTAAGGTTATGTAATCGCGTTGGGAAACCTCTTAGGATCATTTAGCCTTCTGCTGTGTTATCTAGTTAGAGATAACTTTGAGATAACTTCAATCTATCTTAATATTGTGACGTATCTTTAACGCACTTAATTATTATAAAAAATAAAAATAAAAAAATTTTACACTCTATTTGAGTGTTTTAAACTTAAACCCTTAGGGGTTTCCTGGCAGGGCATTACACTTAATCATATCCTTCTAAGCTTCAATCTGCCTTCACTCAAAGTGTAGATCCATTCACTGGCTGGGCAACCACACACTCAATAGGTTTTCTATCAACCTTGCCAACAACCTTTATAAAGAACTTCATCAACCTTAAATACAAATCAATTAGGTCGGTAACACAACAAAAACCTGATTCTCATCATTGAGATTACAAATAAGCCAGTTCAATTTTGACCACTAGAAACCATAACAAACTCTTCACATTCTTCAAGACAATTCCAACCACTACATGATCACCACTTCATTGGATTTTGTAACTCATCACACACTGTGCCTTAAATGCAATCCACTTTGCTCCTTCCCTAGACAATAAGAAAACACACCAAACCAATTTGAATTTATCCTCATACAGTGATCACGCATGTCTCCATCATTACCGCTCATCAGATAATAAACCAACAAACTTGATCGGTTAGGGTTTAACAGCTGATAGGGTTTAACAAGGTTTAACCCTTCACACCGGTTCACCAGTTCAACTCACAAACTTTACATACACCGGTTACAAGCCAATATCAAAAACAACTATATCAAAAATAACATGAATACCTTTTACCAGTTCAATTGACATCAATGACAACATATAATTAATGCAATCTCTTATGCAAAATGCCAAACAAACTAAAAATGCCAACAATCTCCCCCTTTGGCATTGATGGCAATACAAATATCAACGCCTCTGATTGTTGCTGAGATTGATGAATAGGAATCCTGGTTTACATTTCCAAGTATTCACCTTGTTAGACACATAATTCTTCTCCTCAATCACATTATTCTTCTCTCCCTTTGACAACAATGCCAAAGTGAAAGTAAAACATGTAATTCTGCTCTCACTGTGTATCAGCATCATTTTGTAGCTAGATTCTCCCCTTGTGGAATAAATCCACTCCATCAATCCATATAAGATTCTACAAGTAAGTCAAGGACTGATACAGTCAACATCATGTTCAACTGACTTCATGAAGAGGGACAACCCCAAATTGCCTTCTAAGACAGTCAAAAGTGGTCTTAGCCAGATGTTTGGTAAAGATATCTGCAAGTTGCTCCTTGGTAGAATCATGCTCCAAGATAACATTTTTACTTTGAACTTTTTCCCTCAAGAAGTTATATTTGAATTCAATGTGCTTAGTCCTTGTGTGCAAAACATGATTTTTATAAATGTTTATTGCACTTGTATTATCACACAACATCTTTATAGGTTCTAATATTTTCATCTTCAAACCTTCCAAAATGTGCCTCATCCACATAGCTTGTGTGCAATTCATATAAGCTGCTACATATTCAGCTTCAGCAGTAGATTGTGAAGTGCAACTATGCTTTTTACTACTCCATGAGACTAGCCTTCCTCCTAGAAAGAATGCTCCACCAGTAGTACTCTTTCGTTCATCAATATTTCCTACCCAATCAGCATCTGTGTATGCCTCCAAGTCAAAATCTCTGCCATATGGATACCATAATCCATAATCAACAGTACCTTTTAGATATCTAAATATTCTCTTAGTTTCCATCAGATGTGCCTCCTTTGGATTCTTCTGAAATCTAGCCACAATACCAACTACATGGGCAATATCTGGTCAACTATGAACAACATAGTGTAGTTTGCCAATCATTGACCTAAATTCCTTTTCATCTTCAGACTTAGATGCATCTTCCTAGGACAATTTACAACCTGTACCATTGGGGTTCCAATTGGTTTACAATCACTCATACCGAAAGTCTTCAAAACCTCCTTCACATACTTGGATTGAGTAATGAAAATACCATTCTTCATCTGCTGTATTTGTAAGCCTATGAAATTTTTTATTTCCCCTACTAATGACATCTCAAATTCATTCTTCATTTCATCTGCAAAACAATTACTCATGTCATCATTTCCTCCAAATATAATGTCATCTACAAATACTTCACTAACCAGTATATCATCTCCTTCAAACTTGAGATAAATGTTGTTGTCATCACTGGTTCTAGCAAATCATAGCTTCATCAGATGAGTATGAAGTCATTCATACCATGCTTTGGGTGCGTGCTTTAGTCCATACAAAGATTTATGCAGTTTGCATACCATGTCTTCCTTATCTGTCAATGCATAACCATCAGGCTGCTCTATATAAACCTCTTCTTCCAGTATCCCATTCAAGAATGCAGACTTGACATCCATCTGGTATACTTTGAACTTCTTATGAGCTGCAAATGCAAGTAGTGTTCTGACACCTTCTAGTCTTGCTACTGGTGCAAAAGTTTCTCTATAGTCTTCTCCTTCTTCTTGCGCATAACCTTTGCGTACTAATCTTGCCTTATTGCGAACTACAACACCATCTTCATTAAATTGTTTCTGAATACCCATTTAGTACCTATAACATTCTTGTTTACCGGTCGGGGTACCAGGGTCCAAGTGTTGTTCTTCTCAATTTGTTCCAACTCCTCCTCCTTAGCTTTCACCCAATGATCATCACCAAATGCCTCTTTAGCATTTCTGGATTCAAAGGTGGATATCATGCAAGATCTCTCTCTTATTCTCCTTCTAGTTAGTACTCCAGCATCCTGATCCCCAATTATTTGTTCACGACTGTGATTTAGTCTCACATACCTAGGATTAACATGATCATTCTCTTTAGGTTTAGCTTCTTCATTGTCATCTTCCTCTGAATTTATTTATTTCGATTGAACAAGTTCATCAGGATTTTCTTTACCAGTTTCTGATTTAATAGTTTCTGGTTCTAAAAGCAAAATGCAAGGATCTTCATCCTTCTTCTCAAAACTGGTTCCTTTTGATATTTCAAGACATTCATCTACATGAAAATCAACACTCTCAATAATTTTTTGTGTCTAGTTGTTGAAGCATTTATAGGCCTTACTCTTGGTGGAATAGCCAAGAAATATGCCTTCATCACTCTTAGCTTCAAACTTGCTTATGTAGTCACCTCTTTTAATAAAACATTTGCTACCAAATATTTTAAAATAGCTAACATCAAGTGATCTCCCATACCAGTACTCATATGGGGTTTTGTCCTTACCTCTTTTTACCAGAACTCGGTTCATTTTGTAGACAACTGTACTTATAGCTTCTTTCCAAAAGGTTTTTGATACACCTCCTTGTATCAACATAGTTATAGCAGCTTCAACCACTAACTAGTTGTTTCTATCTGCTATACCATTCTGCTGTGGTGTCCTTGGTGCAGAAAGTTGCCGCTTGATACCATTATCATCACAATATTTAGTGAACCCTGTAGAAGTGAATTCACCGCCTTGATCTGTTCTTTGACATTTTATTTTTTTGCCTCTCTTTCTTAGCTAAGGCTCTAAATGCCTTGAATTTGCCAAAAGCTTCATTCTTATCCTTCAAGAATGTGACCCACATCATTCTTGAACAATCATCAGTGAAGATCATGAAGTATCTATCACCTTGAATTATTCTTGTTCTTATTGGTCCACATAGGTCCGTATGAACCAAATCTAACAAGTGCTCTACTGAGAAGGACTTGCTCTTGAAAGTTGAAGAAGTCATCTTTCCTAGTTGACTTTAATAATATTATCAAAATTTATATGACAAAATCTCCTATGCCAAAGCCAGTTATCATCTATTTTTGCAATCAAACAGTTGCTAACTTTAGGATTGAGAGGAAATAGATTACCTTTGGTCTGTTTCCCAGTTGCAATCAATTCACCTTTGTTGTTAAAGATTTTGCATATACCATTTCTAAACTCCAGTGGGTAACCTCTATCAATAAGTTGTGCCACACTTAACAAATTGTTCTTTAGGCGTCCAACCCAATAGACATCATCAGTACTACTCTTCCAATTAAGAGAAATAACTCCCTTACCTTTTACCATATAGGGCGAGTCATTGCCAAATCTGACAACACTGTCATCAAATTCCTTCAGGGAAAGAAATTTGCTCCGATCACCAGTCATGTGATGTGAACAACCACTATCAATGATTCAATCATCAGAGTTATCCATTCTGGATACTAGTGCCTTTTGATCTGATACTTCTTCCTTAATTGATACAAACACAATACCTTCACTAGCATCATCATCAGTAATACCACTGTCAATAGCTACAAGACAATCCCTCTTGCATTTACCTTTGTACTTCTTAAATTTGTCTCTCTTGTAATCATTTTCACCATTAGGGAAGTTTGTTACTATATGGCCAATCTTGTTGCATGCAAAACATTTTAAAGGTAGCTTACCTCTATATTACTGGTGCCCCTAGGCAGACGTTTTGCCAAGAAGGCTTCAAGTTACACTAAGTTGTCTTCATCATCAACATCTCTGTTGGATCTAGATTCATAACTATGGCTAGTATCTCTACTTCTTCTCATAGATGGGTTAGAGACAGAAGCTCTAAATGCAAATTTTGATTTGTGTACACTACCATCATAGTCATTTAGTTCAAAAGAAGTAAGTTTGCCAATAATAGATTCAATAGTTACCTTTGTCTTGTCAATGGATTTCAGCTCCTGAATAGTTGCAACTCGGATAGCATAGACCGGTAGCAGGGCTCTCAGTACCTTACCAATTATTGTGGCATCTTCCACTTTCCCTCCCGCACTCTTTATCTCTCCAACTACCTCTTTGATTCTTTGACCATACTGTTGGATGTTCTCACCTTCAGACATTCTCATGTCATCAAACTTGCCTCTTAAACTCTCTTCTTTAGCAATCTTGACATGCTCATCACCACTATAGATATCTTGAAGTTTCTTCCATACTTCATATGTAGTTTCAAGACTATGAACATCTACATATTTAACATCAGACAAAGAACTGATAATAGCTTTTAATGCCTGGCGATTTTCTTGCTATTCTTTCTTCTGATCATCAGTCAGGGGTCCAATAGGTGTAGTATACTTATGTTCTATATGATCCCAATACTGACTACCAAGATTCTTAATGTAAATATTCATTCTATCACTCCATATTCTATAGTTATCTTTGTTAAACTTTGAACCTTCTTTCTTCATCATGATCTACAAGATCTTTTCCTCAAGTTGTTAGGCTTTTAGATTAAGAGGACCTAAGAAGCTCTGATACCAATTGATGGTATGATGAAAGAATAAGTATCTGGTAGAATACTCAGAGGGGGGGTGAATCAGAATATTGAAAAACTAATACAAAGCTCCCAAACTGAAACTTAGTCAAACAAAGTAAACATATCTCAGTCAAGATCAATATTCATAGGAATACTTGACATTAACCAGTTTAACTATTACGACAACTTTACTAGTAAAAACCTTCCATCTTGTAAACATCAACAATGCTTAATCATAACTCAACATATTCATCTCTCAATGCTTATACTTAACATGCTTTATCAGAAGTTAATCAAATCAACAAATAAGATCACGGCCACAAAGGCATTCACCACTTGACACAAATGTTTATATGTGGAAAACCTAAATAAGTAAAAATCACGGTGAGATGGGACTCACAAGGATAGCTATCTAAACTCTTTTGAAGTTTGCCTTGTTAGGAGCCAAAGCCTGTTAGAGCTTTACAATAAGTCTTGTTAAGAACTAATTTTGGTTAGGAATCACCCGGTTAAGGGATTTACAAATATGCCTTGTTCGAAGCACAATACCTTGTTACGAGTAACCTCGATGGAGTATTTAAGAATCCAAGCTAATGGACCACCTTGTTAAAGGATTTAATGAGTAACCAAGCTTGTTAGAGCTTACCCGGTTAAGGGATTTTACTTCTGCTGTAATTGTTAGAAAACAACAGGTTTTCTTGATCAGTCTGAGTATCACTATTTTTGCTTGAACAGATCTATCTAAGCTTCAATCTGCCTTCACTCAAAGTGCAGATCCATTCACTGGTTGGGCAACCACACACTCAACAAGTTTTCTATCAACCTTGCCAACAACCTTTATAAACATCTTCATTGACCTTAAATACAAATCAATTAGGTTGGTAACACAACAAAAACCTAATTCTCATCATTGAGATTACAAACAAGTCGGTTCAATCTTGACCGTTAGAAACCATAACAATCTCTTCACATTCTTCAAGACAATTCCAACCGCTACATGATCACCGCTCCATTGGATTTTGTAACTCGTCACACACTGTACATTAAATGCAATCTAGTTTGCTCCTTCCCTGGATAATAAGAAAATGCGCCAAACCAATTTGAATTTATCCTCATACAATGATCACACATGTCTCCATCATTACCGCTCATCAGATAATAAACCAACAAACTTGATCAGTTAGGGTTTAAGAGCTGATAGGGTTTACTGGTTACATTACATAGAAAGGTTTAACCCTTCACACTAGTTCACCAGTTCAACTCACAAACTTTACATACATCAGTTACAAAATCTTGTACAACTCTCTTCTTACTAGTTACAAGCCAATATCAAAAACAACAATATCAGAAATAACATGAATACCTTTTACCGGTTCAATTGACATCAATGACAACATATAATTAATGCAAAATGACAAACAAACTAAAAATGCCAACAAAAGATTCATCTTGGATTTCTCAGGAAGAGATAGACCGCCTTGGTTTTCCTCTAAACCCAGCAAAGTGAGAGAATCACTATATTTTCAACAACCCCGGATGTTTGATGCAAGAACATCCTTGGTTCTTGGCAATCTTGCATCAACCAAAAATATTTCCTTTATGTTTTGCTTTCTGTTTTGCAGTTTCAACATTTCATTCTGCATTTTCTGGAATTGGCTCACCAGATCTTGAGGAGTTGGATTTTTCTTAAGGACTTCATCATTTACCTTAGTCCTAAACCATGAAGCATTTGGATCATTTTTTGGCAAGTTATTGCTACTGGTTTTCGAGAATTTCTTTTGGTACCAATTGCTTGGACCTATTTGCATTTGTAATCTACCAGAACCTATTGGATCCCTTCTATAGCTTGCGGAGCCTTGAACGTTGATTCTAATGTTCCTTAGAGTGTGGCCGACCTTTCCTTTGATCTACACTTCATCCTTCAGATTATCCAAAGGAATTTCTTTGGTGGAGGCTGACCTTGTTGTTTTACACGTTAGGTCTTGTTCTTCAGCATTTGATCCCTTTTAGGCTGACCAGATCCCCTTGGATCATATAAACCATTCCAATTGAGCATTAGAATAAAGATAAGTTAAGATATAGAACATATAAGATAGATCTTAAGATTTGAGGTCTCGATTGTGACCTATTCTGTAATTATGCATGTTTTAGCAGGCCAGTGAACCGGTTTCTG
This sequence comes from Cryptomeria japonica, assembly GCF_030272615.1. NCBI lineage: Eukaryota > Viridiplantae > Streptophyta > Pinopsida > Cupressales > Cupressaceae > Cryptomeria > Cryptomeria japonica. The sequence goes on along the minus strand of NC_081414.1, from coordinate 626,684,434 downwards.
TAACCCAGTTGTTATAGGTTGATTGTAAATAGTTTTTTATGATATAATTCATCTAGTTATGCATTGCCTCTATCATATCCTTGTGTTTCCGTTGTATTTATTATTGTTGACTGGTTTGGATTGATCTCTTTGAGGTCCCTCCCAACCGGTGACTACACCAAGAAGAGTGTCATCACATGTTATCCTCACATAAAAGGGATATATATACTTTAGGATCTCCACCCATCACCCTGATAGACATGTGGAGCTATCTCAACCTATGACAAAATCAAGGGAGTTTGGCTACATCGTCTCCACAACCTTCCCATGCTCATATTAAGCCTCCACTCAAGGGCTATGAGGTGGGGCACTAAAGAATCACTTTTATTATCTTGTTTAGATGAATCTTGATTACCTAACCCATATAATTAATTTTTATGATTATCACTTATTTAAATCAAGAAAAACCTCCAATGTGTTCCTGGAGGTCTAAAATCCAAGCATCCTTACAAGGAACCTCTTGGCAGCCTATTATTTCATGACCCCGATCATTACATGGAAGCCCACTCCCATAACCATATTCCAATACCTCAGGGTAATCAAATACATTAACATTGACAAGGAGGCTCATCCATAATATCAAAATAACATCCACATACATATCTGCAAATCTAAAACAATAGCCAAAAGCCATAATGCCAAATATATATAACCCAAGAGCCTCAAATAATCAAAATCAGGAGCAAGGCATATTCCCCCTTTCTCGGCGATATCAATGCAATTCTCTACAAAAAGGAACACATCATCTTGTTGTAGCTAAAACATAATCAAATATCCAAATTTGAATAATAAATCCACTTAGAAAATCACAAGGATACTGGATATAGTCTCTAGTACAATGAATAGATCAAGCAAACTCTACACATAAAGACAAAATGACCAAAAGACAAAAGTTAGGGCAGTATATTGCATTTACAGATTAAGACAATGCATATGTTAACCAAAATTGTGCATTTGAGATACAGAATAGCGTATTTACTCACTCTGACAGTGCATGCATGTAGTGGTATAGCGCATTCACACTTTCCTATAAGACTTTTGCATACGTCTATAGTACATATGACTAACAGGGTAGCACATATGATGAATTATGATGCACATCTATTATGCAAAATAGTGCATTTATTACTTCAGTGCACTCATTATAAGGTTTAGCGCTTTAAAGACAAAAATGAAAAAAATGAAAAACAAAATTTGCAATAAAGTCCAGAAAGCATCAAGTAAACAAAGCGGCATGATAACTAGTCTAGAATGGGCACATAGGAATATAAACCAAGAAATTACACAACTCAACGAAATGATCCAATCATAGAGCACATTAATATAAACTTCCCAAAACAGTCACGAGAATCATCCTCTGACCAATACAGAAGGTAATACAATGGCCTCGCTCAGAAAGCAATAAAGTGTTACCCAAAAATAAGATGGTACATGATAAACCAAAACACACTAATCAACAACAAGCTAGAAAGACAATAAATTACTCTAGGCATACATCAAACATAGAACGGGGATCTCCGGACAGTCACATGAATTATGAAAAACACCGTACATAGTAAAGTATCAGGAAATATAGCCACATTAATACAGTGCTCCCAATATTTGCTTAAAAAACTCTATAAATAAATCTTTGAGAAATTCCAAACTCCCCATTCCCACAACCAATATTTTCATAGGTGCCATGAAAACAATTATTTTAGATTAAAAAAAATAGAAGGAATAATTCCTCCAACCTGGAATATTGAAGTTATGAAAAATGAATTTGAAGAAATGAAAATCCAATACAAAGTCCAACCAAATCAAACCAAGCTCTAAGCAAACAAAATCTTCAACAGTGCTGAAAATTCTCGAGGAAGCCAACCTCGACAAATGCTCAAGAATATATATTTATAAAAATCCATTAAAAAACTATGTAATATGCCAACCAATCAAAATAATAAAAAATATAATATTTCCTACCAACCATGTACAAAATCAAGGAAAAATAATACAAAATAATATTATTCAAATGTCCCATTCCTCATGGGCAATAGGAAAATAGGGTATGTAAGTTATATAATAAATTAAATAATAAGAATGACCAATAATAAAATAAACCGTGGGCATAATAAATAAATACTCAATAAAATATAAAGCCACAAAACATAATAACATAAGATCGATAATAATTAAACAAAAAATAGTAATAAATATAATAAATCAATGTTTAATAAACATTGGTAAATATTAATCCTCAACAATAAATAACCCAATAAACCATTAAATACCAAAACTATACATTAAATTAATTTTAATATTAATAAACTATATGAATCAATTATTAATTAATTAATTAAATAATCCTAACACTACAAGGCAACTCGACATAGGGTTGGATAACACATCATAGGATGCTACCAAGATGACTCACGCCAAGGCACTAGACTGACAAGGGTATCAACTTAAGCCTAGAGTGCATAAAAGGAACTCATGTCACCTTCGATCAACTTGCCATTGGGATAAAGACATACTCCGACCTATGGGACCAGACAAAGTTGATGTCTAGTACCTACAAATATGCATCCACCAATACCCATGAGACAACATAGACGTTGCATATATCATAATAATCAGACAAGTGAAGAGAATCACAACAACATATCATGCTCACAATGAGTGATACGACATCGTCTCTATCACGAATATAGTAGTAACGCAATCACAACAGTCATGTCATCAACTCATCCAATATAATCATGAAATGAGGTTAGCACTAGCAAGATATCATCAAGTCATCATAAGCAATATAGTCCATCTAAGAACAGTGAGTGCATATATATTATCAAGTGTAAGTCCATATCAAATGTCCATATAAAATGTTTAGCATCATCAATAAGCATCTAAAATGTAAATCAATCAATGAGTATCAATCAAATATCACATAAGAGTCTAAACAAGTCTATTGATGCACAAAACAAAAGATGATTCAAGAAGAAACACTATAGCATGACATAGTTTTTTCTACTATTGTGTTTCATTTAAAATGAAACTTTTTGAGTTGTTTCTTAGAGCAACTTTGGTATGTATTGACGTAGGGCTAGGTCAGCAACTATCTTATATGTTGCTTGCGTAGGATGAACAACATCCCAGAAAACGCTAGTAGAAGTATTTGTACAAGTAATTGGAGTTTCAGAATTGCAAGTCAACCCAGTCTCAATTAATCCTGTTCCACAGCAACCCCTATTTGTTATCTCGAATCATGCAATGCATAACTCATAATTATACGTAGAATTAAATGACTTCAACTTTTTCCAAACCAAAATAAAAATGTTTTGCTTTCGCAAATCTTACCATATGATGAAGGATTTGTTATCAATTCTAACAGATAGTCATAGATGTTTACGCACTCCAATCTAATGCCTGGAAGACGAGCTTTCAATCCTTGAAGGATTTCCTTAAGTTTCTATTATATTAAATTATAATATAATATATCAATTCTATAGATCTTTTTAATTATTTAACATAAGAACACGGGCTTTAGGTTGAATTTTTATATATTTAAGATATTCTCACCATTTAAGATATTGATACCTTACATTAGCTAAAGCTTGATTCCTAATCAATTCACAACAAAGACATTCAATTTCTTTTAAAAGATAAAATAATAAAATAACGTGAATAAAAAACACACATTTTTTTAAAGGAGAAACATTCAAAGTTTTTCTTTTTAATTTTCTCTAACTGAAATTTTTCAATTTTGTAAATATTGTGGAGTTGCATAGAACTTCGAAGCAGCTTGTTAACTGCAAACCAGGGCGATATTTACAGCAAGCAGTATAAACTAAAAGAAAAATTCTGACGTACAACAAGGGAAGACGCGAGGTTGTCGTATCCAGTCCCAGCGGAAGCAAAACTTACGCCTGTGAGAAGGTCATGGGTGTTCAGATTAGGGTCTAAAAATGGAGGAATTGTTTCCTTCACCCCAATTCCAGAAGCTGCAATCCCAGATTCTATTAATTAATATTACACCAAGATATCCATTCCTTAAAAACGTTAGAAATACGAGAAGGTTAACAAGATTACCGATAAAATCTGTTGCAAGTTTTCCATTAGAAAAGCGACCATTTTGTTCGTGACCCATGAAATCTTGGCCATATGGTGCATGGTTGGCTTTGAGGATGGCGGGAATGAAATTATTGTTGCCAGGATCCACGAGAGAGTCCCCAAATGTGAAGAGAGCTGGGATTTTGGCATTAACATCAATGGTTTCAATGCCTTCACAGAATAAAAGAAGAATAGAGAGGAGCAGGCAAATGCACCCACCATGATTTAAGCGCATCATAATGTTTGCTCTCTTGTACTGTATTATGTTAATATTAGCTTTGCATTTAAATAACACTCTCTGATGTCTCCAAAGGAGTTAGTTAAGGAGATAATAAATGTATATCAGTGTCGTCATAATAAGTCTGAAAAAGCATTGTAGGGACGCACTTACTTTTAGTCTCAGAGTGCTTTGTGTGCTCTTATATTCAATCATGGAGGTGATTCGGATTTTTCCACATCAACTCTGGTTTGGGTGCGTCGGTGCCGTGTTATAAAGGTTATTCGCAAAATTTATTCTTTTGGTTTTGTGTATGTCGTGGAGTTTTCCTTCTCCACTAATTTTCTTGGTGGATCGTTTACAATAAATCGGAGTAAGAGTCAATGAGCCATTAAATATATTTTAAGTGTGTCGAGTGAGTAGATGAATTAATAAAATATAAGTGCCATACTAAACATAGTAGTTGTTTAGTAGTTTGGTATATTAGAAATCGATTTTGATAATGTTCATTTAGATTATAATTGAATATATATTAAATTGGAAAAAAGATAGGTTTTGGGTTGTGTATTTTCAGTTTGTGGGAAGCAAATTATATGATGTTGTATAATTGTAAATTGATAATGAATGTTACATTACAATTTCAAGAATTGAAAAGGGCAAAATCTAAGAGTTGTTGTGTTGATCTTGGAATGTGTTAGAGATAAAATGTGAATATGTTGTCCTACTTTGTTCCCAAATATGATATGATGATAAAATTACCTAGGATGATTTCTTTAAATGCATGCCCTTGTACACACAATTCAAACCTTGTTGGTACACATCTTTATGACTAATGTTCATGTACAATATTTTTTACAATGAAATGTGAGCAGATTTATCTCATCTTTGATGATAGTTTTAGCAAAAATTTTATCACATCTTCACTATCTATGGATGTTGACATTCATGTGTTTTCTCATTCACTTTATTTGTCATGTTTTTTGGTTGAGTTTGATTATGATTAAGTTGTGCCTTATTCAAGATTGGAGACTCCTAATCAATTTTTAGAGACTCACAATTTGGAACTTCTTCCCTCATCCATTCACTTGGACATGCCATGACTTCTTCATGATCTTAAGGACTTTTTTCTTCCCAAATGAAGATATATTGTTTGTAAGCATTGGATCATCTTTGGTTTTCAAGTATTCTTTATCATAATTGGAGCTTCTTCATTATTGGGGGATATCTTTTTCTATCTTTTTCCCTCTTTTTGGGTACTCATTGGTTATATCTTCATGATAAATGTATTGCTTGGGGGTATCATTGAGTACTATGTACATTGTCCTTGTTATTTTTTCTCTCTTTTGGTGAGGAGTTTTGTCTAACTAGATTTTTTTGTTTTCTCTATTTGTGAGAGATTGCATTGTAAATGGTTACCTAACATGCTCTAGTAGTTAGAGACCCATAATAATCTTGCTTCTTGTATAGAAATCAATTCACCGTAAGTGGCACTTAAGGGTGGTGTTGGTGTAAATAAGGTCCTGTACCGAGATAATCTCTATTAGGGGAGTTATTCACATGTTTACTTAGGACCTAGATGTCTTTCCAAAATTCTTACCTGTCTAAATATTATCTTATCATATTTTATCTTTTTGTCCTTATTTGATTCAAACTAAATAGGTCATTAAATAATTGACACTCTAGTGGTCATATCACAAGATTAAGATATTTGCCACAATCTTGTATAATCTCATCCCTAACCTTGTGTTTATAAGCAAGGTCTCTCGTGTACATTTTCTTTATTATGGAACATACTTTGATCTTGCAAGTGTGTTTCTGAAGTGTTGGGAGTTCATCATTTACTCCTACAATAATGATAGAGTCCACCGTTTGATGACCTTTAACAAATCCACCCTACTTAAAATAGATTAGAGAAAGCAAAGACCACATCAAACATTCTACAATAAACTTGATAATTATCTTATAAAAAGGCTACATAATCTTAAAAGTAAAAGAAAATCAAGGAAATTAACTTTTAAATTAAAGAATTTATCCTTAACCTATTATCTTTCCTAACTCTTCCATAAATAATTATTATTAACTATTGTCATATTATATATTTTCAGTGGGGCTCAAGTTACTTATCTTTTTATGTACAAGAACGGCGAGATCTGTGTCATCAGATAGAGCTCTTGATATGTGTCATCAAAGATACAGAGGCTACATAAATTTGGTCACTCTCAGATAAAGAGTGTGGATGCTACGTATCTATCACAGTAAGTTCATTTAAATCGATGGGAAATATACCTCAATAAAAGCATGTGCTAAACATTAAAGTCGTAAATATTATAGCTGGAAATACGTAATCATGATAATTACAATGGGTTCTGCAAGGGTGACCGTTGATTTCAAATTCTATTTCCGTGTAGGTGAAAGCTATCAGTATCATCACGTAAACAGCTATTTATCGCAACCAAGTTTTCAGTACACCGAAGCAACCTTATCACAAAACACTATAAATTTGAGTCAGCATCAATACCTCTTTTTCGGTGGGGCAGATATTCTTTTTGAAATTATTTAATGCCATTAAAGAGGTTGTTTCCAAAAGCCACTTTATTAGGGAATAAAATGGACATATTTACCTTAAGCATTACAATTGAAACATGATTTTTACCCTTTCTTAGCTACTTTCAATGGCTGCTCCATCTTCTAAGCTAGATAATTTGATAATGAATATAGTATAAGTAAGAAATTCTTTTAAATGTTTTTCTTTGTACATTAAGGTTTTTAATTTATTTAATTGTATTTCAGTTATTAAAAAAAATGAAAAAAATTGTTGTTAAGACATAGATAATTTCATCTTTGAAGGCAAATATTTTCTAATAAAAATTTGAAGCTTCATCTTCTTCTTACTACAAGACATTCTTAGAGATATTTTAGAGGAATGTCATAACAAATACCATCATATTTTTTCATATTATAAGTTTTTTATAAGGTAAATACCAAATACATCTATTATCGTAGATATGTGTGTCTTTAAGAATACATGAAATATTTAAATTTATGATAGCATATAAGGAAGAGGGGCTAGTAGTTGAATAGGGTCCAATAGTTGTACACCCACTTGTGCATATAATATCCAGTCTTTCCACATATTTAACTGTATATATTGTAAATAAATAATCCACATGTAAATTTAAAAATTACCAAATATTGGTGAAAGTGGACCAATACTTGAACACAAGTGAATCTATAAATGTTAAATAAAAAAGGCATAAATACATTCATTAACAAGTGAAATAAACATTTTTTTTGTTTCAAATAAAATAGATCATAGCCATCCACTATAAGTGTGTTATTTATAATATAAGATGCTCACTAAAACAAGTATTGTTATCATAGTGAAAAACTATTAATCTTATGTGTACAACTATTGGGTTAGAAATGTATATGAATTGGAGTATTTCACATTAATAATTTGTCCTATCACAAAAAGAAAAATTGAGCACAATAAATACCTTGTTATTTTCCATGAAATGTGTTTAATATAAGTTGTATTTTATATACTAATATTTTGTTTTTTATGTAATGCCCATCAAAATACCCTAGAGAAACTAACCATCTATTGGCAATATAGCATTATAGCAGACAACGAAAGATTGTTGGCATTTCAATAAGGATATTGAGAAGGTTGTTGATGATTATGGATATAACTGATTAAAGATGTTTAGTGTCTTGATATTATTATTTTGTCATTGATGTCAAGAAATTGATTTTCTAATTCAGTATGATGTTGCCATATCGTGAGAGTTATGATTTAAAAGAGCATAAAGATGTTTGTAAAAGACACAGGAAAGAATATGATGAATAAGGGGATGAATAAGGTATTCAATGGGCAACCATTACCGAGTCAGACAATGATGAGATCATGATGTTTAGATTGTTTTAACATCATACATATGTTGTAAATTGCAAAGGTTAATACTATACTATGTTACCAAGCAAAGAACCTAGTCGGTAAACCCTAAGGAACCTAGTCGGTAAACCCTAAGGTTATCGCTATCGGTTAATAAAGGCAGAATGTCTACCAAGTAAAGTTTAGTATTCACTGAGTTGCTACCGAGTTGTAACCGAGCTATAATAGAATGCATTAAATGTTTTCATGCGTTATTTAATGAAGAAAGCTGATGAGCTGGAACTGATTAAATGATTGGTGAGCCGTGGATGAAGTTTGTTAATGAATCTAAGGCAATGGAAAGTCGGCATGAAGATCTACAATGCAGATTGAACCGCAATACCCTGGCACAAGTTCCAAGAAATGTATGCAAGTTCCAAGGCAGGGTAAAACGTTTTCAGATCGAAAGATGCATTGAACCTAGACAAGATTGAAGATCTGATGGCTATGATTGATCATGGGAAATGTGATCAAGGAGATTAAGTGGTTACCTAATTGTTTATAAATAGGAAACTGTTGATAAACAAGGTATGCAGGAAAGTGTATGCACAAGGATGCTACATAGTGATTATCGAGCACAGAAGCTTGAAGACCTGTTTGAATAACAGAGTATAGAAGCCCAATAGATAGACAAGATTAGTTCTATGTCTAGATTGTATTGAACAAATAGGAATCTGCTTTAGCATTTTAGATGTGAAGCTGCAGATAGATTTTTATTACTGTTATTTTGTGAAAGTGATAGAAAATCTCTTAACCGAGCGGACTTAACAGTCTTATTTGTAAAACCCTCTAGCAAGGTGACATTCTGATTGAGTGTTTGAAATCCTTTAACAAGGTCACTTCTAACAAGGTGAAGATCCTAACAGATCTGAGGGAAATCCCTTAACCAGGTCACATCTAGCAATGTGTTTGTAATCTTTAACAAGATTTGCTTTTAACCGAGCATACTCTAGAAGAGTATATTTCTTAGTGGGTCCGAAATCCCACAGTGGTTTTTGCCTATTTGGGTTTCCATGTTAAATCTGGTGTTATGAGGTTTATGATGTTTATATGCTTTTGAGTTTGCATTTTTAACAGTTTTGGTTATATTACTATAGTATATGTTACCGAGGTTGAATCTAATGTTTTAATGGAAGATTAAGTTTGTATGACTCACCCCCCCCCTCTCATCTTATTGGCTATTGGATCTGTACTTATATTTAGTATCAAAACTATCAATTGGTGTGAGAGCATTAGACTTTGGAAGAAAAGTTTAAAGGCACTTGAGTTAAAGATCCAAAGATGTATAAGAGGGATGCACCGAAGCTGAACAAGTCAAGTTTCTCTACATGGTAGATAAGGATGAAGCTGCATCTATCAAGTGTTGGAGAATATGTTGTATACTATCTGGAGAATGATTTTGTTACACCGAGCACCTATCCATTGACTATGGAAGAGATAAAGGCAAAGCAAGAACATATTCAAGCAATAATTGAAATAACATCTGCATTGACCGACTCATAGTTTAATGATCTAGAAGGTTGCAATGATGCAAAGGCAATGTGGGATAAGCTCATATTAGTATATGGAGGAGATGAACATGTTCAAAGAGCAAAAGTAGATAGTCTAAGAGGACAACTTGAATCTATGAGGATGAATGAAGGTGAGAACATAACTGAGTATAGTACAAGACTAAAGGAGATTGTCAATCAAATCAAAGGAGCAGGTGGAACTATTGAAGAAAAGGATATAACAAGTAAGTTGTTAAGAACCCTTCTACTGCCTTATGCAATCCGAGTCTCTGCAATCAATGAATTGAGGTCTGTACCTAATATGCCAGTTTCTTTAGATGCTACTATTGGTAAGCTACATGCATTTGAGTTAAGTAATTTTGATAATAGTGGATCTTCGGTAAATAAAGTTGAATCTGCATTTAGTTCTTTTCATCTTGATGAATCTAATGATTATAATGAAAGAAAGTATAGGTACTCTGAAGGAGATCATAGTGGAGCAAGTGAAAGATTTTGTAAGAACATGGAAGAAGTACACAAATTGTATGAGGAAATCAGAAAGCAAGAAGAGTTTGAAGCACTACTAGCCAAAAGGTTACCGAGAGGCAAAGGTAAGTATAAAAGAAAACTACCTTTGAAATGTTTCAATTGTGATAAGATAGGACATATGGCTTCTAACTGTCCTGACAAATATTTTACTAAAAGGAGAGATTACCAAGATGACTTACAGAAAGATAATCATTACAGAGGACACCGAGACTTCAGAAGAAGAGATAAAAAGACATGCTTAATGGCTGATGAGGAATCTAACGATGATAAATCAGATGAGACTGATACAGAGGAAGTAGTTTATGTGGCTATCAAAGATGGATCAAATGAAGAAAGGTATGAAGAAAAAGTCCTAATCTCTCACATAAACACTAATGATTATTGGATTATAGATAGTGGATGCTCACATCATATGACAGGAGATAAACACAAGTTTGTTATATTCGAAGATTATGATGGAGGCTATGTTAGATTTGGTAATGATGCATCGTGTTCGGTGAAAGGTAAATGATCTATAACACTTCTTGATAATGCAAGATGCAATGATGTTTATTGGGTTGAAGGTTTGAAATACAATTTGTTGAGTGTAGCACAGCTAAACAACACAGGTTACCAAATAGAATTTCAGAAAGGAATTGTCAAAGTTCATGACAAGAATGGAAAGTTAGCTGCTACCGGGACACAAACAAAAGGTAACAGATTTCACCTTGACTCAACTCGTAACAAGTGTTTGTATGCAAAGACAGATGATACCTGTGTTGGCAATATTACATTATAACAGACAATGAAAGATTGTTGACATTTCAATAAGGATATTGAGAAGGTTGTTGATGATTATGGACATAACTGATTAAAGATGTTTTACTATCTTGATATTATTATTTTGTCATTGATGTCAAGAAATTGATTTTCTAATTCAGTATGATGCTGCCATATCTTGAGAAGTATGATATGAAGATTATAAAGAAGTCAGTAAAGACACAGGAGAATATGATGAATAAGGGGATAAGTTATTCAATGGGCAACTCTATCGAGTCAGACAATGATGAGATCTTGATGTTTTAGATTGTTTTAATATCATATATATGTTGTAAAATATAAAGGTTAATACTACACTATGATATTAGGCAAAGAACCTAGTCGCTAAACCCTAAGGTTATTGCTGTCGGTTAATGAAGATAGAATGTCTACTAAGTGAAGTTTAGTATTCACCGAGTTGTAACCGAGCTATAACATAATGCATTAAATGTTTACATGTGATATTTAATGAAAGAAGCTAATGAGCTGGAGCAGATCAATGATTGGTAAGCCGTGGAAGAAGTTTGTTAACGAATCTAAGCCAATGGAAAGTCGACATGAAGATCTACAGCTCAGATTGAACTGCATTACCCTAACACAAGTTCCAACGTGAATGTACAAGTTCCAAGGCAGGGTAAAACATTTTTAGATCGAAAGATACAATGAACCTGGATAAGATTGAAGATCTGATGGCTATGATTGATCATGGGAAATGTGATCAATGAGATTAAGCGGTTACCTAATTGTTTATAAATAGGAAATTGTTGTTAAACAATGTATGCGGGCAAATGTATGCACAGGGATGCTACATAGTGATTACCGAGCACAAAAGCTTGAAGACCTATTAGTATAACAGAGTATTGATGCCCAGCAGATAGATAAGATTAGTTCTATGTCTAGATTGTATTGAACAAATAGGAATCTGCTTTAGCATTTTAGATGTGAAGTTGCAGATAGATTTTCAATATTGTTATTTTGTGAAAGTGACAGGAAATCTCTTAACCAAGTGGACTTAACAATCTTATTTGTAAATCCTTTAACAAGGTGACATTCTGATTGAGTGTTTGAAATCCTTTGACAAGGTCACTTCTAACAAAGTGAAGATCCTAACAGATCTGAGGGAAATCCCTTAACAGGGTCACATCTAGAAATGTGTTTGTAATCTTTAATAGGATTTTATTTTAACCGAGCATACTCTAGAAGAGTATATTTCTTAGTGGGTCCGAAATCCCATAGTGGTTTTTCCCTATTTGGGTTTCCACGTTAAATCTGGTGTTATGAGGTTTATATTGTTCATATGCTTTTGATTTTGCATGTTTGACATTTTTTTTGGTTATATGACTAATATATATGTTACCGAGGTTGAATTTGATATTTTTATGGATGATTAAGTTTGTATGATTCACCCCCCCCCTCTCATCTTGTTGGCTATTGGATCTGTACTTATATTAAGTATCACAACTATCAATTGGTATTAGAGCTTTGGACTCCGAAAGGAAAGTTTAAAGGCACTTGAGTTAAAGATCCAAAGATGTATAAGAGGGATGCACCTAAGCTGAATAAGTCAAGTTTCTCTACATGGCAGAAAAAGATGAAGCTACATCTATCAGGAGTTGGAGAATATGCTATATACTATCTGGAGAATGATTTTGTTGCACCGAGCACCTATCCATTGACTATGGAAGAGATAAAGGAAAAGCAAGAACATATTCAAGCAATGATTGAAATAACATCTGCATTAACCGATTCAAAGTTTAATGATCTAGAAGGATGTACTGATGCAAAGGCAATGTGGACTAAGCTCATATCTGTATATGGAGAAGATGAACATGCTCAAAGAGAAAAAGTGGATAGTCTAAGAGGACAACTTGAATCTATGAGGATGAATGAAGGTGAGAACATAACCCAGTACAGTACAAGACTAAAGGAGATTGTAAATCAAATCAAAGGAGCAAGAGGAACTATTGAAGAAAAGGATGTAACAAGTAAGTTGTTAAGAAACCTTCTACCTACCTATGCAATCCGAGTCTCTACAATCAATGAATTGAGGTCTATACCCAATATGTCAGTTTGCTTGGATGCTACTATTGGTAAGCTACATGCTTTTGAGTTAAGTAATTTTTATAACAATGGGTCATCGGTAAATAAAGTTGAATCTGCATTTAGTTCTTTTCATTTAAATGAATCTAATGATTACAATGAAAGAAAGTATAAGTACTCTGAAGGAGATCACAGTGGAGCAAGTGAAAGATTTTGGAAGAACATGGAAGAAGTACACAAACTGTATGAAGAAATTAGAAAGCAAGAAGAGTTTGAAGCACTATTGGCCAAAAGGTTACCGAGAGGCAAAGGTAAGTATAAAGGAAAATTACCTTTGAAATGTTTCAGTTGTGATAAGATTGGAGATGTGGCTTCTAAATGTCCTGACAAAGATTTCACTGAAAAGAGAGATTACCGAGATGACAGACAGAAAGATAACCATTATAGAGGACACCGAGACTTCAGAAGAAGAGATAGAAAGACATGCTTAATAGTTGACAAGGAATCTAACGATGATAAATCAGATGAGACAGATATAGAGGAAGTTGTTTATGTGGCTATCAAGGATGGATCAGATGAAGAAAGGTATGAAGAAAAAGCCCTAATATCTCACATAAACACTAATGATTCTTGGATTATAGACAGTGGATGCTCACATCATATGACAGGAGATAAACACAAGTTTGTTATGTTAGAAGATTATGATGGAGGCTATGTTAGATCTGGTAATGATGCACCATGTCTGATAAGAGGTAAAGGATCCATAACACTTCTTGATAATGCAAGATGCAATGATGTTTATTGGGTTGAAGGTTTGAAATACAATTTGTTGAGTGTAGCATAGCTAAACAACATAGGTTACTGAATAGAATTTCAGAAAGGAATTGTCAAAGTTCATGACAAGAATGGAAAGTTAGCTACTACCGGGACACAAACAAAAGGTAATACATTTCACCTTGACTCAACTCACAATAAGTGTTTGCATGCAAAGATTGATAATACTTGGTTATGGCATAAAAGGGTTTGTCATGTTAATTTTGATAATCTGATCCAAATAAGTAAGAAGCACCGAGTAAGAGGTCTACTGAGTCTTGAAAAACCTGAGAATGCTATGTGCCGAGGATGCCAGATGGGTAAGATGACAAGATCAAGATTTACAAGTAAGTCCTACACTTCTAAGGGAATTTTAGATCTTGTGCACACTGATCTTTGTGGTCCTATGAAAGTTCAAAGTTATTATGGTGATAAGTATTTCATATTATTTGTGGATGACTAATCAAGGATGATGTCAGTAATGTTTTTAAAAGAAAAATCAGAATCTTTTCAAATGTTTAAATGGTACAAGGCTAGAGTTGAAAATGAAACAGGAAGACAACCGAAATGTCTTAGATCAGATAGAGGAGGAGAGTTCACATCTGATGAGTTCAACCTATTTTGCAATGATCATGGTATTAAAGGACAAGTCTCTGCACCAAGAAATCCACAGCAGAATGGAATAGGTGAAAGAAGAAACAAATCTATTGTGGATTGTGCTAGAACACTAATGATTGAGAAGAAGGTTCCACAAATGTTTTGGAGAGAAGCAATAAGCATAACTGTTTACACCTTGAATCGAGTTCAATTGAAAAAAGGTACTTTGAAGACACCTTATGAAATCTGGTATGGCAAGAAACCTAATGTAAGTTATTTTAAGATCTTTGGAAGTAAATGCTATGTTCATAAAGATGATAGAAATGGCAAGTTTGATCAGAAAAGTGAAGAAGGAACATTTCTAGGATATTCTTCTAGAAGCAAAGCATTTAAATGTTTGATCAAATCATCTAACAAAATAGTAGAAAGTGCAAATGTGAAAATTGATGAATTTGCAGAAAGAAATGATGAAGGAAATTCCAAAGAACCAGAAGACTATGATGAATTTGTTTATGTGCAACTGAGAAGTCCTACCGAGATAACTGTTGAAGAAAATGAAGAAGATATCCAGTTACTGAGTGATGAAGAAGATCATACAGAGCCTACCGAGCCTGTATTAGCCAAGTATGTCAGAAGACACCATGCACCATGTCAGATTATAGGAGATAAGGATGATCTAGTGATGACAAGGAACAAACTGAGACAGAACACATGTTTGATATCTGAATTTGAACCGAGAATAGTGAAAGAGGCATTTAACAGTGAACATTGGATAAATGCTATGACAGAAGAGATTGATCAAATCAAGAAGAATGACACATGGACATTGGTCCCAAGACTGGAGGACAAAAATGTAATCGGTACAAAGTGGATCTTCAGAAACAAGCAAAATGAACAAGGTGAGGTCATTCGAAACAAAGCAAGACTAGTTTGCAAAGGTTATGCCCAAGAAGAAGGAATTGATTATGGTGAGACTTTTGCACCTATTGCTAGACTTCAAGGAGTAAGAACATTGTTGGCATATGCTGCTTTCAAGAACTTCAAGGTACATCAAATGGATGCCAAATCTACATTTCTGAATGGAATATTAGAAGAAGAAGTTTTCATTGAACAACCTAAAGGATTTGTTGAAGACAATAATAAAGATCAGGTATGTAAATTGAACAAAGCTTTATATGGTCTGAAACAAGCACCTAGAGCATGGTATGAAAGATTTCACTCTTATTTGATTAAGATTGGTTTTATAAGGACAAGTGCTAATAGCAACATGTACATGAAGAATGATGAAAATCGAATACTATTCTCAGCCATATTTTTTGATGATATTATATTTTGTGGAAATGACTCTTTATGCAAGAACTTTGGAAATGAAATGAGCAAAGAACTTGAGATGTCGTTAATTGGTGAGATAAAGTATTTTATAGGTTTACAGATACTGCAAATGAAAAATGATATTTTCATTACTCAATCCAAGTACATAAAGGAAATCTTGAAGAAATTTGGAATGGAAGATTCAAAACCAGTAAGTACTCCTATGACTACCAACTGTAAACTATCAAAGAATGATGAATTTGCATCTATTGATGAGACACTCTACCGATCCATGATTGGAAAACTACAATATGTTGTTCACAGCAGGCCAGATATAGAACATGCAGTAGGTATTGTTGCAATATTATCTGTAGATCCTAAGGAAATACACATGATGACAATCACAAGAATTTTCAGATACTTGAAAGGCACTGAAGATTATGGCTTAGTATATCAGAAAGGAAATATTTTTGATTTGAAAGTTTATACTGATGCTGATTGGGCAGGCAAAATTGATGACAAGAAAAGCACAAGTGGAGGAGATTTCTTCTTAGGAGAAAGACTAGTGAGTTGGCTTAGCAAGAAACAAGGATGTGTTTCTCAGTCAACAGCTGAAGCTGAATATGTTGCTGCAGCACTGAATTGCACCAACATTGCATGGATCAAACAACTGTTGGAAGGTATAAATGAGAAAGTTACCGAGCCAGTAACTATATTCTATGACAATAATAGTGCCATTAATATTTTAAAGAATCTTGTTATGCACTCTAAGACAAAGCACATATCTATCAAATATCATTATCTTAGAGAAGAAGCTCAAGAGAAGAAAGTGGTGTTGGAATATGTTAACACAAAGGAGAAAATAGCTGATATCTTCACCAAGCCACTACAAAAGGACACTTTTGAATATCTCAGAAGTAAGTTAGGGGTCCTACCCCTATCTTCTACTCACTGACTGAGTTCGGTGAAAGCATCACTTCGATGACTCTATTGAATATCTTTTGGGGAGTTGATGCTGGAGTGATACACTTTAGAATGTTTTTCTGAAAGTGTACTGGAATTATTACTGGAATTATACAGAGAATGATATAGAGAATAGGACTGAAGACAAATGCTCTGACCGAGACTCAGTTGATACACAAACAACAGGAAATAACTTCTTACAGAAAGAAATTATGTTTTATTTCTTTACTTTTTGGCATTATTGTCAAAGGGGGAGAAGACCTACCAATGGGGGAGAAGACCTACCAATGAGGGACAAGACCTAAGGGGGAGAAGACTGAGAATATATGGGAGAAGACTGAGAGAAGACTACAAATTGAAATAAAGACTGAAAACAAAAGAGAAGTCTAATGTATGGGGGAGAGCATTTCAAGTATTTTAGAATCACAACAATCCGAATCTTTTACAGGTCAAATCAATTGGTTTTGCCATCAATGCCAAAGGGGGAGATTGTTGGCAATACTACATTATAATAGACAATGAAAGATTGTTGACATTTCAATAAGGATATTGAGAAGGTTGTTGATGATTATGGACATAACTAATTAAAGATGTTTTACTATCTTGATATTATTATTTTGTCATTGATGTCAAGAAATTGATTTTCTAATTTAGTATGATGTCGCCATATCTTGAGAAGTATGATATGAAGATTATAAAGAAGTTGGTAAAGACACAGGAAAGAATATGATGAATAAGGGGATAAGTTATTCAATGGGCAACTCTACCGAGTCAGACAATGATGAGATCTTGATGTTTTAGATTGTTTTAACATCATACATATGTTGTGAAATGTAAAGGTTAATACTACACTATGATATCAGGCAAAGAACCTAGTCGGTAAACCCTAAGGAACCTAGTCAATAAATCCTAAGGTTATCATTGTCAGTTAATGAAGACAGAATGTCTACCGAGTGAAGTTTAGTATTCATCGAGTTGTAACCAAGCTATAACATAATGCATTAAATGTTTACATGTGATATTTAATGAAAGAAGCTAATGAGTTGGAGCGGATCAATGATTAGTAAGTCGTGGAAGAAGTTTGTTAATGAATATAAGGCAATGGAAAATCGACATGAAGATCTACAGCTCAGATTGAACCGCATTACCCTAGCACAAGTTCCAAGGTGAATGTTCAAGTTCCAAGGCGGGGTAAAATGTTTTTAGATCGAAAGATACAATGAACCTGGACAAGATTGAAGATCTGATGGCTATGATTGATCATGGGAAATGTGATCAATGAGATTAAGCGGTTACCTAATTGTTTATAAATAGGAAACTGTTGTTAAACAATGTATGTGGGCAAATGTATGCACAGGGATGCTACATAGTGATTACCGAGCACAAAAGCTTGAAAACCTATTAGTATAACAGTGTATTGATGCCTAGCAGATAGACAAGATTAGTTCTATGTCTAGATTGTATTGAGCAAATAGGAATCCGCTTTAGCATTTTAGATGTGAAGTTGCAAATAGATTTTCAATATTGTTATTTTGTGAAAGTGACAGGAAATCTCTTAACCGAGTGGACTTAACAATCTTATTTGTAAATCCTCTAACAAGGTGACATTCTAATTGTGTTTGAAATCCTTTGACAAGGTCACTTCTAACAAAGTGAAGATCCTAACAGATCTGAGGGAAATCCCTTAACTGGGTCACATCTAGCAATGTGTTTGTAATCTTTAACAGGATTTGCTTTTAACCGAGCATACTCTAGAAGAGTATATTTCTTAGTGGGTTTGAAATCCCATAGTGGTTTTTCCCTATTTGGGTTTCCACGTTAAATCTAGTGTTATGAGGTTTATATTGTTCATATGCTTTTGAGTTTGCATGTTTGACAATTTTTTTGGTTATATGACTGATATATATGTTACCGAGGTTGAATCTGATGTTTTTATGGATGATTAAGTTTGTATGATTCACCCCACCCTCTCATCTTGTTGGCTATTGGATCTATACTTATATTATGTATCAGAACTATCAACCTGGTTATGGCATAAAAGGTTTTGTCATGTAAATTTTGATAATCCAATCAAAATAAGTAAGAAGCACCGAGTAAAAGGTCTACTAAGTCTTGAAAAACCTAAGAATGCTATGTGTCGAGGATGCCAGATGGGTAAGATGAAAAGATCAAGCTTTACAAGTAAGTCTTACACTTCTAAGGGAATTTTAGATCTAGTGCACATTGATCTTTGTGGTCCTATGAAAGTTCAAAGTTATTATGGTGATAAATATTTCATATTATTTGTGGATGACTATTCAAGGATGATGTCAGTAATGTTTTTAAAAGAAAAATCAGAAGCTTTTCAAATGTTTAAATGGTACAAGGCAAGAGTTGAAAATGAAACAGGAAGACAACTGAAATGTCTTAGATCAGATAGAGGAGGAGAGTTCACATCTGATGAGTTCAACTTATTTTGCAATGATCATGGTATTAAAAGACAAGTCTCTGCACCGAGAACTCCACAGCAGAATAGAATAGCTGAAAGAAGAAATAGATCTATTGTGGATTGTGCTAGAACACTAATGATTGAGAAGAAGGTTCCACAAACTTTTTGGAGAGAAGCAATAAGCACAGCTGTTTACACCTTGAACCGAGTTCAATTGAAGAAAGGTACTTTGAAGACAGCTTATGAAATATGGTATGGCAAGAAACCTAATGTAAGTTATTTTAAGATCTTTGGAATTAAATGCTATGTTCATAAAGATGATAGAAATGGCAAGTTTGATCAGAAAAGTGAAGAAGGAACATTTCTAGGATATTCTTCTAGAAGCAAAGCATTTAAATGTCTGATCAAATCATCTAACAAAATAGTAGAAAGTGCAAATGTGAAAATTGATGAATTTGCAGAAAGAAATGATGAAAGAAATTCCAAGGAACCAGAAGACTATGATGAATTTGTCTATGTTCAATCGAGAAGTCTTACCGAGAAGACTGTTGAAGAAAATGAAGAGAATATCTAGTTACTGAGTGATGAAGAAGATCATACAGATTTTACCGAGCCTGTATTAGCTAGGTATGTCAAAAGACATCATGCACCAAGTTAGATTATAGGAGATAAGGATGATCCAGTGATGACAAGGAACAAACTAAGACATAACACATGTTTGATATCTGAATTTGAACTGAGAATAGTGAAAGAGGCATTTAATAGTGAAGATTGGATAAATGCTATGATAGAAGAGATTGATCAAATCAAGAAAAGTGACACATGGACACTAATCCCAAGACCAAAGGACAAAAATGTAATCGGTACAAAGTGGATTTTTAGAAACAAGCTAAATGAAAAAGGAGACGTTATTCGAAACAAAGCAAGACTAGTTTGCAAAGGTTATGCTCAAGAAGAAGGAATTGATTATGGTGAAACTTTTGCACCTGTTGCTAGACTAGAAGGAGTAAGAACATTGTTGGCCTATGCTGCTTTCAAAAACTTCAAGGTATATCAAATGGATGTCAAATCTGCATTTCTGAATGGAATATTAGAAGAAGTTTTTATTGAACAACCTGAAGGATTTGTTGAAGACAATAATAAAGATCAGGTATGTAAATTGAACAAAACTTTATATGGTTTGAAACAAGAACCTAGAGCATGGTATGAAAGATTGCACTCTTATTTGATTAAGATTGGTTTTATAAGGACAAGTGAGAACAACAACATGTACATGAAGAATGATGAAAATGGAATACTGATCTTAGCCATATTTGTTGATGATATTATATTTTGTGGAAATGACTCTTTATGCAAGAACTTTGGAAATGAAATGAGCAAAGAATTTGATATGTCATTAATCAATGAGATAAAGTATTTTATAGGTTTACAGATACTGCAAATGAAAAATGAGATTTTCATTACTCAATCCAAGTACATAAAGGAAATCTTGAAGAAGTTTGGAATGGAGGATTCAAAACCTGTAAGTACTCCTATGACTACCAACTGTAAATTATCAAAGAATGATGAATCTACATCTATTGATGAGACACTTTACCGATCCATGATTGGAAAACTACAATATGTTGTTCACAGCAGACCAGACATAGCACATGCAGTAGGTATAGTTACAAGATTCTCTACAGATCCTAAGGACACACACATGACAACAATCAAAAGAATTTTTTGATACTTGAAAGGCACTGAGGATTATGGCTTAGTATATCAGAAAGGAAATGATTTTGATTTAAAAGTTTACACTGATGCTGGTTGGGCAGGCAACATTGATGATAGAAAAAGCACAAGTGGAGGAGCTTTCTTTTTAGGAGAAAGACTAGTGAGTTGGCTTAGCAAGAAACAAGTATGTGTTTCACAGTCAACAACAGAAGCTGAATACATTGTTGTAGCACTGAATTGTACCAACATTGCATGGATCAAACAACTGTTGGAAGGTATAAATGAGAAAGTTACCGAGCCAGTAACTATATTCTATGACAATACTAGTGCCATTAATATTTCAAAAAATCATGTTATGCACTCTAAGACAAAGCACATCTCTATCAAATATCATTATCTTAGAGAAGAAGCTCAAGAGAAGAAAGTGGTGTTGGAGTATGTTAGCACAAAGGAACAAATAGCAGATATCTTCACCAAGCCACTACCAAGGGACACTTTTGAATATCTCAGAAGTAAGTTAGGGGTCCTACCCCTATCTTCTACTCATTGACCAAGTTCAGTGAAAGCATCAATCTGATGACTCTATCGCATATCTTTTAGGAGTTGATGTTGCATTACACACTTTAGGATGTTTTCTAAAGGTGTACAGGAATTATTGCAAGAAACAATACAGGGGATAGGAATTAAAGACAAAATGCTCTGACCAAGACTCAGTTGATACACAATAGCAGGAAATAACTTCTTACAGAAAGAAATTATGTTTTAGTTCTTTACTTTTTGACATTATTGTCAAGGGGGAGAAGACTAACATCAGGGGAGAAGACTATAGATTGGAAATAAGACTGAAGAAAAGAGGAGAAGTCTAATGTATGGGGGAGAGCATTTCAACATTTCAGAATCATAGCAATCCGAATCTTTTTAAGGTCAATTGAATTGTTTTTTCCATCAATGCCAAAGGGGGAGATTGTTGGCAATATAGCATTATAGCAGACAATGAAATATTGTTGGCATTTCAATAAGAATATTGAGAAGGTTGTTGATGATTATGGATATAACTGATTAAAGATGTTTACTGTCTTGATATTATTATTTTTTCATTGATGTCAAGAAATTGATTTTCTAATTCAGTATGATGTTGCCATATCGTGAGAAGTATGATTCAAAAGAGTATAAAGATGTCGGTAAAAGACACAAGAAAGAATATGATGAATAAGGGGACGAATAAGGTATTCAATGGGAGACTATTACCGAGTCAGACAATGATGAGATCATGATGTTTAGATTGTTTTAACATCATACATATGTTGTAAATTGTAAAGGTTAATACTATACTATGTTACCAAGCAAAGAACCTAGTCGGTAAACCCTAAGGAACATAGTCGATAAACCCTAAGGTTACCGCTATCGGTTAATAAAGGCGGAATGCGTACCGAGTAAAGTTTAGTATTCACCGAGTTGCTACCGAGTTGTAACCGAGTTATAACAGAATGCATTAAATGTTTTCATGTGTTATTTAATGAAGAAAGCTGATGAGCTGGAACTGATTAAATGATTGGTGAGCCATGGAAAGTCGGCATTAAGATCTATAGTGCAGATTGAACCGCAATACCCTGGCATAAGTTCCAAGAAATGTATGCAAGTTCCAAGGTAGGGTAAAAGATTTTTAGATCAAAAGATGCATTGAACCTAGACAAGATTGAAGATCTGATGGCTATGATTGATCATGGAAAATGTGATCAAGGAGATTAAGCGGTTACCTAATTGTTTATAAATAGGAAACTGTTGATAAACAAGGTATGCGGGCAAGTGTATGCACAAGGATGCTACATAGTGATTATCGAGCACAGAAGCTTGAAGACCTGTTTGAATAACAGAGTATAGAAGCCTAACAGATAGACAAGATTAGTTCTATGTCTAGATTGTATTGAACAAATAGGAATCTGCTTTAGCATTTTAGATGTGAAGTTGCAGATAGATTTTTATTACTATTATTTTGTGAAAGTGACAAAAAATCTCTTAACCGAGTGGACTTAACAGTCTTATTTGTAAAACCCTCTAGCAAGGTGACATTCTGATTGAGTGTTTGAAATCCTTTAACAAGGTCACTTCTAACAAGGTGAATATCCTAACAAATCTGAGGGAAATCCCTTAGCCAGGTAACATCTAGCAATGTGTTTGTAATCTTTAACAAGATTTGCTTTTAATCGAGCATACTCTAGAAGAGTATATTTCTTAGTGGGTCCGAAATCCACAGTGGTTTTTCCCTATTTGGGTTTCCACGTTAAATTTGGTGTTATGAGGTTTATGATGTTTATATGCTTTTGAGTTTGCATGTTTAACAATTTTGGTTATATTACTGTAGTATATGTTACCGAGGTTGAATCTAATGTTTTAATGGAAGATTAAGTTTGTATGATTCACCCCCCCCCCCCGCCCTCTCATCTTGTTGGCTATTGGATCTGTACTTATATTTAGTATCAGAACTATCACCATCTACTATACAAATAGAGAGAATGTTTATTTTAAAACATCATCTAATGGATCACAGATAACTAAATACTCATATGCCTTAAAAAACTAAATATAAGATATACACAGCATCATCTTTCATAACATAATCACAAGGAATCATATGCAAATGGAAATGAACACAACTCTATAATTAATCTTTCCCTAGGGTACCTCAACAAGATCATATCCAAATAAGCATAACATCATATTTACTTCCATGATCCAATGTGTTGTTCTCAAAATCTGATTCCCCTTAAAACTCTTACAATAAAATGATAAACTCAGTCTGCAGAAAGAGAGATCAAAGAGAAGGAAACTTCAGAGCAACATATGACAAGGTTTTACAACCTTCTACACTTCAAACTTATGCAAAGTTCAGGTAGGTATACCTCATGTGAATTGAATTCACACTTTCGAATGACAGATCCACAGTAAACCAGTCCGAAAACCAATGAATCCTATCACCTAAAAAAACTTACTGAAACAAAGAAAGAAATCTTATAATCATGTTCAGTATTGACCTACAAGATATGTAAAAGATAACCACAATTGATACCAGTGCCTTATCCAGGCCACAGAGTCATCTAAAGTTTAAACAATACTCCCACAATCAAATATCTCCACACATCCCATCACCTCGGCTTCTATAAAACCCCACATATGCCTGACATACATAAGATTTTATCCTTATGAAACTAGACTGCATCCATCTAATTCAAAATCTCTCACAATGAATTCACTGATAGAAATGCTTCATGTGTATTTAATTTCCCTCCTGGAGAGAAAAGATAAGAAACGCTTCTATTAAGACTGCCTTACAATCCAATCCTCAAATAAATAACCCTAGATTACTCATAATTGAAAATAGTAAATATTTGCAAGTAGACCAGAAAACAACACAAAATTTAGGCTCGAAAGTTGATAGTCTGTATATTGATGTTAATTTTGAGCAAATATTACAAAACTCAGAGTACTCTCCATAAGACTAGAAAATCCCAGATATATTTCTGCAGAGTTTTCTTACAAATTCTTGTGATTATTTTTTAGAAGGTCCTAGTATCCATTTATAACATCATGGATGCATACAAGCTTTAGACCATTAAAAATAAAGTTTGTTACAAACAACAACCTTTTCCAAGAAGCGGTTATAGGTCCTTTTCAGCATCTGTGGCTTCTTCTGCTTGTTGTTCTGTTGCACCCTCTTGTAACTGTTCTTGAGTATCTTCTTTCTATCCCATATACTTATCTTTCCACTTCTGATACACATCATAACTAGGCCAAGTAAAACTAGCAACCTTCTATTTCATATCTTCTAGCCACTTCCAAGTGACTCGTACATGCCCAATCTCTATATCTATGAAACCATAATGAGATTTCACCTTTTCAATTTCCTCAATTGTTTGGACAAATAAGGATGTGTCATCAGTACTAATAATCTGATTGATCCTTAGGGACAAATTGTGGTCCACCTCCTTTAACCAAATCTTCTCTTCTTTTACCTGAACACAACCAATGAAATCTCCTGGAAATATTTCAAATTTATTATCTAAATATTCTTTCCTATAAAGTTGGGCTTTTCGTTTTATACCTGTTCCTTCCACTCACACAATATTCATTTCTTTTAAAAACTCACATGTGGACCTAAGATTGTCATTCTCTTTTGCATCTGCATGGGAGGAACACATGAGCTCTAACTCCTTACCTCTAGGTGCCCACTTATTCAGGATTGGTTCCAAAGTCGCTTCTTCTTCTTTGAATTTGATCAAAATCTCAAGAATCCTCTTCATATTTGTGTATACATTGGAGGTTTTGACTGAGTCAGCAAACTTCAAAATGGTGGCTTTCACCTTCTCCTCATATTTGCTTGCATACAAGGTCTGAGATTGTTTCAACTTTTCCAGCTCATGTTGGACATCTTCAGGTAGTTGGGAACTGGGAGGCATAGGAGGAGGGTATTCAATGATGGGACTAGTAGGAGGAGGCCTTGCTGGAGAGGAGGCTATCATGAGTGTAGAAGACCCACCTGAATGATGTTGACCTACCAATTGACTTTGGAGTCTAGCAATTATGCTGTCTCTGTTGGCTATTCCTTCTTTAGCATCATTATAAGCTTTTAAAATAGTCTCCAACTTCAATTGGAGATTAACCTTTTCTTGTGCCTCTCTCTCTGCTACTACCACATTAAACTTTGTTGTCTCTAGTACTGTGCTAGCAACTTCTACTACCCCTATGTCTTGGACTCTTTTAACAATCATGCCTCCAAGGTAGCTTGACCCTAAGGTATCCCTTTTCTTTCTATTTTCATCTCTTTTTAGGGACCACATGACAAGAGCAGCATTATCCTTGTTGAATGTCACTCCTTCCATAGGCTATGTTTCTTTTCTCACTACATCAAGCACTAAGGCATCAACTATATCCCATTCAAGGAGAATCAACACACCAGCCTTTGCTACCATCTCTATTCCTTTTGCATAGGTGATTGATTTGAATTCTTCCATCATTTCTTGCTTTATTTCTTCTTCTACCTGAGTTGTATTTTTGAGAGGCTATTCACTTTTCCTTTGTTCACATCTGACCTTGAATTGCTCTATGTTTTTCTTAAATACAAACTGCATAAAAGCTTCTGATGTGACAAAATTGTTATTAGCTAGGAATTCTTCACTAGCTTGCTTAATAGTAAGGTCCATTTCTTGGCCGTTTAACTCACCATCAGTCAAGTCCATTTTAGTAGTAGGTGGCTCTTCGAGCATCCCCTCTTGGGTCTCCTCATAGGTATAGGCAATCTCACCAAGACTCCCTAACTGCAATAATTGCTCAGCCACAGCTTGTTCATCTCCAATGTGGATAGGAGACTGAGATGGAGAATATTGTGGCTCATCAGTTTCAATTTCTTTTCCCACTTTTTGCCTCTAAGGGGAATCTTGAATGTTAATGACATCTTCAATTTTCCTCTTCCATTTTGAGGTGGAAGGCTCACCTGTCACTGGCATCATCACAGTGTACTTTGACCTTTTGTGCATTACATAATCACCAAGTGGGATATCTCTAGCAAAGGTAGGATTAGCCAATACCATCTTAGCCTTATTAGGATCATTTTGCATTATGGCCTCCCACTTTTCTTTTAAATTTTGCATGAGGTCTTCAAAATAATGAATCAGGAACTTTATTTTCTCCACAAATGGGTTGAAGCTAGAGAGAGGATCATAGCTAGTGTCAAATTGATGTATAAAATCAAGGGATTTCTTATATGAAACCCATTTCTCCTTCCTCAATTCGTGCTCATCTAGGCTGAACTCATTTCTAATCAAATCTTCTTGGAACTAAAATTGATGTGGCCTACCTCTACACACTACTCTTTTTCTGAACATGCAATTGAAAAAATCCTCGGGATCTACACATCTTGACACTATAGTAGACAACCTAAATGGCTTGAAGAATTCTTCAAAAAATTTCCATCCACCCTTAGTGATCACAAAATGGTGAGCTATGGTAATAATTGGGAAAATAGTCCCTTTAACCCTGTTAGTTAACTCAGCCTCCTGCACTCCTCCAATCTGTCTCAGGACTTCTGCAATCCCTATCTTCAATGCGACCTAATAGGGTAGTATATAGGGGGTGCCTCTAAACCCAAACACTCTAAAACCAATAGACATAGGGTACAAATATATGTCTCCCCAATAGTGAACAATCTTGATATCCTCTACAAACTCCTTTGGTCTGAGAAACTCCAAAAGAGCTTTAGGAATTCTAGGGTTTTCTCTGCATAGAAGAAACCTAATTTTAGATGCAAAGCATCTATCAAATTTTAGATAAATTGCATCCTCTCTATCCCAAGATAGAATAATACTGCACAATTGTACTAGCATCTCCTCTTTATCCTTTATCTTAATCAGGTCCATTTCCTTTGCAAAGTAATCAGCACCTTTGAACAAGAACGTGTGCATTAACATGGAATTCCATCAAAATGGCCATCCACCTTACCATTCTTGATTCCGACTAGCCCTTTATGAATTGCATCAGCAAGGTATGAGGCATAATCAAATGTTACTACTAGGGAGGGGTTTAGAATTTGTGCAATCATTAACATATAATGGGTTGGCATATTCATTTCAGCATCCTCTCCAAGGATCTAGCATAACATCCAATACATACCCTTAGCTCTTAGAGTAAATAAGTTGAGAGAGAATGTTTCCACTGTACTGGGGCCTACAACTGTTAACCCCCCCATTTTTACAAAGAATTCTTTCAATGGGCCACTTCTAAGATGATCCCTTTGAGCATTGTACACATAAGCTAGTGACTCAAAGTCAATAGGCTCTAACAAATTGGAGGACTCACTGAGTTTAAACACTTTCCTAAATTCATCTTCATTTATCTCAATCAAGACTGAACCCTTTATGTTCCTGATGCATCTTGCCACAGGATCATAATTCTGTGCAATCAGGGTGAACACATCTACATCCATAAAAACACCTGGGACCACAAGCTTTCCTACATCTTGTTCCCATATGCCATTCAAAGGAGCTAGGTAATTCCTCTTCCCAAAACTGACTTTGAATAGTCCTAAGCCTGGTAATCCTATTTCAGGGTCCCTCAACCAATTACCCTTATCATAAAGGCCATCTCCAATTTTTAGACGATGGTTCTTGGGTACTAGTTCTTTGGCCTTGGGCGCAGCATTGGTGGACATGGTTAATTATTCTAAAAAATCATCACAAATATTTCGGTCCTGGTAATTCACCGTCCCTGATAATTCTCTTTTGAGTGCCATTCTGGTCAAACAATTATACCACTAGAAGCTAACACATACCTCCAATGAAGTAATTCACACAACAATATTTGTGAACAAACCAAGAGTTATCAAGAAAGCACACAAAACCTGATTATTCGCCTGAAGAAAATCACCCTGCAACAATTTGCTCTGCAACATTTCACTCTGCAACAATTCGCTCTACAAAAAACTTCAATGAAACAATATTTAGCAATCAAGTTGATGCGGACTCAAGAGGACAAGTTGGCATTTAAATTTTTTAGAAATTAACTCCCCATGCTACGACTTTCTTTGCAGACTTGAATTCACCAAATTGAATTCAAAACTGGGTCCAACGGGTCATATTTTCTCTAAGTCTTTCCTCTGTTTCTCTCCTTCGCTATGTCGCAGAACATAAAACCGGTGCTCTTTTCTTTTGCAAAACAACACTAGCCATTGGATCATGAGAACTTACATCGCCTTTATCTCCGTTTGACCTCTTTGCATTAGTGTCAGGCCCTACCTCCTTTTCGCTACTTCGCTGACTTTGAAAGTCATTCACTTTTCCTTCGCGAGGCCGCACCAAGCATTAGATCAAATTTAAATCACTCAGCCTTTAACTCCAATTGGGATACTCAATTCTACTTACTAACCGCGTCTCATCTTGATGGCTAATGGTTTTTCACCATTTCGCTGAAGTTAAGCTACGGGCATCTTCGGGCCATGAAACAATGAGAAGCATTGGATCAATCTTGAGATGAATTCCTTTTAAGTGGGCCCTTTATTCAAGAAAAGCCTACCCCACTTGTTCTCTAGTTGAAAAATGCCACATGGCGGTCGATTATTAGCCTTGGAAACTACTCTGGGTTCCACCTTTGATTTGCCACGTGCTATCTTTATTATTCCCACATAACTGTCAGTTACACCTAGGTGGGCCCTCAACCACTTTAAAAACCATGTGGCACCCAACACATCACTGTCGAGCTCTACAAAAGCAACAGCTGTTATACCACATCATGCATCTGTGTGACCTCCACCTGTCTATTGCGACTTCGTGAACATTATTCTTCGTTTGGCTTGTAGCCATGAAACTACACAAGTCCTAGATCAAAAAAGACCTGATCTACTTTTAGCTTCATGCCCTACCTATCCGTTGGGCCCACCAGCCTTTTTGGCCACTTCCCGAAGGTTAACCTCGTGGCATTTTCTCTTCACGAATTCACGCAAGCCGTTAGATCAAAACAACTTGCTTATTTTTTACTCCTCTCTATAGCAACCATGCTCGGGCCCACTGCAGACCACCAACTAAGCGCCTCGTCATCGCTCTGTCATTGCCAGCTGGACCTACCACATTCACTGCCACCTTCAGCGGGACCCACCACCTTTTCGCTACTTCGCTAAAGGTAGAACTCGTGCATCTCCTGACCGCGAATCAATGTGAGCCGTTGATCTCTTTCCAACCCGATCATTCTTTAATCCAAAGAAGATCACTTGTGTCGGGGACCCAAACCTTTCACCATTTTGTGAAGATTAAAGCACGTTCAGCTTGATCTCACAAAACCACGCCATCCGTCCGATCAAATGAACTTGATTGGTGTATAGCTTCAGTCCAAACCTATATGCCGGGTCCACTTTTGCCTTTCACTACTTCATGGAAGCTAACTTTCGAGCACTTTTTGGTCGCGAATCAACGGGGGCCATCGGATCAACAGAAAGTTGCATGATGCTTATAAGGCCCGACGGACATTTAGAAAAAGCACATTAAAAGTGAACAAAAATTAAATATGTAAAAAGGACCGCCTAGGCAAATGACAAGGGGGGGACACCTTTATGATAGATGGACCCATTACTTAAGTGAATAAAGTAACACCAAATTAGAAAAGACAAGGGTTTTTCTCAAATATTGAAGCGACTTAAAACCTAAACCCTGAACCCCTTAGGATCTAAAACAATTGAAAGAACATGGGCGCACTAGACACAAAATATTCAAAAACTTAGCCAATTATGAACTAAGAACATCCATTTTTAAAACAGTGATAACAATGGCTCTGACTGGGGATGGTTGATTGCAAGATCAACACAAGAAACTCAAAAAATTTGGAGAAATAGACCAAAAACAATCCCAAAAACAACAACGAAAGAAAACCTAAATATATACAAACAACAACCTACTGTGCATGGACCTCAAGAAAAGTAATGCTTCAGGAATTGTCCATGCACTAGAAATTCCTGTACTTCATCATTTATGTTCTTCAAAAAGTATGAGTCTTTTCCATTCACATCACAGACCACAGAGGGGCCAATCCATAATGACTCAAACTTCTTATGCTTTCCCTTGTCTTGTCCTTTTGCATTCCACTGAAGAACAACATCACCAATTTGAAACTTCCTCAATGATGTCCTTTTATCAAACAGATACTTAGACTGCAATTGGATCTTCAAATTTCTCTTATGGGCTAAAGTTTTGATTTCTTCCACTTCCACCATCTAAATCATTCGGTGCTCCATAGGCTCAAACAACTCCATGTCTTTAGCTTGTAGGAATTTATACACTAGGAGAAGATTGTTTACTGGCACTCTAGCTTGTGTACCATAAACCAGTTCAAAAGGTGACATTCCAATCACCTTCTTGACAGTAATTTTGTCAGCCCACAAAGCTAACTTCAACTTTTGATCCCATGACCTCTTGTTCTCTTCTAAGATTTTCTTAATAATGTTCAAGAGGCTTTTATTACTGGATTCAGCTTGTCCATTCCCTTGAGGGTGATAAGGTGAAGAGTAGGACATAATTATTCCATGGGTAGTGCAAAATGTAGCAAACTCTTCAGATCTAAAACTCATAGCATTATCCATTACTAACTTTGCAGGGACTCCAAATCTAGTTATAACATTATCCACAAGGAAATCGATGACAATTTTACTTGTAGCTCTCCTAGTGGGTATGGCTTCAATCCATTTAGTAAAATAGTCAGTTGCTACTATAATCCACCTATGGCCTCTTCGTGATCTTTCAACAATTTCTCCAATAAAATCAATGCCCCACTGGACAAAAGGGGCTTCCACTGTGACTGGATTTAAAGGTAAAGCTCCTTCATATTTTAGCTTAGATGAAAACCTTTGGCATGGGTCACATTTCCTAACATGTTCATGAGCATCTTTAAATAAGGTAGGCCAATAATACCCAGCCCTGACAATCTTTCTAGTAGTTGTCTTAGCAGAGTAATGACCTTTGCATACTCCATCATGCATTTGAATCAACATTTCCTTGGCATGGAATTCATCCAAACACATTAACAATGCTCCATCTCTATTTCTCCAAAAAAGGTCACCCTGAATGAGAACATATTTTTGCGACTTAAGCTTCAATGTCCTTTTCTGATTGTGGGTCATCCCCTCTGAAAATGTAGCATCTCTCAAGAAATGTACTACTTCTAAATACCAGGGTTGCTATTCAATACTGGTGACTACAATGTTTTCAACCTCGACATTGTTTATTTCAACACCAAGAAGATTGAATTCAGCCATAAGCTTGGCCAGGCCTAAGCCTCTCACCAATTTGGTGATCTTTATCTCCAAGTAAAATTATTGGATTCTATTAATCCATCTACACCTTTTGCCTATAACTTTAGATTGGGATAGAATGTCCTTAACTACAGCATGTGGAACATAAGCAACTACTTGTGCATTTACAAGATATGGCCTAAAAGCCTTGACAACTTTAACCAAAGCATATGCCTATTTTTCCATGATCTCATATTTTAGTTCTGCTACTTGTAAAGACTTGTTGTAGAAAGCTATGGGATGTTCATGTCCCTCATTGTCCTTTTGCAACAACACTCTAGCTACTGCATGATATGAAGCAAAAGAGAACAAAGAAAAAGGCTTACTATAATCCGGGGATTTCAACACCGGTGCTTCCTAAATAGCTCTTTTAATCTCAGCAAAAGCTTTTGAAGCTTCTTGATCCCAGCAAAATTTTGTATCCTTCTTGAGTAATCTAACAAGGGGCCTTACCACCTCTACAAAGTTTGCAATGAATCTTCTAACAAAATTAACTTTGCCTAAAGAAGACTTAATGCCTTTAACACTTTTTGGTTCAGGCACATTGTTTATTGCTTTGATCCTTTCAGGGTCTATCCTTACCCCTTCCTTGGAGACAATATGCCCCACCAACTTCCCTTCAATAACAGCAAAATGACATTTCTTGGGGTTTAATGACACCAAATTCCAAAGCCTTATTGAACACCTTTTCCAAATGTCCATAGTGGTCATCAGCCCTTTTAGAGAAACATGTTAAATCATCTTGGTATATTACCATGATGATGTTGATGAATTCTTTGAAGGCTACATCCATGGCTCTCTGAAATGTAGCTCCAACATTTTTTAATCCAAATGGCATTCTTACATAAACATACATTCCCCATGGGGTGGTGAAAACGGTCTTGAATTGCTTAGATTCCTTCACTAGTACCTGGTTGTACCCTAAAAAACTGTCCATCATTGACAAAAGATCACAACTAGTTACCCTCTGCAGCATGGCTTACATATTGGGAGAAGAATAATTATCCTTCAGGGAAGCAACATTTAGATTTCTAAAGTCGACACACAATCTTATGTCCCCATTCTTCTCTCTAACCGGGACCAAATTTGAGACCCATGAAGAATGTCTTATAGGTTTGATAATTCTCCCTTCTCTTAGCTTAGTCAACTCTTGTTGCATCTTGGTTTCTATTAGGGGATTAATAGGTCTTTTCTTTTGTTTGAAAGGCTTAGCATCTGGAAGTAAAGGAACTTCATGCTAAAAAAGGTCTTGTCTATACGCCTTTAGGTCTTCATATGACCAAGAAAACACATGCTTATATCTCTTCAATAACTTACAAGATTAGTTCTGACATGAGGAGGCAATTTTTTTCCAATGTACACCAACTTAGGGGATAATTTTGTCCCCAAGTTTACTTCCTCCAATTCCTCTAACTTGGTAGTAGATTGCTTGTGCAAATGACTGTCATTATAGTTGAACAAGCCCTCAAGCTCTACCAACCCTTTTGGTATCTCATTTGTTTCCAACTGAACCAAGTCATTCCCAAATATTGTCTCTCTATTGTCAATAACCTCTACTAATGCATTGATGTCAATTTTCTATCCATCATAATCATCGATGCATTGTATGAACCTAAGAATATCTTCATCATCAGCAAAAACTTGCCAATTATACACATTATCAGGGATGGCAGGCCTAGATTTTATTTCCATGGTGGATATGATGGTTAGTGTTGCATCATTATTTTTTAATGCAACATTGGCTAAAAAGTCTGCCATGATATTCTTTGATCTCTCTATCCAATTAATAGAAAAAGCACTAAAATGCTCAATGACATCCCAAACTGCATGCTTATATATTTTCAATCTATCATTTTTTGATGCATATTTGGATCTTACCTGAGAGACAACCAATTCTAAATCACCTAAAACTTTCAACAATTGTATTCCATGCCTCTTTGCAACTTCAAGCCCCAACAACAGAGCTTCATACTCTGCAGTATTGTTTGTGCACTGAAAGGCCAATAAGAAAGAATACTTAAAAGTCATACCTGATGGGGATACAAAAAGAACTCCTACTCCAGATCCTTCTTTGGAACAAGCTCCATCAAAATACATTTTCCATAGACCATTCTATTGTGATTCTAATTCAATCACAATGGAGTTAGTATTCTTTAACTGAGGTAAAAATGGTTGCACTCTAAAATTGTCAAGGTCCACATCAATCATGCAATTGAGCATGCCAGGATCCACATTTTCAATTACTCTAGGAGCATGTGGTTCTCTTTATAACTTGACTTGATTGCCATTTATTGGGATGGTAGCATAAGATAGATCCAGTTGGACATTTCCACCCACTGCTGCTGCCCACTGCCTGGATAATAACATGCCATAATGAGGCTTAGTGTCAGTGACAATAACATCCATCTTATAGGTTGCTTCAGGAAATGCTGCTATCTTTACTTCAACATCTCTCATTGTACCTATCACATAATCTTCTTTTTTATCCATAGCATAGCATTTCCCATATACTATAGTCACTACTAATCCTAATTCTTTCATAACACCATAAGGCATTACATTAGCAGCTGCACCTGAATCTATCATACAATTTTTTATCAGCCGGTTATTCACTAAAAAAGTGACATAAAAAGGATCCGCCTGCGAAGGCTCTTGAGTAATAGTTGTTCCAACATAAACTTCTAGGGTTTGGAACTCCTGATCCTTTCCATTTTTAGCTGCACCAGTGGGTAGTATTGTGTTACTTTCAGATATATTAGAAAACAAAGACAAGGCAACTTCTCTATGTTCTTTTATTTTCAGTAACTCTATTAGTGGGACAGTAACTTTCATTTGTGTAAGAGCGTGAGCTATATCAAATGTGGAATTGCTGCTCAACTCAGCATTAGCTTTAACTCTTTCTGCCTTAGGCTGACTCGCCTTCTTTGTTGTGGTAGCTCCTTGTGTATCATTTGTATCTTTATCATCTATACTCTTGGGTACATCCTTAATTTGATCCTTCTTTTCTTGACCCATCTGAGGGGTAGTAGCACTAATTGTTGCCTTTTCCTGAAGAACCTCTTTTATAAACATAGAACCAGGTTCACCCTGATCACTATCCCTTTTGGTGCTCCTTAGGTTATAATTGTGCTTTGCCTTGGCTATAGCAGCCTTGGTGAGATTTTTCACTTCTTCGTCACTAGGTCTTCTAAGATGAACTTCTTCATCTTCAATGGTTACCACATTTAGAGTAGGATGCCAATCAAGTGTTAGTTGTCCTTGAAAAGACCTTTTACTATCCAACACACACTAAATTCACTTTGTACTGATTCCTCATCACTTTCTATAATGGTTTCGAACATATTCATATCAGGCTCAACCTCTTGCCTTAAGGATTCTTCAAGGGCTTGAGCTACTACACACTGATGAGGAGAATGTGGCCCATCACAAGCAATACACCAGGGAGTGTTCTCTATATTGTGAACATTTTTTCCTTTTAAGGAATCAGGGGTGTCTTGGCTCTGAGCATTCTTAGGCTTCTCATTCTGAGGTTTACCATCCTTCCAATTGGTATTATAAGGTATATCATGTAATCTAGGAGGTCTATCTTTCCAATTATAGTGAGGCTTATCATTTTTATTTACCTTGGCAATTAGATCCTTCATAGCAGTGACTAATTTTTCTATCTTATCTTCCTCAGCAACTTTGTTTGGTTGCTGTTTTGTTTCCTACCATAGCCTACCATCATTTCTTCTCCCTAATTTTCTGAATGCCTTCCTATTGCTCTCCACATTGATAGCAATTTTGAATGCATCTCTTAGGCTATGTGGATTCTTATCCCTTAAAATGTAAGGCATTTTGGAATCAAATGCATTATAATAAGTGTTCAGGCACATGTTATCATCTACTCTCATCACCTGATACAACCTATGCATGGCTTTCTGAAATCTAGCATTGAAATCGGTGACCATCTCAGTATCAGATTTTCTAATATTATTGAATTCATTTAACATGAAACTGACAGTTTTTTTGTCACCATATTGCTCTTGAAAACAATTCTTGAAATCTTCCCAAGACCCAATGCTATTAATAGGGAGACCTCTAAACCAATCTCTTGCATCATCTATTAGGGACTGGATAAATAACTTCATTATGACATCTTCATCAGCTATCTCATAATCATTTATCAAGTCACTAAAGGATTTTAAATGCTCCTCTACACTAATTGCATTATTTCTAGCAAATTTAGGAAGCCTATCTCTTAGCTCAGTAGGAACATGGTTGGGATATCCTGGAATTCTATCAAAGAATAACTACCTGTACTACTCTAAATTGATGGGTCTCCTTTGGAAATGAGTAGCAACAATGTTATTACCCATGTTCATTTTCACAGTAGGGATTTGAGTCTAGGAGATTTGATTATTCTAGTTAATTATAGGGGCTTGACTGACTATTGTTGTATTGACAGGCAAAGTGGGATGAATTTTAATAGGGGGGAGAGAAACTTGCTGAGGAACATGCTTATTGAGATCCTCTAATGGGAAAATGATAGGGGGAGCTTTGAGATAACCAATTTTTCTTTTGACTTCTTGGTTAGCTGCCTTAACTCAACCTTTTCTAACTCCATTTGTAGATCTTATTTCTCCTTCCTCATTCTTTCCATCTCTCTCTCATGTACTGATAGTCTATGGGAGATCTCCACCGTAGTCTTTGATCCTAACCCACCTTCCATGCCCTTTTGTTTTCCTTTATCAACCTCATTTCTAACAGGCTATGGGTCACTAAAAACCTCCTTACTTGGTTGGATTACTGACTTATATGCTGGTTTGGCCTTGGGGACTAGAATTTCCCTAATCACAGGACCTCCATCATCACTTTTTTCCTTTTCTTGGGCTAACAATTCAAGATCAACAATCTTCTTGAGAAGCCTATCTCTTTCCATCAGTCTTGCTTTGACTTCTCTCTCCCTATTTGCTTCCTTTTGGGCTCTTAAGGAAATTAAGTGATGGACCTTTCTATTTAAGTCTTCTATTTCTTGGGACACTTCATCTTCATCAGGGGAGATCTCCTCAGAGTCATATATGTTAACTTGGTCTATATCAATCAAGCTAATGTTTCCATCAACTGTGCTAGGCATAGAGTGTCTGACTACATTGGAACTACTTCTATCTTTCCCAGAAAAGCTAACATGAGACAACTCTTGATTTAAAACTTGAACATCATCTATATTTCCAAATAATCTAGAATGAAATCCTAAAAAATCATGTTTAGATTCTTGGGAAGAAGAATTAGACTCTGCATATATAGGTATATCAGATACCTTACCAGTATTGTTACTTTTCTGCACCCATGCAGCATTTGATGGCTCATGTTGTATTGATCTCTTTTGACCTCTTTGTGACTGTTCAGGTAGTCCCTCCTGCAACGTCTCACGAGGATGTTTCTTCATGAAGGACCTAGTGTTCTTTCCTCCTTGCATTATGCTTATTTCCTTTTCAGAATTTCTTATTTTAAGGACTAGTTGAACTAACAGAGTCACCACCCACAGATCTATGGGAAATATGAAAACAAGCTTTGAACGAAAAATTGTAAATCCTCAGACCAACATCACATATCAAATATCATGCAACTTTTTTTTAAATGAATATATCAAGACAATATCGATATTTTATTGAAGCAGCAATCAACATCTAGATTCATAGTA
Organism: Cryptomeria japonica; assembly: GCF_030272615.1. Lineage (NCBI taxonomy): Eukaryota > Viridiplantae > Streptophyta > Pinopsida > Cupressales > Cupressaceae > Cryptomeria > Cryptomeria japonica. Next base: position 626,646,951 of record NC_081414.1, on the reverse strand, counting down.
TGACTCTCCCCAGCAGAGTCACCACTTTTGGTGTTCTCAAAATTTGATTCTCCTTAAAACCCTTACAATAAAATGATAAAATCAGTTTGCAGAAAGAAAGATCAAAGAGAAGGAAACTTCAGAGCAACATATGACAAGGTTTTACAACCTTCTACACTTTGAACTTATCCAAAGTTCAGGTGGGTATACCTCATGTGAATTGACTTCACACTTTCAAATGACAGATCCACAATAAACCAGTCCGAAAACTAAAGAATCCTATCGCCTCAAAAAACTTACTGAAACAAAGAAAGAAATCTTATAATCATGTTCAGTATTGACCTACAAGATATGTAAAAGATAACCACAATTGATACCAGTGCCTTATCCAGGCCACAGAGTCGTCTAAAGTTTAAACAATACTCCCACAATCAAATATCTCCACACATCCCATCACCTTGGCTTCTACAAAACCCCACATATGCCTGGCATACATAAGATTTTATCCTTATGAAACTAGATTGCATCCATCTAATTCAAAATCTCTCGCAATGAATTCACTGATAGAAATGCTTCATGTGTATTTAATTTCCCTCTTGGAGAGAAAAGATAAGAAACGCTTCTATTAAGACTGCCTTACAATCCAATCCTCAAATAAATAACCCTAGATTACTCATAATTGAAAACAGTAAATATTTGCAAGTAGACCAGAAGACAACACAAAATTTAGGGTCGAAAGTTGATAGTCTGTATATTGATGTTAATTTTGAGCAAATATTACAAAACTCAGAGTACTCTCCATAAGACTAGAAAATCCTAGATATATTTCTGCAGAGTTTTCTTACAAATTCTTGTGATTATTTTTTAGAAGGTCCTAGTATCCATTTATAACATCATGGATGCATACAAGCTTCAGACCTTTCAAAAGAAAGTTTGTTACAAACAACAGCCTTTTCCAAGAAGCGGTTATAGGTCTTTTTCAGCATCTGCGGCTTCTTCTACTTGTTGTTTTGTTGCACCCTCTTGTAACTACTCCTGAGCATCTTCTTTCTGTCCAATATACTTATCTTTCCACTCCTGATACACATCATCACTAGGCCAAGTAAAACTAGCAACCTTCTATTTCATATCTTCTAGCCACTTTCAAGTGACTCATACATGCCCAATCTCTATTTCTATGAAACCATAATGAGATTTCACATTTTCAATTTCCTCAATTGTTTGGAAAAAATAAGGATGTGTCATCAGTACTAATAATCTAATTGATCCTTAGGGACAAATTGTGGTCCACCTCCTTTAACCAAATCTTCTCTTCTTTTAACTAAACAGGACCAATGAAACCTCTTGGAAATATTTCAAATTTATTATCTGAATATTCTTTTCTCTAAAGTTGGGCTTTTCTTTTTATACCTGTTCCTTCCACTGAAAGAATATTCATTTCTTTTATAAACTCACATGTGGACCTAAGATTGTTATTCTCTTTTGCATCTACATGGGAGGAACACATGAGCTCTAACTCCTTACCTCTAGGTGCCCACTTATTCAAGATTGGTTCCAAAGTGGCTTCTTCTTCTTTGAATTTGATCAAAATCTCAAGAATCCTCTTCATATTCATGTATACATTTTAGGTTTTCACTGAGTCAGCAAACTTCAAAATGGTGGCTTTCACCTTCTCCTCATATTTGTTTGCATACAAGGTCTGAGCTTGTTTCAACTTTTCCAACTCATGTTGGACATCATCAGGTAGTTGGGAACTGGAAGGCATAGGAGAAGGAGGGTATTCAATGATAGGACTAGTAGGAGGAGGCCTTGCTAGAGAGGAGGCTATCATGAGTGTAGAAGACTCACCTGAATGATGTTGACCTGCCAATTGACTCTGGAGTCTAGCAATTATGTTGTCTTTGTTGGCTATTCCTTATTTATCATCGTTATAAGCTTTTAAAATAGTCTCCAACTTCAATTAGAGATTAAATTTTTCTTTTGCCTCTCTCTCTGCTACTACCACATTAAACTTTGTTGTCTCTAGTACTATGCTGGCAACTTCTACTACCCCTATGTCTTGGACTCTTTTAACAATTATGCCTCCACGGTAGCTTGACCCTGAGGTATCCCTTTTCTTTCTATTTTCATCTCTTTTTAGGGACCACATGACAAGAGCACAATTGTCCTTGCTAAATGTCACTCCTTCGATAGGCTTTGTTTCTTTTCTCACTGCATCAAGCACTAAGGCATCTGCTATATCCCATTTAGGGAGAATCAACACACCAACCTTTTGCTACCATCTCTCTTCCTTTCGCACAGGGGATTGATTTGAATTCTTCCTTCATTTCTTGCTTTATTTCTTCTTCTACCTGAGTTGTATTTTTGAGAGGCTATTCACTTTTCCTTTGTTCACATCTGACCTTGAATTGCTCTATGTTATCAGCTAGGAATTCTTCACTAGATTACTTGATAGTAATGTCCATTTCTTGACCCTTTAACTCACCATCAATCAAGTCCATTTCAGCAGTAGGTGGCTCTTCGGGCATCCCCTCTTGGGTCTCCTCGTAGGTATATGCAATCACACTAAGACTCCCTAACTACAATAATTGCTCAGGCATAGCTTGTTCATCTCCAATGTGGATTGGAGACTGAGATGGAGAATATTTAGGCTCATCAGTTTCAATTTGTTTTCCCACTTTTTGCCTCTTAGGGGAATCCTGAATGTCAATGACATCTTCAATTTTCCTCTTCCCTTTTGAGGTAGAAGGCTCACCTATCACTCGCATCATCATACTGTACTTTGACCTTTTATGCATTACATAATCACCAGGTGGGATATCTCTAGCAAAGGCAGGCTTAGCCAATACCACCTTATCCTTATCAGGATCATTTTGCATTATGGCCTCCTTCTTTTCTTTTAAAGTCTACATGAGGTCTTCAAAATAAAGAATCAGGAACATTATTCTCTCCTCAAATGGGTTGAAGCTAGAGAGAGGATCATAGCTAGTGTCAAATTGATGTATTAAATCAAGGGCTTTCTTATATGCAACCCATTTCTCCTTCCTCAATTCCTACTCATCTAGGTTGAACTCATTTCTAATCAAATCTTCTGGGAACTAAAATTGATGTGGCCTACCTCTACAAACTGCTTTTTTTCTGAACATGCCATAGAAAAATCCTTGGGATCTGCACATCTTGACACTGCAGTAGATAGCCTATATGGCTTGAAGAATTCTTCAAAAAAATTCCATCCACCCTTAGTGATCATAAAATGGTGAGCTATGGTAATTGTTGGGAAAATAGTTCCTTTACCCCTATTAGTTAACTCAGCCTCCAATCTATCTCAGAACTTCTACAATCCCTATCTTCAATGGGACCTGATAGGGTAGTAAATAGGGGGTGCCTCTCAACCCAAACACTCTAAAAATAGTAGACACAGGGTACAAATATATGTCTCCCCAATTGTGAACAATCTTGATATCCTCTACAAACTCCTTTGGTCCGAGAAACTCCAAAAGAGCTTTAGGAATTCTAGGGTTTTCTATGCATAGAAGAATCCTAATTTTAGATGCAAAGCATCTATCAAATTTTAAATAACTTGCATCCTCTCTATCCCAAGATAGAATAGTACTCCAAATTGTACTGGCATCTCCTCTTTATCCTTTATCTTAATCAGGTCCATTTCCTTTGTAAAGTAATCAGCACCTTTGAACAAGAACATGTGCATTAACATGGAATACCATCAAAATGGCCTATCCACCTTACCATTCTTGATTCCCACTAACCCTTTATGAATTGCATCAGCAAGGTATGAGGCATAATCAAATGTTACTGCTAGGAAGGGGTTTAGAATTTGTGGAATCATTAACATATAATGGTTTGGCATATTCATTTTAGCATCCTCTCCAAGGATTTGGCATAACATCCAATGCATACCGTTAGCTCTAAGAGGAAATAAGTTGAGATAGAATGGTTCCATTGTGTCGGGGCCTACAACTATTAACCCCCCTATTTTTACAAAGAATTCTTTCAATGGACCACTTCTAAGATGATCCCTTTGAGCATTGTACACCTAGGCTAGTGACTCAAAGTCAATAGGCTCTAACAAATTGGAGGACTCACTGAGTTTAAACACTTTCCTGAATTCATCTTCATTTATCTCAATCAATACTGAACCCTTTATGTTCCTAATGCATCTTGCCACAGGATCATAATTCTGTGCAATCAGGGCTAATAGATCTACATCCATAAAAACACCTGGGACCACAAGCTTTCCTACATCTAGTTCCCATATGCCATTCAAAGGAGATGGGGAATTCCTCTACCCGAAACCGACTTTGAATAGTCCTAAGCTTGACAATCCTATTTCAGGGTCCCTCATCTAATTACACTTATCATAAAGGCCATCTCCAATTTTTAGATGAGGGTTCTTGGGTACTAGTTCTTTGGCCTTGGCCCCAGCATTGGTGGACATGGTTAATTGTTCTAAAAAATCATCACAAATATTTTGGTCCTTGTAATTCACCTTCCCTAATAATTCTATTATGGGTGCCATTATGGTCAAACAATTATACCACTAGAAGCTAACACACACCTCCAATGAAGTAATTCACAGAACAGTATTTGAGAACAAACCAAGAGTTATCAAGAAAGAACAGAAAATGTGATTATTCGCCTGAAGAAAATTGCCCTGCAACAATTTGCTTTGCAACAATTCACTCTGCAATAATTCACTCTACAACAAACTTCGATGGAACAATATTTAGCAATCAAGTTGATGCAGACTCAACAGGACAAGTTGGCATTTAAGTTTTTTGGAAATTAACTCCGCATGCTTCGGCTTTCTTTTCAGACTTGAATTCGCCAAATTGAATTCAAAACTGGCTCCAATGTGTCATATTTGCTCTAAGTCTTTCCTCTACTTCGCTCCTTCACTATGTCGTAGAACATAAAACCGGTGCTCTTTTCTTTCGCGAAACAACGCTGGTTGTTGGATCATGAGAACTTACATCACCTTTATCTCCATTTGATCTCTTTGCATTAGTGTTGGGCCCTACCTCCTTTTCGCTACTTCACTAACTTTAAAAGTCGTTCACTTTTCCTTCATGAGGCTGCGCCAAGCGTTAGATCAAACTTAAATCACCCGGCTTTTAACTCCAACTGGGACAGTCAATTCTACTTACTAACCGTGCCTCATCTTGATGGCTAATGGTTTTTAGCCATTTCGCTGAAGTTAAGTTGTGGGCATCTTCGGGCCACGAAACAATGAGAAGCATTGGATCAATCTTGAGATGAATGCCTTTAAAGTGGGCCCTTTATCTGGGAAAAACCTACCCTACTTGTTATCCGGTTGAAAAATGCCACATGGCGGTTGGTCATTAGCCTTAGAAACTACTCTGGGTTCCACCTTTGATCTGCCATGTGCTATCTTTATTATTCCCACATAACTGCCGGTTACACCTAGGCGGGCCCTCAACCACTTTAAAAACCACGTGGGACCTGACACATCACTATCGAGCTCTACAAAAGTGGCAGTTGTTATACCACATCAGGCCTCCGTGTGACCTCCACCTATCTTTCATGACTTCGTGAACATTATTCTTTATTTGGCTTGCAATGATTAACATATAATAGGTTGGCATATTCATTTCAGCATCCTCTCCAAGGATCTGGCATAACATCCAATACATACCCTTATCTCTTAGAGTAAATAAGTTGAGAGAGAATGGTTCCATTGTGCTGGGGCCTACAACTATTAACCCCCCTATTTTAACAAATAATTCTTTCAATGGGCCACTTCTAAGGTGATCCCTTTGAGGATTGTACACCTAGGCTAGTGACTCAAAGTCAATAGGCTCTAACAAATTGGAGGACTCACCGAGTTTAAACACTTTGCTGAATTCATCTTCATTTATCTCAATCAAGACTGAAACCTTTATGTTCCTGATGCATCTTGCCATAGGATCATAATTCTGTGCAGTCAAGGCTAAAAGATCTACATCCATAAAAACACCTGGGACCACAAGCTTTCCTACATCTTGTTCCCATATGCCATTCAAAGGAGCTGGAAAATTCCTCTACCCAAAACCAACTTTGAATAGTCCTAAGCCTGACAATCCTATTTCAGGGTCCCTCAAACAATTACCCTTATCATAAAGGCCATCTCCAATTTTTAGATGAGGGTTCTTGGGTACTAGTTCTTTGGCCTTGGCCCCAGCATTGGTGGACATGGTTAATTGTTCTAAAAAATCACCACAAATATTTCGGTCCTTGTAATTCACCTTCCCTAATAATTCTCTTCTGGGTGCCATTCTGGTCAAACAATTATACCACTAGAAGCTAACATAGACCTCCAATGAAGTAATTCACATAGCAGTATTTGAGAACAAACCAAGAGTTATCAAGAAAGTATAGAAAACCTGATTATTTGCCTAAAGAAAATCGCCGTGCAACAATTTTCTCTGCAACAATTTGCTCTGTAACAAACTTTGATGAAATAATATTTAGCAATCAAGTTGATGTGAACTCAACAGGACAAGTTGGCATTTAAGTTTTTTGGAAATTAACTCCTCATGCTTCAGCTTTCTTTTCAGACTTGAATTCGGCAAATTGAATTCAAAACTGGCTCCAACGGGTCATATTTTCTCTAAGTCTTTCCTCTATTTCACTCCTTTGCTATATCGCAGAACATAAAACCGGTGCTCTTTTCTTTCACGAAACAACGCTGGCTGTTGGATCATGAGAACTTACATCGCCTTTATCTCCATTTGATCTCTTTGCATTAGTGTTGGGCCCTACCTCCTTTTTGCTACTTCGCTGACTTTAAAAGTCATTCACTTTTCCTTCGCGAGGTCGTGGCAAGCATTAGATCAAACTTAAATCACTCGGCCTTTAACTCCAACCAGGATAGTCAATTCTACTTACTAACCGCACCTCATCTTGACGGCTAACGGTTTTTCACCATTTTGCTGAAGTTAAGCTGCAGGCATCTTTGGGCCATGAAACAATGAGAAGCGTTAGATCAATCTTGAGATGAATGCCTTTTAAGTGGGCCCTTTATCCGGGGAAAACCTTCCCCACTTGTTCTCTGGTTGAAAAATGCCACATGGCGGTCGGTCATTAGCCTTGGAAACTACTTTGGGTTCCACCTTTGATTTGCCACGTGCTATCTTTATTATTCCCACATAACTGCCGGTTACACCTAGGCAGGCCCTCAACCACTTTAAAAACCACGTGGCACCCGACACATCATTATCGAGCTCTACAAAATTAGTAGCTATTATACCACGTCACGCCTCCATGTGACCTCCACCTATCTTTCGAGACTTCGTGAACATTATTCTTCGTTTGGCTTGCAGCCACAAAACTACACTAGCTGTTAGATCAAAACATACCTGATCTGCTTTTAGCTTCATGCCCTGCCTATCCCTTGGGCCCACCAGCCTTTTCGCCACTTCGTGAAGGTTATCCTGCTAGTATTTTCTCTTCGCGAATTCACACGAGCCGTTAGATCAAAACAACTTGCTCATTTTTTACTCCTCTCTATGGCAACCGTGCTCGGGCCCACTACAGACCACCAACTAAGTGCCTCGTCATCGCTCTATCATTGCCAGCTAGACCTACCACATTCACTGCCACCTTCAGTGGGACCTGCCACCTTTTCGCTACTTCGCTAAAGGTAGAACTCGTGCATCTCCCAGCTGTGAATCAACGCGAGTCGTTGATCTCTTTCCAACCCGATCATTCTTTAACCCAAAGAAGATCGCTTGTCTCGGGGACTCACCAAACCTTTCGCCATTTCACAAAGATTAAAGCACGTTCAACTTGATCTCACGAAACCACATCGTCCATCCAATCAAATGAGCTTGATCGGTGTTTAGCTTCAGTCCAAACCTATATGATGGGTCCACTTTTTCCTTTCGCTACTTCGCGGAAGCTAACTTTTGAGCAATTTTTGGTCGCGAATCAACACGGGCCATCGAATCAACATAAAGTTGCATGACGCTTATAAGGCCCGATGGACATTTAGAAAAAGTACATTAAAAGCAAACAAAAATTAAATATGTAAAGGGACTGCCTAGGCAAATGACAAGGAGGGGACACCTTTATGACAGAGGGACCCATTACTTAAGTGAATAAAGTAATGCCAAATTAGAAAACATAAGGGTTTTTCTCAGATATTGAAGTGGCTTAAAACCTAAACCTTGAACCCCTTAGGATCTAAAACAATTGAAAGAACATGGGCAGACTAGACACAAAATTTTCAAAAACTTAGCCAATTATGAATTGAGAACATCCATTTTTAAAACAGTGATAACACAATGCATTATAACTCAACTAGCCTTATCTTTTCATGCATACATAAAATACCTCACTAGTCTATCTATCATGAATAGATACATTAATAATGCAAATCCCATTAAACACCTAAGATTCATTTTAAAACACCAATTCTAAATTTTCCTAATCCCAATCACTTATTCAACATCCTAGAATCATTATTCCATTTCCAATACCAATTAGGTAGAGGTGGAGGTGGTACATTACTAATCCATTTCCTTAATCATCATAGACATTTACATAACACTAAATGCATATCTATATACCAAATCTTCCCTTACCTCACTCCGACTAGACTAGCAATCCAAGCCATGAGATGGGGCCTCACCAACCTATTTCTTATCTTATTAAGATGAATTACTACTACCCATCCCACCTAAGATTAATTTATGATATTATCACTTGATTAAATAAAAAAACCCAATGAGCTATCCAAATGGTCTAGACCCTAGATCCTCAAACAAGGAATCCTAGCAGTCCATTCCTCATGACCTTGACAGACTCATGGAAGCCCACTCTCAATAATCATGCACCTAGACCTTAGGGTAACAACACACTCAAATACACAAACAAATTCTCTCAAATGCATCATAACCTAGTTAACCAAGTTATCCAATCAATGAATATATAACAATGATAATATCTTCGCCTCATAAGGAACATGAAACATATAGCATCCAACATGAGCCCAAAGAATAATAGCAAGGCATTTCCCATCTTGTTCAATCCATTAGTGCAATTAATCATCTCAAATCAATAAATTGAATTCCTGGAACAACATCAAGAAACTCAAAATCGAAAAGGACAACCTCTAGACTAGAAAAATCAAAAGAACAGAAATCCAAGATGACACAAAACATCAAACACAGCAGTCTAGCACCTATGCAGACTTGCATTCACAAACTTTTGCAATTCATACACAAGACTCTACGACACATACTAGTTTAAACAATTCAAATACTAGACAAAGTAGTGCATATACAACACATACACTCGACAAGGTAGTGCAAACAATAGATAGAGTAGCACATATACGAAAAGCTTTAATGCATGTACAAGTAATATAATAGAACAAATAAGACAAAGCACAAAAGGGTCTCAAAATGACCCAGAAACATTTGGCCAAGTTCAAAAAATAAATTAAACACTTAAGCCAAAGTCAAACTTAACAAAAATGAGGCGTAAATAAGTCACAACATGAAATGAATTGAATTAACCAAAACAACACTAGCAATCCATCTATCAAAAACTCATAGCAATAATTTATAGAAAATATAATAACAAAATGCAATATTCCCCATAATATATTATTAAACCATATAATTAATTTAATAGCAACATCAATTTCTTATCCCTATAGACAATCTTCTACAAATAGTCCATTTCAATAACAAAAGAATTAGATCTCCAACTTGGTATTAGAAGTTATGGAAAGACAACAATCTAATGAAGTGCAATCCCAAATCCAAGCTCCAAAAGCAAAAATCCCAAAATCTTCAAACAATGCAAAATTTCTCCAACCAAGCCCACAACATGACAATTTCACAAAACCAAATAAATAGAATTTCATTCAAAATACATGGAACATGTCAACCAATAAAAATTAATTAGAAATCTAATATTTCATACCAACCCCTACCCAAATTAAAGGTAAGAAAAATATAAATATTTAATGTTACTTAACTTACCCAAATATTTCAATCAATGATAAAATAGAGTATATAGGGTAAATAATTAAATAATAGATAAATAATTAAACCAAATAGAAAAATGAAAATTAAATAATAATAACCAATAAATAAAATATAAAGGCTTAGTAAAATAAACCCAATAAATCAAAGGCCCAATCAAAATAATCCAAAATAATATATTTCTTACCAACCATCTCAAAAATCAAAACAACAATAATATATAATAATATTATTACAATCTCTTTGAGTGTGGGAGAAGATTGCTTTGTGTGTGCATGGGTGTCACTCTAGGGCCGACGTTCCCTAGCCTATGTCCTGTGCTCTGCTTGCTTCATTCTAGGGGGGGGGGGGGGTGTTTCTTGCTTGCTGGGGGTCGATTTTTTCTTGCCTGTGGTCAGGTTTTCTGGGTTGTTGTAGGGTTCTTTTGCAACCCTTTTCGGTTTCGTCTACTCTGGGCTGCCATTGGGGTGTGTGGGGTTTTGGGGTTGGGCTTTCCTCCCCTCTTCTTTTGGTATTTTCTCTGGATCCATGGAGAATAGAGGATTATCCTCTTCTCAAATGGTCTCTGGAGATCTGGATATGGCGGATCTGTATCATTTGATGCATGCATGTGGAAAGGAACACATTGGTCACTCCCAATCAGGGGCAAGCGGTTCTTCTTCGAAAGAGACTTTTTGCATGAAAAAGGTGAAGGTTGTTTGGAGAGATTCCAAGATCGTCTAGTTCTGGTTATTCTACTTGAGCAAATTTCAGAGGATGTTGAGTATTGGTGTAATCATGCTCTCATATGCAAATTTATCGGTCTTCGCCTCTCTATATCTATTTTAGAGTCTTGGACACGTCATGTCTGGAATCCTGAAGGAGACATGGAGCTACTTATGCTAGCCAATAACTATTTTCTGGTTATTTTTTCCAACCTAGTAGACAGGAACAAGGATTTTGAGGGTGGCCCTTATTTTTTCAACTAGGTGGGACTTTTTATCAAACCTTGGCATATTGGCTTTAATTCTACTGAGGAGCTTCCCTCTCATGTGTAGATTCAATTATCGAGGCTTCCATTGGAATTCTGGAGAGAAGATATTCTTCACTCAATCTCACTGCTTCTTGGTAAACCTGTGGGTTCGAATTCGCAAACTCAAGGTCGAAATGTAATTTCCTACACTCGTATATGTGTAGAAGTTGATTTAAATAATCCTTTGTTAGACTCTATGGAAATCTATTTGGGGACATCTTCTTGGATCCAACAGTTGGACTATGAGACCTTGCCATTTAGATGCATAATTTGTCATGAATATGGTCATTTAGTGCGGAGATGTCCCAGAAATAAATCATCTAGACTAGTTGCTTCTGATCCTCCTCTCTATTCTTGGGGAAGATAAGGGGAAAGCCCCTATGCCTAATGGTCCTACTGATAAGGATGGCTTCATTCATGTGAAACCTCAAAATAAAGACAAGGGAAAGAAGAGAACCTGGTTGGATAGGCAAAATGATGTCACCCTAAATAGGTTTGAGGTTCTAGAGGATTTGGTCCAAGAGGAAGGAGTTCTAGTTGAAATGTCCTTGGGTGCCCAATTTCAGCATGAGGTGCTGGATGGGGATTCCAAGAAAGAGGGTTGGGCCCTATCTTTGGAGAATCAATAGGATGTTCAAATGGTTATGGATTTCCCTTCCCATGTTCAATTCAACATAGATCTTAGTGAGTCACAGGTTCCTAAAGGTGCAGTGGTCATTTGGTCTACTCCTCCTTCCGCTATAGTGGCCTTAGGTTCAGTGAAGAGTAATAAAGCCCCACCTATTTTAGGCTTGCAGAAGAAGATCCTCAAAAAGGGTTCTTTAGACAAACCTTTAAGGAGTGGATGAAAAATGGATCAAGAAAAGTTTAAGCTTATTGGTGATACTTTGGTTGAGTCAGGGTCTATTAAACCTATTGATTCCCACTTCTCTCAACCACATAAATGATTGTGCTCTCATGGAATGTAAAGGGGTTGAACAAAATCCCTAGACAAAAGGTTGTTCACAGATTAATTGACTTTGAGTCTCCTGATGTTGTTTTTATTCAGGAAACCAAGCTTTTAGTGGATGGTTTGGCTAGTTGTTCTTTGCGTGTCTGGTCCCAGGGCCTTTGGTAGGGAGTGAGCTCTCATGGCAGTTCAGGGGGGGTTTCTTGCTTCTAGAACCCGAGGAAAGTTTCCCCTTTGTGGTGGTTTTCTAGCAGGTCTTCCATTTCTATGGTCGCTTCTAGCTTTGAGACTGGAGAAAGATGCCTCTTCTCTAATATTTATGCTCCTACTGATCTTGTGGGTAAGTCTCATATTTGGGCTCACATCAATATTGTTTGGGCTCAGGAGCCTTTTCTCCCCTAGATTTTGGCTGGAGATTTTAATGTCATTACTAGTTTGGAGGAAAAATGAGGTGGGTTATTCAGGCTTGATCCTTCCTCAAATTTACTCAGAGATAATATTGGTCTCTTGAATCTCATTGATGTGAAGCCAATTAATGGTGTCTTTACATGGAATAATAGGAGGAGTGGTGTTGAGGCTATCTCTGAAAGTCTTGATAGATTTTTGGTTTCCTTCTTTTGGGTGCATGATAGGTCTCTGAAAGGCTTGATAGATTTTTGGTTTCCTTCTTTTGGGTGCATGATAGGTGGTCCACCAGTTCAAAAATTCTTAATTGGAGGGGTTTTGATCATTGTCCTATTAAGCTTTCTATTACATCTTTTAGAACCTCCAAAAATCCCTCTTTTAAATTTCAATTGATGTAGCTTCGTGATCAGTCATTGAGGGATCTTATGGTTGATTGGTGGTATGAAGGGTTACTTGCCCATGAGCAGGCTATGTACTCCTTTGGGAAGAGATTACAACATGTAAAATATAGACTAAAGAAATAAACAATATTTTGAGAACCTTCATAGACACAAGGTGGCAGCTCAGTCCAAGCTAGATGAGGTTACACATCAAATTAGGGATCAAGGGATGATTGTGGAGCTCAGTATGGCCGATTCCCTTGCTCTAAAGGACTTAGAAGAGTGGGAGTTGCATGAAGAGATTTTCTGGAAACAAAAGTCTTGTGTAGATTGGCTCCAAGAAGGTGATATAAACACTTCTTTTTTTCATAATTCTGTTAAGTCTTGGAGGTATGGTAACTCTATTACCTCTCTCATTTCTTCAGAAGGGGTTCATCTTTCATCTAAAGAAGAAATTGCTACAGAAGCTATGAGTTTTTTTTCTAATTTGTTTACCAAAGAGGACCCTGAAGCTATGGTGGAAGAGAGGGCCATCTTGAACTATATTCCCCCTCTTGTCTCTTTTGAAATGAATGATTCTCTCTTGCACCCCATTTTGTTATCTGAGCTTGAGGGGGTTGTGTTTCAAATTAAAAAAGGCAAGGCTCCTAGCCCTAACGGGTTTCCTATTGAGTTTTTTCAAGAATTTTAGGAAATTATAAAGTATGATCTTCTAGATGTGGTTCAAGAATCTCATAGGAATAAACAAATGCTAAAATCTATGAATTTTACCTTCTTGGCTCTCTTTCCTAAGAAGGAAGGGGCTAATAGCTTGGATCAATACAGGCCTATTGCTTTATGTAATGTTGTCTACAAGATAATCACTAAATTAATTTTTGAATGACTCAAACCTCTCCTCTAGACATTGGTTTCTAAGGAGCAAGGTGTTTTCATTGATCGAAGATAGATCCTTGATGGAGTTGTAATAGCAATGGAGGCTATTCATTTGATGGCTTCCTCTAAGGAGAAGGTTATGTTTATTAAACTTGACATGGCCGAAGATTATGATAGGATGAGTTGGAATTTATTACAGAAGATCCTTTTGGCTTTTGGTTTCGGAGAAGAGTGGGTGAATTGGGCTCTTAGTTGTGTGACTTCTACCTCTTTCTCAGTTCTTATTAATGGGGAACCCTCAAAATTATTTAGCGCTTTGCGGGGGCTTCGGCAAGGGGACCCTTTATCTCCCTATTTATTTATTCTCATGGCTAAAGGTCTTGGCAGATTTCTCACTTCCTAGATGAGACATGGTCTTATTCAAGGCTAGAGTTGGAGTAATTCTCTACCTCCCTACTCCCATCTTCAGTTTGTGGATGACACAGGTTTGATGGGCAGGGCCAGAATCAATGAGGTAGTGAATTTCAGGAGAGCCTTGGATATCTATTGCAAAGCCTCAGGTCAAAAAATTAATGAAGATAATTCATTCATATATTTCTTTAATACCCCTCAGCTTATTCAGAATAGGATTTCTAGGATCCTCAGATTTTAGATGGGGTCCCTTCCTTTGTTGTACCTCAGGATTCCTTTAGATTTGGGGTTTAGCGCGGAGATTTTTGGTAAGGAATTTTGGATAAATTTCACTGTAAGGTTAATTATTAGACTTATAGGTGGTTATCCTCTGCTGGAAGAGTGACTCTTCTAAAGACTATGGTGCAAGAACTTCCCATTTATAGGTGTTTTGTGTAGGCTCCCCCCTCCAGATTTGTGAGATTGTTCGATGCTCTTTCCTATCAATTTCTTTGGTCTGGTAGTTTTCTTTCTTCCAAGTGGAGTTTAGTTAAATGGGACTCTATTTGTAGACTAAGAAACACTGGGGGTCTAGGCCTCAGATCTATTGCTTTGGTTAGCAAGACCTTGGTAGCTAAGTGGTATTGGAGGTGGTGTAATAGCCAGGATCAAGACTGGGCCAAGATTTTAACCCAAAAGTATGTCCTTGGTGCTAATGAACATGAGGTGCCTCATGTTAGTTTAGTGGGTAGGGGCTCTTGTATCTGGGATACTCTTAAGAAAGGTGCCCAACTTATTAAAGATGGTCTTTTCTAGATTTGTAATAAAGGCTCTGAAGTTCTTTTTTGGTAGGACTCATGGGATGGTCACCCTCCTATTTTGTCTAGTTATCCACAGCTTCAGCCTCTTTCCAACATTTTCATTGATGTTGGATGGGTTAAGGTGGAGAATTTTAAAATGGTTAAGTGCATTGGATAGGTTGAGGTGACTTGTTGGAAGGATCCTCTTGAATGGCCCTTGGGTGGTTTGGATGAGGATCGTGTGGTGTTTGTTAATGTCTTGGAGGGTAGGTTATGTAGTTCCCTCAAGGAGAGAGATATTTTGGCTTGGGGTCCTAATCCAAAAGGCAAGTTTTCTATTGTTGAAGGTTATGCTTAGCTTGATAGGAAATTGCATGGCCTGACGGATGTTCCCTGGTGGAAGAAGGTTTGGAATAGATTCTCTTGGCCAAAATGTAATTTCTTCTTATGGATGGTTGATCAAAGGAAATGCCTCACATGGGAGAATATTTGTAAGAGAGGTTTTCAGGGACCATCTATCTGTTATCTTTGTATGCATAATGAGGAAGACTGCTCCCACTTGTTTTTTCTATGCCCTTTATCTAGGGAGGTTTGGCACAAGTGGTGGGAGGCTTGGAAACACACTTATTTTTATGCTACCTCCTTAATTGAATTTTGGGATAGCTTGGGCAGACCCCCAGCAAAGACCTCTTTTCTTGAAGTGGACTGGTCTATTAGGCCAGCTCTTATTATCTGGAATTTATGGCTAGAAAGGAATCAAAGGGTCTTTTGTGATTCACATATAGGGAGTCCTTAGTTGTGGCAAAATATAGTTAATAGGCTTCAAGAGACAATCTCGGCTAAGTGCAATTTGTCTGAAAATGTTGATCCAAGTGATTATGCTATTGTAAGGAATCTACAATTGGAAACCATTAAAATGAACTGTGCTACTAGAAATAAATCTTGAGATGCAAAGCAGCGGATAAGTAGAGATGGAAGGTGGATTCCCCCTCCTATGGGAATCTTAAAAATTAATAAACACGACTCTTCTCGTGGGAATCCTGGACATGCAGGTATTGGAGGTATAGGTAGAGGTGATGATGGTTGTGCAATTTTTTTCTTCTCTATTTATATTGGGCAGCACTCTAAAAATCTTATGGAGGCCCTAACTATTAAGATTGTTGTTGAACGAGGTTGTTATTTAGGATGGAGGAAGATTATTTGTGAGTTGGATTCTCAGATTGTTGTGGATATGTTGAACCAACAAAATTTGAATGATGTAAGCTAGCAATTAGCTTATGTGGTCAGACAGATTTTACAAATGTGTAATACATTGGATTTGTCTCCTTTTATCATATTACTAGGGAGTGGAATAGAGTGGTTGATTGTTTGGCAAAGTGGGCTTCAGAGAACGTTGATGGTTGGGAGTATAGTGGAAGGGATGGTCTACCTCTTGATTATCTTGAAACTTTAGAAAGGCTAATTCTAGAAGACAAGATGATGCAAGAGCACCCAGTGGTGTAGGATCAATTCCCCTTTTATGTTTGTTTCATTTTCATTGTCATTTTTTAGGCCTTTCGAGGCTCCGGATGAGCATGATTTTTGGTGTAATTCGACCCTACTTTGTGCAACATCATCCTTTTGAGGGCTTTCTGAAAAGGTATTATCACTGGAAATCTGACAGTCAAATCTTTTACTATGGTCACTGGACTTTGTAGTGGTGGTGCTGGTGGTTCTTTTAGGCTCCTTTTAGTTTTTGTTGCTGTCTCGGTGGAACTAAGGCTTGTTCTTTATAATTCTTTGATTTCTAAATAAATCTTTACCCCTTTTTTCAAAAAAAAAAAATTATTACAATCTCCAACCTCACATCAAATCATGAGAGAGGGTAGGTAAGATAAATAATAAATAAATAATGAGTAAGAAGAATAAACAATGATAAATAATAAATAACCCATTAACCAATAAATAAAATAGAAAGGGCTAATAAATAAATCAAAAGTTCGAGAAATGTTAAACCACAAAAATTATATAAATAAATATATTAACAATAAATAATATTATCTCACAAAAACAATTCCCAAAAAGGTTAATCATAACAAAAAAATAAATAATAACAAAAAAAAGCCAGTAAATAGATAAGCCAATAATAAATAAATACACAATAAATAAATAATTAAATATAGATAGATATAAAAATACTCTAGCCAATATAATTTAAACTCATTACCATTACTATCTCCCACATACATATAAAATATAATAAATAAATAAATAATATTTCATGCATAATTATAAATGCCAAATATTATGATCCACAAAATAACATTAATAAATAATAACCCTCAATAATTAATTATGCAATTATATTTAAATACCAATGTCATCCAGTAATTTAATCTATTACTAATAAACTATGTAAGCCAATTAATTAATTAATAATTTAATTAACAAATATTTGTAACTCCTCAAGACAATCCATCATAGGGTAACATAAAATACCACAAGACAACTCTAACCACAAAACTAACACTGACAGGGTACCAACTTCAACCTAGAGTGCAAAATGGGATTTCATGTCATCTCCAATCAACTTGCCATTGGGATGAAGACACACAGTCAAACTTGTGAAGCCAGGTGGAGTCGATGTCTAGTAACTACAAACCTGTCACCACCAATACATGTACAACAACATATGCCATAACATATATCATGAAATAGGTAGACAAGTGAAGGGGAAACACAATGTCATATTGTGCTCATGAATGAGTGGTATGACATCATCCCTAAACACAATAGGAGACATTCACAACAACTAAGCACTATCGTTAATTGCTTGAAGGGGCATGCAGATCCTAGCTGGACTATTGCCAACCCGATCAAGGATTGTCGGGATATGATAGAAGAGTTAGATGAATTCAAAATTTCACATATCTTTCGGGAAGGCAATAAGGCGGTGGGCTACGTAGTGGCTAAATGGTGGAGCAGTAAGGACTCTTTTCCAAAATACTTGTGTGATCTTGCTTGTGATGATTCCTTCCACTTGCGGCAATTAATGAATTTTAATCATGATTTGATTAAGTTCTTTGGGAAATGGCTACTTTTTTATTTCCCTATTCGAAGATCTAGAGACTACCCTTGTGCTTGGATTTTATGTCTTATGGTGTGGCCCATCTCCTACTCATGTTCGGAGACTATGTGGCCCATCTCCTACTACTATTTGGAGACTATGTGGCCCATTTCCTACTACTATTCAAAGACTTCTCTAGTGTGGCCCATTCCCTTCTTTTGTTTGGTGACCCAAATCATTATGGGTGGGGAAAAGAGTAGGCAAGAGCAGCCACTTTTGAGAAATGGAAGAAAAATAAGGAGGTGTGGCAGGATATCATTGATGGGGGAATTGTCCCCTTCTTGGAAAAACTCCATGGACCTTCTCCTCTACTCATAGAAACATTTGTTAATGGGTGAAAAAAGGGGTTTTGAGGGCTTATGGTATTGAATTATAGCTAGATGAAACCCTGGTGGCTATGGTTACGGGTTTAGCGATGAATGGCAGAATATTCTATAGAGATAGTAAAATAGGGGAGGAAGAAATGGCAAATTTTTTTGAGAAAGATAAAGAGCGTTCAAGAGTTAATAAAATGGTCGATGGTGGCTACAACAGGAAAGATCTAATGGCTCCCTGGGTGAATATGGTTGAATTCATCATGAGGTACATTACACTTGATGGAAGATATGCTAGTACCTTTTCTTACCATTTTACCATTTTAAATCAGTTTAGGCATGGCAAAGTCATTTCTATTCCTTTCTATTTGGCCTCTCTTTGGAGAATAGTCTTGAAAAACATGTTGAGAATCTGAATAATCTGTTCCCCCATGAAGGGCTTATTATGATCATTATGGAGTATGCTAAGATCCATGAAGTTGTTCCCTCTCTCTCCGAGAAAGGCCAAATCCCACATACTAATATTTAGGAAGTCTTTGATTCGGATATGGAAATGGAGGATAGTGGGAATGGCAAACCTTTTGGTGACCCTGATTATAAGCCAGTTGAAGAAGGTGAATTGTTGGTCACCCCTGGAACTAGCAAGAATCCCCCCAAATGGGTGGCCAAAAAATATAAATCAACCAACAAGTTGATTTCTGAGCCTTCTTCTAGAAAGAAGAAGCTTGTGGTTAAGGACTATGGTCCCAAGACCCTGGACCAGGGAATTAAACTGGACATTCCTCTTAATGTCCAGTAGGAAAAACAAGGGACTCTTCCTAAAGAATTGGACAATGAGTTATAGAAGAATAGTACTCTGATGAACCTGGTGATGGAGGTGACTAGAAGCCAGGAGAGCTGCTGGAAGTGGGTGGAGAAGGAAATTGATACCCTCAAAGAGGGGATTATGAAAATAATATATATCTTCACTACTACGCCTGAGCCTAGCAAATCTGAGAAGCTCATGATCATGACCCAGAAGCTCTCCCAGGATGTAGAGGTTATGAAATGAAACCATGAACAAAGAATTGAAAAGGTTGAACAGTCCATGGTGGAGATAAAGAAAAACCTCAAGAACATGGTCGACATAAGCAAGGAGGCCATGAATAATAGTATGGAGGAGCTGAAAAAGATCAATGTCATGGTTGCAGAGCACAGATCCATTCACAATGAACCTGATAAAGATCTCAAAGGTGAAGACATTACTGTTGGCGGCAACAAAACTACTGGCCCTAGCACTAGGACTAGAAGCAAGAGCAACAATAAGGGAACTGTCAGGTTCATTATGGAGGAATTACAGGAAATCAACAAGATTACCATCCAAAAGAACAAGGAGTTGGTGCACTCTCTTAATTAAGTGTTTTTGTTTTGTTGTCTATGTTTCCTATTGCTTTAGTGTCTATTCTAGGGTGCTCCCCTATTTTGTTGTTGGTTTCTATTTGGTTGGCTGATGACCAATTTCTATAAAACTTTTGGTTTCGGGTCCATGTAAAACCCATTTATCTTTATCAAAAATAACCAAGCACTATCATAATAATCATCATATCCAATATAATCATGAAATAGGGTTAGTACATAGTACGATACCATAAAATCATCATAAAGTAGACTAAGTTATATCAATATGGCCTATTGATGTACAAAATGGCAAGATGAATCAGGGAGGGGCACTACTTTTTTGTAACAACAAATAATATTTTGTGTTCAATTATTGGTCCTTTGGTGTTGGATATAAAAGTTAGAGATAACACACTTATGATTACTTATACATATCTGGTCCATTTAAGTTGCATATAATATATATATATATATATATATATATATATATATATATATATATATATATATATATATATATATATATATATATATATATATATATATATTTTGATAAAAGTGGTTAAGGCCACTGAATTTTTTTTATTAATATATTGAAAAGAAGATACATAAGAGAGTCATCCTGATTAAGAGAGTAGGATGCTATAAATATGCATGAAACCCAACCAATCATTAGAACCAATAGAGTTTAAATCCATGTCCATACATGCGGGCTCATCTCCCAATGACTAATCAGGAACATACTGGGTATCATTATGATGTATAATATCAGGAGGTGAAGCTTTCAATAGAGGAATAACCAAAGGATCAAAACCATCATAGTCTAAAGAGTTGTTGAACACAAGATGCCACTAAGAGGGAGGTGAATCAGTGGTTTCCAAACTTTTCCCTTTTCTATCCTATGTGTGTAGACTGGTTAATAGATCTAACATAAAGAGAACATACCGGTTAGATGGGAGGATGACACAAATACAACCACATATTAAAGGAACATCACATAATATCATATTGTACAAGGAAAACCCAAGATGGGAAAAACCTTGGTGAGAAATGATGTTGGAGACTATTGCTCCAATCCAACCTCACAATGAAACACTCGGTTACAATATTTAGGGCACCAACCCAAGGAGCACCAACCCCTGCACTGAGCTCCAGCTCAGTGATTACAAAATCATATAATAAATACAAAAGTAATCTCCTTGTTACGAATGAACTTTGTAACTCTCATGCAACTCTCTCTATCGGTTCAACTCTATATAATTTTTTGTCACTTCTCTACTCACATTCACTCGACTACAACCTTACCGGTTCAACCTTTTGCTTCTTTTATGTTTTGCCTCTTCACTACTTTGACTTTTCTCTGTTGGCACTCTATTCAGTTAGATGCACTGCTACTTGCCACAACTCATACCCTTCACTTGATCTTTGTAGGTTTTCTCCTTACTGGTCAGGCTCTGCTTGGATCTAACCTTGTCGGATCTTTATCGACACTCCCACAACACAACTACACTTTCTCTGCCTTTCTATAGGTTATAGCATCACCGGTTCACACCTCTATAACTCACTTTGCAGTTTACTGATTACTCTGATCTTGTGGGTTAAGCCACTACTAAACCCTCTCACCAGTTGTACCTCCAATACTCAGTCTGTATGATCTTAGATGAACTCTTTGACTGGTTGGCTCTCTGCTACTATTTCAATATCAATCCTTCATCACTCGGCCTGTAGCATCATCAATCCTCTTCAATCATGAGTTGACATATTTATCCTTTATTTTTTCCGCCATGACCGACCTTCAAACTTATGGCACACTAGGGTTTTTTCATTGACCCTGAGGCAAACCAAATCCAATCAGTTCTCTTTCCAAAGATCAACCACGTGCAATGGTTCAATCAGACTCTACCAATCCTGCTTCATTCAAAACACATTTGCCCTATTTGGCAAACACGACATCTCTTTCTATTTGCACTTGTCAAACACCTATGAAGCGATCACGCAGATAGCTTTATCTACCCTGATCAACACCTAAGCACTTAGCCTCAATCATGAAGTCACTAAATAAGATCTATGTCCTCTGATAAGTCTCAAGCCACACCCTTCGACACTCGACCTATGAAACACGCTATCATCATTAATGCTAACTAGTCAATACCTACCTCACTGACAACACTTCATCGACCATAGTATGCATGACACATGTCTCCTATGTGTCATCATAGTCAGCATCCACCTTAGCTAAGTATTCTATTTCAGTTCAAGCAAGATCACCGACCAACCACACAATCAGGTTCATCTACTGGTTCATAAACCCTGTCGGTTATACCCTAACTGGTCTGCCTTCAACCTTGCACTTTTCTTCTCTTCTCTTGGAACACCTAAAATAGTCAACACACTTTCCAACTTACCTCATGCACATCTTCAATGGATGGGAGCCTTTCACTTCTGCACCTTGTCAGCTTTACCAGTAGACATACTTACTCGTAACCACCTTGATGACACCATGTCATCAACCTTCAACAATCTCCATCTGTGTGCATCTATGGAAACACCTTTCTTCATCTTCAATCTAGTTGCACTCTCTATCTGCAACTACTGAAGCTTGCCTTCTTCATCATTTGATCGGTTCTCCTATCAACTAGTTTGTCAAAGTGACTAACATATCCTTCCTTCTCTATACTGGCAACTCATCATGTCTTCCCTTGTAGATCTGGTGCACATCTCATATTTTATGCACCTAAGGCAACTTAGTATTTCACCATTTGATCCAGTGTGAGCCTTCAATCACCTGCCTTCTACTCTTTTGTCTTATCTCAAAGGATTACGATGCATTTCATGCATAATGGGAGATAAGTACCACTTACGAGTGGGAGTGAATCCTTGACATCTGCATTTTGCAATGCACCAATATGGCTTCCCTATTTGAGTGAGCACATCTTCAAACATGCACATATGATCCAATTGGACATAGTCTCTGTGAGTCTTCTCATCATCTAGTGACTGCATCTTTATCTCGTGGAATTCCTATTGTTTTACATCCAATCATCCAACATCCAGTAGAATACTGGTTGGCACTTTTGCACAAGCTTGCCCTTCTTGGTCACTTGCTAGTTGACAACAATGAACTACCAACATACCACTTACTATTTGTTATACCATACTAGTCTCTTGTCCATATCTTCAACATAAGTCAACACTAACTTGTATACCAATGACTCCAATAACCATTATGTTGGATGACACTCTCTTCCTCACTGGTGACGTACCATGCTAGTTGACATTAATGACACTATTTTCGGTATGCATCAATGACAACACTACTCGTCAATCTCGCATACCGGTTGACATCAATGACAACACAATGCCAACAATCTCCCCCTTTGGCATTGATGTCAACACATTTAGTATCCGGCATACTAGAGATTCTCTCTCTCCCCCTTTGTGTGTTCTATGGATTCTCACACATGTAGTATCCGACATACTACATAATCTCTCTCCCCCTTTGACAACAATGGAAAAGGGCACTATCAAGGTTTCTCTCCTCCTTTTGTCTACAGGGCACTGATACTTTTCTCTCCCCCTTTTTCTCTACCGGATTCTTCTTCTCCTTTTACCATCATACATTGCATCCTCTCAATTCACAACACTTGAGATGGAGGGCTCAACCACCAAGTGACACCAATTTCTCATCAACCAAGTGTATATACAAACCAGAACCCTATTGCATATACAAATCTAAAACCAAATGAAGGCACATGTGCCAGTGAATACAACATACCTTCTGGTCAGACTACATCATCTCCCCTTGATATGAAAAAGTTATTCTGACCCAAATTTGTTGATATCAAGTGTTGAAGCTGACACTGATACCAATTGTATCTTCTCTGATACTAACTATATGTTCTCTTATGCACGTAACTCTCCCTCTTTAAAGACAACTCTCTCAATGGTCCAACTATGATTTCAAATAAGTATAAATTGAATACACGTTGAAATACCTCACAACACTGAATCGATGAGAACATCCCAAAGTCTCAATCATATCGATACATCCAAAAACACTTGCACTCCCCCTGTGTCCAGCATGTCTGACAACAATCAGAAGATATGGTTTTCAACTCCTCCTAAGTCATAAATCTCAAGTCCTCATTGCCTTTCAGGTTCTAAATCGGAGCCAAACTACCCCTTAAATTGGTTGAGCTATGCATATGTGATCAAATGATGATCTTTCACCTCCATTATATTCATCACAGTTTATGACATGATCCTTGATTTACACAATGCCATACAATAACACTATCATGCCATATATCAAATCGGTTAGCCCACAAAGGATGTATGCATAAAGGATCAATTACTGGGCCAATATATGTCACACAGGACTTTTCCAGTACCACCTAAGACATAAACACCTCAATCCATGCTACCGGATTTAATGCAATGATCCTGGACCTCATTGACTTACATAACATGCAATACTGGTTCGTATTCATACTGGTAACATATTGCACATACTTATTTCCTATCACGGTCCATCATCTCAACTAGAGCACTTTTCTCTAGCTCTTGTATTCTTGTGTCATTTTTATTCTGATCCCATTTGCAAATTTTCCATCCATTGATTCATGCAGTAGTGATCAATCTCTCATTTGTAGGTGTGTAGCCAAGGAAGCCACTACACACACTTGCCATCTCATTTCCTTCCTTTATATTGATAGCAACCAGTTCTTCCATTTGTCCTTTTCACTAAGGGGGTGAATAATATTGTTAATGTTTTACTCCCCCTAAGGTCATGCATCTCCTTTAATCCTTACGAGATATCACATTTGCATTGAATGCACAGTGTTCGTCCATGGTCCTACTCTCTTCCTTCTTCTTCCATACCTTCTTGGTCTCATTCTTCTTCCCATTTTCATTCTTGGGATTAGGTCTTACCTTCTTTTGCTGAATGGTCCTTGCTCTACCATATTTTGTATCATGACCAGAAGCATTGTTGTAGAAGTAAACTATGTTCATGCCAAACACATGATTGGAGAACCTTTTGTCAAACCAATTAGACCATCTTCTTCTGGTCATGTTGATGTAACCAGTTACCAGAATTGGTGGACCTCTTGATCCTACAAGGGAATTTCTCCTTTGGTTCCATGCAGAACTTTGACCTTCATATCCTCTATATCCTTTTCCATGTTGAGCATAACTGTTATACCCACTGTCATGTGATTGAACTTTCCTATTCTTGTATTCATGACTTATATGCCCAAATCCATTGCAGTTATAACATACATGATTTATATTTCTTGAGGAAGCAAATGGACTCTTACTTTTTACATAGGAGTAGATCTATTCATGTTTCTACATCTTGACATATTATGACCATATGTATTACTTCTTAGACATATTATGTTCTTATTTCTAAGCCTCTTTATGTATTCTTGTACCCTATAACCATAATCTTTGCAGGAGAAGCAGTAACTGGTAAAGAATGGCATATGACTTACAAATTTGTTTTTCCATGCTTGTGGAGATCTTACTAGTTTAGTATCTCCATGTCTGCTTCTCCAGGGATGGATCTTGGGATGTTCACTTTCTGCAGTTCTTCCATCTGATCACTTCTTTTCCCACACTTGCTTTGTCTTGTGGGTGATAGAATTTCCTTTTCTTCTATGTTGTCTTCTTCTATTCTTGCTTCCGATGAATTTGCCTTCTCCCATCTTTCCTTTTCCTTTGGGATCTACGTTGTTGCTCCTTCTTGCAGCACTGGTCTTCATCCTTAGCTTCATGTCTTCCTTGGAGCATTTCTAACTATGAATGCATGACTCTGTCTATTTCCATTTGAGCAGAAAAATTGAATATCTTTGTGGGAGGTCTCCTTGCTTGTAGAGAATTCACTAGTACCACATCCTAATACACCAATATCCTTGGAGTTTTTTTTCTTCTTCAACATCTTGTCCAACGCATCATTGTTGCTATCAAACTAGATTCTTACATTGAGCTCATCCTGACATTTCTCAAGGTCATTTTGGAGATTCTCCATTTCTCCTTCTAGTTGTTGATACTCTTCATCCTTTGCCTCTAGCTTTAATGCTAGGTCTTTACACCTGCACTCCTTGGTGTCTTCTCTTTGAGTCTTCAGCTTTGAGATACACTTCCTAGATTCTTCAAGGCATTTTATTTACCAGTTTTTTTCCACAACCACAACATTCTTGAACAACTTGTATTCATTCCTCACTCTACTAAGTTCTTTGAGTGCACTTACAAGTTCTCTTTCAAGATCTACTTATACTTCATCTTCTTCTTCACCTTCACTATCACTTCCAAACACATCTTTCCGATAGGAATGATCTACAGGATCATTCACAAATGTGTGTCTCTCACCTTCTGATTCTTGACCCATGAAGACGTGAGTTTCCTCTTCATCATTTCTACTATTGCATATTTATCTACCTTCATCTGCAGACTCATGTGTTATATTTTTCTTCTTTCTTCCACAAAATGGTTCTGTAGTGCTAGGCTCATTTCCATAAAGCTTCTTTAATCTTTCCCATAAGCTCTTTTTTCATTTGCATCTTTCCACCTATGAGGAAACATCATCTGATAACCCATAGAGTATAGCCTTCATTTCTACATCATTACACCGATGTCTTCTTTCTGCATCTAAATTAGTGGGAGGACTGACTTTACTAGGGAAGCCATTTACTACTGACATCCATACATCAAACCCAAGGGAGGACAGGTAAACTCCCATCTTATAACTCCAAATAGAATAATTTGAACCATCAAAAATGAGAGTAGGGGGTGACACAAAACAAATCATTATGTTCAAATACAAAAATCTACCCAAGCTTGAGAAATCTTATCAACCAGGAACCTAGGCTCTCATACCAATTGTTGAACATAAGATGCCACTGAGAGGGGGGTGAATTAGTGTTTTCCAAACTTTTCCCTTTTCTATCCTATGTATGTATACCGGTTAACAAATCTAACATAAAGAAAACATATCGGTTAGATGGGAGGATCACACAAATGCAACCACACATAAAATGAACATCACATAACATCAAATTGTATGAGGAAAACCCAAGATGGGAAAAACCTCAATGAGAAATGTTTCTCGAGACTATGACTCCAATCCAACCTCACAATGAAACACTTGGTTGCAATATTTAGGGTACCAACCCAAGGAGTACCACTCTTGCTTGAGGGCACCAACCCAAGTTGCACCAACCCTTGCACTGAGCTCCAACTCAGTGATTATGAATTCATGTAATAAATACAAAAGTAATCTCCTTGTTACAAATGAACTTTGTAAATCTCATGCATATCTCTCTACCAGTTCACCTCTATATAGATCTTTGTCGGTTCTCTTCTCACCTTCACTCAACTACAACCTTATCAGTTCAACCTTCTACTTATTTTATGCTCTGCCTCTTCTCTACTTTTCCCTTTTTCTACCGACACTTTGTTCAGTTAGATGCACTATTGCTTGCCACCTAAGAGACCCTTCACTTGATCTCTATAATTTTTCTCCTTACTGGTCAGGATCTACTCGGATCTAACCATGTTGGATCTTCACCGCAACTCCCACAACACAACTACACTTTCTTTGCCTTTCTGCAGGTTACAACATCACCGATTCACACCTCTGCAACTCACTTTATAGTTTACTGGTTACTCTAATCTTGTCAGTTAAGCCATTGCTAAAACCTCTCACTGGTTGTACCTCCAACACTTAGTCTTTGTGATCTTAGATGAAGTCTCTGACTGGTTGGCTCTCTGTTGCTATTTCACTCTCAATGCTTCATCATCTGATCTGTAGCATCATCAATCATCTTCAGTCATGGGTCGACATATTTATCCTTGATTTTTCTCACCATGATTACCACTCAAACTTCTAGTGTGCTAGGGTTTTTTCATCAACCCCAAGGCAAACCAAATCCAGTCAGATCTCCTTCTAGAGATTGACCACCTATAATGGATCAATTAGACTTCACAAATCTTGCTTCATTTAGAACACATTTGCCCTATTTGGCAAACATGCCACCTCTTTCAATCTACACTTGTCAAAAACCTATGAAGTAATCATGCAAAGAGCTTCACCTACCCTGATCAACACCTAGATAGTCAGCCTTGATCATGAAGTCATCAAATCATATTTTTGTCCTCTGATCAGTCTCGAGCCGCACCCTTCTGTACTCAATCTGTGAAACACACTATCATCACTAATGTCCACCAGTCACCACCTACCTCACCGATAACACTTCAGTGACTACAGTATGCATGAAACCTATCTCCTACATGTCATCATAGTCAAAATACACCTTAGATAAGTCTTTTGTGTCGGTTTAAACAAGATCACTGACCAACCACACAACCGGGTTCATCTACTGGTTCATAAACCCTACTAGTTATACCCTAACTTGCCTGCCTTCAACCTTGCACTTTGCTTCTCTTTTGGTGGAACACCTAAAGTAGTCAGCACACTTTCCAACCTGCCTCATGCACATCTTCAATAGATGGGAGCCTTTCACTTCTGCACCTTGTCAGCTTTACCAGTAGACATACTTCTAGGTAACCACCTTAATGACACCATGTCATCAACCTTCAACAATCTCCATCTTTCTGCATCTATGGAAACACCTTTCTTCATCTTCAATCTAGTTGCACTTTCTATTTGCAACTACTCAACCTTGCATTCTTCATCATTTGACTGGTTCTCCTATCAACTAGTTTGTTAAAGTGGTCCAAACATATCCTCCATTCTCTGTACCGACAACTCATCATGTCTGGCCTTGCAGATTCGGTGCACATATATGATTTTATGCACCCAAGGTAACTTAGTGTTTCACCGGTTGATCTGGTGTGAGCCTTCAATCACCTGCCTTCTACTCTTTTGTCTTATCTTGGAGTATTATGATACATTTCATGCATAATGGGAGATAAGAACCACTTACTTGTGGGAGTGGACCCTTGACATCTGCATTTTGCAATGCACCAATATGGCTTCCCTGTTTGAGCAAGCACATCTTCAAATAGACACATATGATCTAGTTGGGTAAACTCTGTATGAGTCTTCTCATCATCTGGTGACTGCATCTTAATCCGATAGGAGTCCCGTTGTTTCACATCCAATCATCTAACATCCAACAACATACCTGTTAGCACTTCTACACAAGCTCACCCTGCTTGCTCACTTGCTAGCTGACAACAATGCACTGCCAACTTACAACTTACTATTTGTTATACCATATCGGTCTCCTATCCATTTCATCAACATAATTCAACACTAACTTGTGTACGTAACAAATAGAGATAATTTATTTTTAAATATCAGCTTATGCAACACATATAACTCGAATACACATGCATTAAACATCCATCTACTAATTATGTACAAATTCAACTTAAACATAATCATAAGAGCACAATACGCAAGCGAAAATAAATACAACTCATCAAATGACATTCCTTAGGGTATCTCAATGTCATTACTTGATATAACACTAAGAACATAGCATCATACTATGTATCATAATCCAGTACATTCTAACATTTACTTCTTACAATAACATAAGATATTGTCAAATATTTCAATTACGATGAATGCATTCAAACATTATACAAATACCATTAATCCTCTTTAATTAATTTTAATAACACCAATCTAAATATTCCTAATTCCCCGTTCTCTTATTTACTAGGATACCATCATTAATAAATTACTAGACATCACCTACAACATAATTCATCCATTTACTTAAATAACAATAATAAACCTACATATCCAACATAATACTAAATGCATATCCATATTAAAAAGATAAGAGCATTAAGGGAATCAACTTAATTTTCTAACTAAGCTCATAAACTCTATTCCATCCAATTCTTATCCAATGACTTCTTTTATACAATCATAAACCCAGATCCTTATTTTCATAGATGATAAACATCTAAGACACACAATACATTTGATTATTTTTCTATATGTATGTATGTATGTATGTGTATGTGTATGTGTATGTGTATGTGTATGTGTATGTGTATGTGTATGTGTATGTGTATGTGTATGTAATCTTGTATGTATGTATGTATATTTATTCATGCGTATGAATATGTACATGTATGTCTATGCATATGTATTTATATGTATATGTGTAAAATGTATACTTTAAATTTGATTATTTTTCTATATATTTGTATCTTATAAATAATTTTGTAGGAGTTTCCAATATAATGATTCACTATAAATGTTTTCAAGATATTGATTTTTTTTATTCTTTTTCAAAGTACACACAATAAGTGTTTTGAAATTTCCAGTCTAGCATTAAATTTATAATCTTTTACTTATTAATTTTTTTTTAATATAATCAATTTTTCAATCTATGATGATACACTATATGCATGAATTTGTTCATAAAATAGCTAGTATACCTAAACTCATATATTTAAATTCTAATAAAAATAAATGTAAAATATAAACATTAAAATGTTCTAAAATATGATCTATTCTTTATAGTCCATTAAATAGATCACCTAAATACCACAATAAGTGAATTAAGGTCATGCAATTCTCCTAGGGAATTATCAACTTTTTTTTAATCAATAACACATTGATTATACAAACGCCAATATAATACCCCAAATGAGTACAAAATAAATGGATAATTTTTTAATAATAATTAATGTATAACATTTAAAGTATCTAATTTATTATTAGGTCCTGCCCATGCTAGGATACTATTGTGTTCATTAGACTCTAAGAATTAATTAGTTTAGCCAATGATTGCATAGAATTGATTTTTTTTTTAAATCTATAGTATGCTACTTGAGAAGGAGGAGACAACATGGGCGAAAATTCGCATTTTTCGCATTTTAGGGTTTCTGAGGATAAGTGGTGTTGGGGTGAGGAGGCTCTTTGTGACCCTCTGCCGCCATGTGATCCTTTCAGGAATCATTCTGGCCATGTCCCACAGTGGGTATTTCAAAATGGCATTTGGGTGGATGTGTTATCAAAGGCTCATTCGGAGTGGCGTCAAGGGCATCTGGGTGGTCTGCGATCTTCATATTTTAAGGGTTTCTTTGGGCCACGACAAAATTTTCCGAGGCATGCTAAGTCTCGTGGGATTGGAGGGTCTGGAAAAAATCCTCGACTAAACCATAGCCCTTAGAGAAACCCTCTCGCGTGGCTCGGCCAAACTTTGTTGCCCCTGCTATGGGGACTAAACCTGTAGATAGAAGTTCCTCACCAAAGAAAGTTTGGTCTCCAATGTCGTGTATTTCTGTAGCTGACACCCTATTGGATAAGAAAGCGAGGGATTGGCATTCCTTGGCGGTTATTCTTCAGGTTTGGGGAGATAATGTTTTTCTTTCTAAGCTCCATCATGAAATTCATTCTCTCTGGTTTGGCATGCTATACTTTCAGGTTCTCTCTGCAAACACTTTACTTGTCATTTTTTATTTTGTGGAGGCTAAACAAAAGGATTTGGAAAATTCATATTTGTGGGTAGGGCGTAATTTATTTTTTGTAGAAGATTGGAAACCTTTTTTTTCTATATCACAAGATATTGTTAAAAGTAAACCCACTTGGTTTTTGTTACCAGGCCTCCCCTTTGAATTTTTTGGATTTAGATATTTTG
Organism: Cryptomeria japonica; assembly: GCF_030272615.1. Lineage (NCBI taxonomy): Eukaryota > Viridiplantae > Streptophyta > Pinopsida > Cupressales > Cupressaceae > Cryptomeria > Cryptomeria japonica. Next base: position 626,615,723 of record NC_081414.1, on the reverse strand, counting down.
CAAAAAAATGGGGATTCATTTGGGAAATTCATACATTCACATTCAGTTTTTGAGGATGGGGTTTTTTTGGTGAAAATTTGTGTTTTGATTGCTTCATCTGCTATGATTCCTTCTAATTGTAACTTGAAATCTATTGATGGTATTTGGAGACAAAGTATTATCTGTGATTCTGAGTGGTTTTCTAAGGCTTCGGTAATCATGGATGTTGGTCTTTTTGTTTCTCTTCGGGGTATATCTTTTGCAGATAAGGTCTTGCGGCCTAGGATTAATGTTTCAAAATCTAAATTTGTTCCTCTCACTTCTAAAGTTGATGAGCTTTATCGACCTACTCCCCCTCCTCTACACGATGATGGCGATAACCCTTCAGTTTTACATAAGGATGGGGAAGGTGCGATAATGCTAGGTTTCCCTTCATCTATGAAGGATGGCCCGCTCATCAATTCTCCGATAGATGTTGGTCCGATGGATAATTGAATGGAATCTTTCCTTATTGATGATGACTTTATTTCCAAAGTTCATAAAGTAGTATTTGATCACAACATTACATTAAATTCAGATGCTATGGTGAAAATAGTTGATGCAATTGATCAAGATTTGGTTAAATTAAACTCCTCTCTGGTTATCCCCCCAACTGGCAATCCTTTTGATATCTTGTCTGATAAAATTCAAGATATTGAAGTGGCTTTGGGCTTATCCGGGGAGGGAGTTGGGAATGTAGGTTTGGATCCTATGATTAATAAACCCCTACTCCAGTTTCCATTATCCCCTGCTTTACCTTCTCCTTCTCCTGCAAAGAGGGGTAGGAAATTGAAGACCTTTTACACACAATTTGAAATTGATGTTGGCATTTAGTCTACACTCTTGAGTCCAAAGTCAGGGTCTAGTAAAAAAAAAAAAATTAGTCCACCTTTTACTCGGTCCGTGGCTTCTAAGCATTGCCTAAAGTCTGAGCTGGAGAATGCTGATCTAGAAATTGAGAAGAGGGGAGAGGTTGCCTCCCCTTGAGGGCAATGAAGTTTGTATCTTGGAATGTTAAGGGCTTAAATTCCCCTAACAAAAGACATCTCATTAAATCTCAATTGGATTTAATGAGGTGTGATGTGTTACTTTTGCAAGAATCCAAGTTAAATTGCCAAGGTGTTGATCTGTTGTTTTCCAAATGGAAACCTTGGAACTATTGTGTATCCCCCTCGACGAGGCTTCTGGGGTTTTGGCCTTCCTTTGGAAGGATATGACTATTGATCTGAAATTGGTTGCTTCTACTCCCTGCTGGATGTTGGCTTTGGTTAGAAGTCATGTTTCAAATATTAAACTCTGGTTGTTTAATGTTTGTGGTCCAATGTCAATCAGGGGTAAGAAAGCTCTTTGGGATTCCTTATCCCTCACACTGTCCCCTCTTCATGGTCATCTTGTGGTTTTTGGAGGATATTTTAATGCCATCTTCTCTGATGATGAGAAGTGTGGGGGAATTCTTCCTAATAAGCATATCTTGGAAGATTTTTTTGCTTTCATTTTAAATAATGACCTGGTGGATTGTAAAACTTTGAAAGGGTCGTTTACCTGGACAAATAGGAGGAAGAATTTCTCACAGATTGCTGAGAGACTGGATCATTTTCTAGTGTCAGGCAATTGGATTTCCTCATAATGTGGATGTGGTTGCTTCAGTCTTGCCTTATGTTGGCTTAGATCATTTTCCAGTTCTAATATCCATCTTTGATGACAAAGCCCCTAGTCATTCTTCTTTTAAGTTTGAACCAATGTGGTTTCATGATCCTTCCTTTTTATTTCTTTTACAATCTTGGTGGTCTGCGGCTCCATATGTTCATGGTTCTAGGATGTTTCAGTTTGCTAAAAAGTTTTCTTACCTTAAACTAGAAATCAAGAAATGGAATGTTTTGCATTTCAAAAACATTTTTCTGAGAAGGCTAAGATTCAAGAAGAGCTTGAAGCTCTTAATGATAGGGTTATGAATGGTGGCATGGATTCTGCTACTTTTTAGAAGCATAAGTCTTTGAATTCTCAGTTAGAAGAAATCCTTTCCAGAGAAGAAATATACTAGCGACAAAAATACAGAGATTTATTGTTGAGTGATGGGGATCAAAATACCAAATTCTTTCATGCCTCAACCAAGTTGAAATGCCAATGTTGCAGGATCTCTTCTATTCATAACTCTAATGGGGTTGTTTTAGCTAAAGAGTCAGATATTGTTAATGAGGGTGTTTGGTTTTTTAAGTCTTTGCTTTCAGAAGAGTTATCTATTTTTAGTGATAATTTTGCATCTTCCATTCCTAAGCTTATAATGGATGAGGATAATGCAATGCTCATGGCTCCTTTCTCCATTCAAGAAGTCAAAGATGTTGTCTTCTCAATGTCACCAGAGAAGGCTCCTGGTCCTGATGGTTTTACTGGTCTCTTCTTTCAAAAATGCTAGTCTTTTCTTTGGGAGGATCTTCGTTTGGTTTTAGAAGAAGCTAGATGTAATAGGACTATGTTAAGAGAGCTTAACTCAACTTTAATTGCTCTTATTCCAAAATGTGAGAATCCTAAGTCCTTTGTGGACTTTCACCCAATTGTGTTATGCAACACCTTATATAAAATTATTACTAAGGCTATTTCATTAAGACTCGCAAAGCTCATTCATAAAATCATCTTGAGTGAGCAAGGGGGCTTTGTCCCTGGTAGGGAGATGATAGAAGGGGCTATTGTGGCTCATGAGATTCTTCATTCCATCTCTTAGTTATCTATTCCGGCTATGACTCTTAAATTGGATATGATGAAGGCCTACGACAGGGTAAATTGGCAGGCACTATTGTCCATGCTCACAAAATTTGGGTTTGGAATCAAATGGGTCAAATGGGTTCAGGCTTGTATTAGTACAGCTAGGTTCTCAATAATTTTGAATGGTTCTCCATGTGGTTTTTTTGGCTCATCTAGAGGCCTTAGGCAAGGGGATCCGTTATCACCCTTTTTGTTTATCATTTTGGCTGAAGCCTTTAGTAGAGCCATTTCATGTGCTAGGGAGAGTGGCCTGCGGAAGGGGATTTCCATCCCTCATATGACCACATGCCATACTCATTGCTTATTTGTGGATGGTACTTTTACTATTTGGCATAGCTACTATGGGGGAAGCTTAGGTCATTAACAAAATCATTTTGGATTATTCTTTGTTCTTTGGGAAAAAGGTCAATCAGACTAAATCAAAAGTTTTCTTCCTTAATGTCTCCCCTCTAGTGTAGACCAGATTGTCTCAGTTTTGGGGCTTTTCTGTGGGTCAATTTCCTTGCAAGTATTTAGGGTTGTCATTTTATACTGGCTCAGAGAAGCATAATTTTTGGGAACGGGTCTCAGGGGCTATCTCATCTAGGATTCTTTCTTGGTCTCACAAGTGGTTAACTTTTTATGGTAAAATTATGCTTATTAGAGTTGTTTTAAATGCAGTTCCTATCTATCTATTATCCATTTTAAAGGCTCTGAAAAAATTTGTGGTTGCTCTTCAATCAATTGTAAGATATTTTTTATGGAATAATAATGTTAACAAGAAGAATAGGATCTCCCTGTTGGCTTGGGATAGGGTTTGTGCTCCTAGGGAAGAAGGAGGTGTTGGGATTAAGGACCTAGGTAAGTAGAACTTGGCTATTCGTGCCAAGTTGGTTTGGAGATTTTATAAGCAGCCTACCTCTAAATGGGCATCCATTTTATCTACAAAGTACCTGAATAATTGTTCTAGGGAGGCTATCTTCACTACTTCATCTCTTCCCAAGGGGTTTGTGATATGGAATTTTATGATTGAGTGTAGATCTATCATTTTTCTAGGATTGTCCTAGCTTATTCATAGTGGTTGTAAGGCTAGGTTTTGGGATCAAGTTTTGAATGACTTCCCTGTATTGTCTAGTCTTAGGGATTGGTCGCCCCTTATGTCCATCCTTAAAGCCTTGTGGGGCATTTTTGTGGCAAATTATTTTTTTGTAGACTCCTTGGGTTCCCTGCCTATGGCAAAATGGAAATCAATTGATTCTCTTCTGGTGGATCAGGATATTAAAACTGCATTTGTGGATGAGCTTAAGAAACGCCCATTACTCTTCTTGGAGAAGGATGATGAGCTCATTTGGACATTCAAAATCAGGGGAATATTCGGTCAAAGAAGGATATAATTTTTTGTCTTTAGATGTTAAAAGGGATGATTTGCCATTTAAGCTATTTTGGCATGCTGCATGTTTGCCTAAATCGAGGGCATTTGCTTGGCTAGTTGTTTAGGATAGAATTCTTACTGGCATGAGAATAGATAGGTTGGGTATTATTGTGGTTTTTCCTTGTGTCATGTGTGGTGGGTCCCTTGAATCTGTGGATCATCTCTTCCTACATTGTCCTTTTGCTAATCATTGTTGGTATTGGCTTTTTAACAAGTTAAATTGGAGGTCTGCTCTTAGTAAGGACCTTAGATCTCACTTTATGAGCTGGCCGCTATTATATCCATTTGCATTTTATGCTTGCCTTTGGACAATTGCTCCTTCTTTTCTAATTTGGAGAATTTGGCTTGAGAGGAATAATAGGATTTTTAGGAAACTTTCCTCCCCTCTCCATGATGTGCTCTTTTGCATAGAGAAATTGATTTCTGAGATTGTCTTGGCTTTCATCTATAAAGGTTCTAGTCTGCATAATACTTACACACCTTGGGACAATTGGGTGACCAAAAATTGGGCAACCTTGCAAACACTCCCTTTGAGTGGTGCAATTTCTCAACCACGACCTTTAGTAAATAAAAAGGAAGTGGTGTGGTTTCCACCTTCAGCTTCAAAAGTTAAATTGAACTTTGATGGAGCCTCTTGTGGTAATCCTGGTAAATCTACCATTGGGATTGTGGTCTCTGATGATAGGGCCGGTATCATAAAAGCTCAGTGTCAATGTATTGCCTATGGGACTAACAATGTGGCTGAACTTCATGTTCTTTCCACGGGTCTTGATTTGCTTCTTTCATTACATTTTTTGAATGTTGTTATTGAGGGTGATTCTCAAGTAGTTTTGTACATGGTTACAAATCGCTCTTCCCACTCCTGGCATTTAAAGTATTGGTTGAACAAGATTCTTGATCAGCTTGAGTTGTTTAATTCCTTCACTATGGTTCACTATTTTAGAGAAGCTAATAAGGTGGTAGACTTCTTGGCTAATAAAGCATTGGATGAGGATATCCAAGACTTGGTTGAGGTGGCCTCCAGTCCTTTACCTCCTCATCCGATTTAACTAGTACATGTTATTTGCAAAAGCACGACCTTGTGTCTTGTCTGGCGATTACATTTAGGCATGCAGTTTAATGTGGTGGTGTCTGACTCTTGGACATTACTTCATTATGTATGCATTACTGTGTGTAATCACAGGGAGGGTTTGGGTTTTTTCTTTTCTAAGTGGCTGGAATTTGTGGTGTGTGGGAGTCTCTTATTATCATGCACGATTGAAATCTTCCCTACGATGATCATTATTGTTATATGTCATTTTCTTATTCCTTGATGACTGGACAGATTTCATGTGTTTATCTCATGCTCATTATGCTCCACCAGTTGGTGTACTTTCAGTTTTATGGCATCCTTTACCTTCCTTTCCAAGTGGTGGCAGATTTTTGAGTTTTCTTGACTCATTTGGGAGATCTCGCTCGTGTGGATATCTTGGTTTATTGCTTGGCATGTTTTTTATTTATGGCTATGTGGATCGTGTGGATATTGTCATCATTTTTTATAAAGGTGGCAGCTTCTTGTTGTTGTTTTGCACATATCTTTTTTGGGCTTTCTTGAGGTAATAGTTATTGTGCCGACCTTTCATGGTTGTGTTGCTTTCTTATGATGACATTGAGCTCTTTATACTCCTGTGATTTCTTTTGGCTTTGCATTTTCTTTCTTGATGGAATCAGTGGGTTACCACATTTTGATGCCTCGCAAACACTATGATTTCCAAGACTCTTATGTTTTGGATGATGAAAAGCTTGGGCATCTGTTTCAAGTTTATTCGCTGGATTCTTCTCTTTCTTTTCGCAAAGTTTTGGGAAAACGATGGCTAGTGGAAAGCACAGGTTGTTTTCTTGTTGATATTGCATCTCAATTTCTCACTATCTGTATGGATGTGCTTCTGGATTCTGCTATGGTCAGGGCAATTTTTGATGCATATTTCAACTCCCATTTCTACACTACTGATGAATTGGACAGTGCATTATCTAGTTACCATTTTGAATTTGGTGATTTTGAATATGTTGGTTTTATTTCTCATTCTCAGTTACTATCTTCCGGTTGGCATGAGGAACTTCTTTCAATTTGAAGGAATGGTTTGATATCTAACTCATATGATGATACATTATTTGCTATGGTAGCTCTACTAGATCATGTATCACCAGATTGTTTGGCTACAACTGTCAATATATTTGCAGGAATCTACTTTCTCTTAGAATCAATGCACACCGTTCGGTCTTCGCCAGTGTCGGTTTCACCTATCCAGATGGTGCCTCCTTCCTCTCCTCCATTGGAAGGCTCTAGCACATGGTTATTGAATTCCTTGGCATAAAGACTCTTGGTTTTGCATTATAGTACATGTATTACAAAGCAATAGAGAGCAGAAAGATTTTGGTCCATGGGTTTTTTAGTAGGGCTACGGTTTCATCTGTCTCCTTCCTTTATTACAAGCAGAGAAGTTTATTTTTTGAGAATTATCTGATGGGTCTATTAAGCACCATATGACATCTATGTAAAGATGCTATTATAGGTGACCGCATTTTCTAAGCGGCAGATTGTATTAAATTTTAGGAATTTTCTCTAGGTTTATTTTATGAGCTGTGACTGGACGTTTTCTTTCTAGGGTTCTTTCCTCTGGTATTCGCTTTGAATCTTGTGTAAAAATAAAAAATATATATTAATAAAATTAGTGGAGTATTCCACTTTTATCACAAAAAAAAAATACTATTTTTATCTATTCTAATTGGTTTGTGTAACTGTGAAATTCAATTTTGTCATAGAAAAAAAAAACCAAATTATAATGTTGGCTAATTAAATTAAATTTTTAAAAATACATGCAAAAAATATTGCAGTCAACTATTTTTAGGCAATGGACTATTTGCATGTTTTCCAAGCAAACATTGTAATGCCCACCAAAATACCCTAGAGAAATTAACCAACTAACTAACAAATACAAATAATTTGTTTTTAAATATCAGCTTACGCAACACATATAACTGGAATACACATGCATTAAACATCCATCTACTAATTATGTACAAATTCAACTTAAACATAATCATAAGAGCACAACACGCAAGCGAAAATAAATACAACTCATCAAATAACATTCCCTAGGGTATCTCAATGCCATTACTTGATATAACTCTAAGAACATGGCATCATATTAAGTACCATAATCCAATACATTCTAACATTTACTTCTTACAATAACATAAGAGATTATCAAATAATTCAATTATGATGAATGCATTCAAGCATAATACAAATACCATTAATCCCCTTAAATTAATTTCAATAACACCAATCTAAAAATTCCTAATTCCCCATTCTCTTATTTACTAGGATACCATCATTAATCAATTACTAGACATCACCTACAACATAGTTCATCCATTTACTTAAAGAACAATAATAAACCTACATATCCAACATCTACATATCCAACATAATACTAAATGCATATCCATATTAAAAAGATAAGAGCATTAAGGGAATCAACTTAATTTTCTAACTAAGCTCATAATCTCTATTCCATCCAATTCTAATCCAATGACTTCATTTATACAATCATAAACCCAAATCCTTATTTTCATAGATGATAAACATCTAAGACACACAATAAATTTGATTATTTTTCTATATGTATGTATGTGTATGTGTATGTGTATGTGTATGTGAATGTGTATGTGTATGTGTATGTGTATGTGTATGTGTATGTGTATGTGTATGTGTATGTGTATGTGTATGTATACGTATATGTATATGTATATGTATTCTTGCATGTATGTATGTATATTTATACATGCATATGAATATGTACATGTATGTATATGTATCTGTATTTATATGTATATGTGTAAAATTTATACTTTAAATTTGATTATTTTTCTATATTTTGGTATCTTATAAATAATGTTATAGGAGTTTCCAATATAATGATTCACTATAAATGTTTTTAAGATATTTGATTTTTCTATTCTTTTTCAAAGTACACACAATAAGTGTTTTGAAATTTCCTATCTAGCATTAAATTTATAATCTTTTACTTATTAAGGTTTTTTTTTAATATAATCAATTTTTCAATCTATGATGATACACTATATGCATGAATTTGTTCATAAAATAGCTAGAATACCTAAACTCATATATTTAAATTCTAATACTTAAATAACAATAGTAAACCTACATATCCAACATAATACTAAATGCATATCCATATTAAAAATATAAGAGCATTAAGGGAATCAACTTAATTTTCTAACTAAGCTCATAAACTCTATTCCATCCAATTCTAATCCAATGACTTCTTTTATACAATCATAAACCCAAATCCTTATTTTCATAGATGATAAACATCTAAGACACATAATAAATTTGATTATTTTTCTATATGTATGTATGTGTATGTGTATGTGTATGTGTATGTGTATGTGTATGTGTATGTGTATGTGTATGTGCATGTGCATGTGCATGTGCATGTGCATGTGCATGTGTATGTGCATGTGTATGTGTATGTGTATGTGTATGTGTATGTGTATGTGCATGTGCATGTTTATGTGTATGTGTATGTGTATGCGTATGTATGCTTTAATGTATGTATGTATGTATGTATATTTATACATGCGTATGAATGTGTACATGTATGTATATGCATCTGTATTTATATGTATATGTGTAAAAAGTATACTTTAAATTTGATTATTTTTACTGCAAATTCCAACAATTCGATTTCTTTTCCATAACACATTGAATAATCACCATAGAATCACCTACAATTATTAAGTCCTTAATTCCCAAAGAGATTGCCATATCCAATCCAAAAGACAAATCATGAAATTCTGCATTATTGTTAGTTTTAAAACCAATAGCATGACACTTAGCTCGAATAAAATTTGCATTGTGATCATAAATTGCCATGCCTCCCCCAGTCGGCCTAGGGTTACCATGAGAGGCCCCATCAAAATTCAGTTTAAAGTGCCCCTACGGAGGAGGTTCCCATCTAGCAGAGCATCTCTTACCTATTGCATCATTCTTTTTTAAAATTGAACCATGAGAGGGTAGAACTGACAGTAGCTTCCAAACTCTAGTAACTCTACTATCCCAGTGTGAAAAACAAGTAAGATTTTATAAATTATTATAAATAAATGACAAAGCAACCTCAGAGATTGAAGACTCAATTTTTAATAGAACCTCAGACACAGGAGATCTTGTTTTTTAAAATATCATGTTGTTTCTCTCTAGCCAAACATTCCAAATCACAATAGATGGAGATATGATCCAAAGGCATGCATAAAAAGATGAGGCAAACATAAAGGGCCAAGATCTAAAATGGGAAATGAGATCCTTACAAATAACAAAGGATATATTTAACTTCTCAAACAACCACTGCCAACATTCATAAGCATAATCATAATGTACGAACAGGTGTGAAGAAGATTGTTACAAAGGACACAAGGGAAAACAACAATAATACCAAGCCTGTCTAGTCTCATACCTGTAAGGACTCTATCCTAAATTGCCAACCAAGCAAAGGCTCTAGCTTTGGGAAGACAAGATGAATGCCAAAACAACTTATAAGGCCAAGAAGATAAATCTTTAGCAACCATAAGAGAGTCATAACCATCTTTAACAGTGTACTTACCAGAAATATTCTTTGTCCAAATAAGTTCAACCTCAGAATTAGAAAGAAATACAATTATATCCCCCAAAATCTTTTCAAAATCTAATTTCATGCTTTGATCAACATCTAAGAAATCAATCGACTTCCATCTAGCTAGCTTAAGGGGTCCACTAGTCACAATTTCAAAATAATCTGCTACAAAAACACCCCAAAGGGAGGAAAGAACAGTGATCAGAGGAGACCAATCCCTAATATTCTCCAAAGGTGTGTGTCCATTCCATACTTCATCCCAAAATCTGACTTTTCTACCATTATGAACAATCCATGAGAGATGAGGCAAAATAACTGATCTACATTTACAAAGGAAATTCCAAATAGCAGAACCCGAAGGCAAATTTGAGACTTTAAAAATGTACTCTCTCGATCCATTATTTAAATATTTAGCAAACATAATCTGTGCCCATAAGGAGCTAGGCTTGTCATATAATTTCCAAACCAACTTAGCACCTAAGGCTAAATTCTGATTCTCTAGACACTGAATTCCTGTTCCCCCAAGTTCCTTAGGCAAACATACCTTATCCCATGCAACTAAAGGGAGTTTCTTCCTGCCATCTTTATTATTGTTCCAAAGAAAATCTCTAAGATTATCCTATAAACTAACAATGGTTGCTTTTGGAGACTTCAAAACAGACATGAGATATATGGGAACAACATTCAAAACAGACTTGATGAGAAGAATTTTACTCGCCAAAGTTAACCATCTATGATTCCATGAGAGAATTCTTATAGAAATGACCGAAATAATCTTATCCCAAAAACCAATCTTATCCTGTTTAACAAAGAAAGGAATCCCAAGGTAAGTACATGGAATATTTCTAGTCTCAAATCCCCAAAAGGATTGCAACCTATGCTGAACCAGTTGTGATGTATTAAGGAAAAAAATCTTTGATTTATCACCATTCACTTTTTAACCAGAAAATGATGCATAATTTTGTATTATTCCTTTAATCACTTTTGCCTCAACTAACGAAGCATGTCCAAATAATAGAGTATCATTTGCAAAGAGACAATGAGAAATACTTTGGGGAATATTCTGAATCCTTATACCTTTCCAAAGCCCCCCCACTTTAGCAGCCCTAATAGCCCAACTAAAGGTTTCAGCTATGAGAATAAACAAAAAGGGAGAAAGGGGATCTCCCTATCTCAAACCCCTAGAGGAAGTGAAAAAACCACAAGGAGAACCATTAATTAAAACTGAGAATCTTGTAGAAGAAATACATGCACGAATCCATTTGACCCAGGCCTTGGAAAAACCTAACTTCTCAAGAACAACACATAAAGCCCCCCACTCTGCTCTATTATAAGCCTTCATCATATCTAGTTTAAGTATCATGGCCGGGGTTCTTTGAGTGGAAATAGAATGCAGCACCTCATGTGCTACAATTGCACCCTTTGTCGTCTCCCTTTCGGGAACAAAACCACCTTGCTCCAATGAAATGATCCTAGGTAGAATTTTTGCCAACCTAAGGGAAATTGCCTTTGTAAATACCTTATACAAAGTGTTACATAAAGCAATGGGGCAGAAGTAAGCAAAAGTCTTAGTATCCTCTTTTTTAGGAATAATTGCAGTCATTATAGTATTAAGTTCTTTTAAAATGGACCTATTTCTCCTAGATTCCTCAAGAGCCAATAAAACATCATTTCCCACAATATCCTAGTAATTATTCTCTGCCCATGCTAGGATACTATTACATTCATTAGACTCTAAGAATTGATTAGTTTAGCCAATGATTGCATAGAATTGATTTTTTAAAAAATCTATAGTTTCAATTTTTTATTTTTTTTAACTGATTATGAAAATACTATTTTTATCTATTCTAATTGGTTTTTGTAACTGTCAAATTCAATTTTCTCATAGAAAAAAAAACAAGTTATAATGTTGGCTAATTAAATCTACTTTTAAAAAATACATGCAAAAAATATTGCAGCCATCTATTTTTAGGCAATGGACTATTTACATGTTTTCCAAGCAAACATTGTAATGCCCACCAAAATACCCTAGATAAATTAACCAACTAACTAACAAATAGAGATAATTTGTTTTTAAAAATCAGCTTATGCAACACATATAACTGGAATACACATGCATTAAACATCCATCTACTAATTATGTACAAATTCAACTTAAACATAATCATAAGAGCACAATACCCAAGTGAAAATAAATACAACTCATCAAATAACACTCCCTAGGGTATCTCAATGCCATTACTTGATATAACACTACGAACATAGCATCATATTAAGTACCACAATCTAATGCATTCTAACATTTACTTCTTTCAATAACATAAGAGATTATCACATAATTCAATTACGATGAATGCATTCAAGCATGATACAAATACCATTAATCCCCTTAAATTAATTTTAACAACACCAATCTAAATATTCCTAATTCCCCATTCTCTTATTTATTAGGATACTATCATTAATCAATTACTAGACATCGCCTACAACATAGTTCATCCATTTACTTAAATAACAATAATAAACCTACATATTCAACATAATACTAAATGCATATCCATATTAAAAAGATAAGAGCATTAAGGGAATCAACTTAATTTTCTAACTAAGCTCATAAACTATATTCCATTCAATTCTAATCCAATGACTTCTTTTATACAATCATAAACCCAAATCCTTATTTTCATAGATGATAAACATCTAAGACACACAATAAATTTGATTATTTTCATATATCTATGTATGTGTATGTGTATGTGTATGTGTATGTGTATGTGTATGTGTATGTATACATATATGTATGCTTTAATGTATGTATGTATGTATATTTATACATGTGTATGAATATGTACAAATATGTATATGCATCTGTATTTATATGTATATGTGTAAGAAGTATACTTTAAATTTGATTATTTTTCTATATTTTTGTATCTTATAAATAATTTTATAGGATTTTCCAATATAATGATTCACTATAAATTTTTTCAAGATATTTGATTTATTTTATTCTTTTTCAAAGTACACACAATAAGTGTTTTGAAATTTCCAGTCTAGCATTAAATTTATAATCTTTTACTTATTAAATTTTTTTTTTAATAAAATCAATTTTTCAATCTATGATGATACACTATATGCATGAATTTGTTCACAAAATAGCTAGAATACCTAAACTCATATATTTAATTTCTAATAAAAATAAATGTAAAATATAACATTAAAATGTTCTAAAATATGATCTATTCTTTATAGTCCATTAAATAGATCACCTAAATACCACAATAAGTGAATTAAGGTCATGCAATTCTCCTAGGGAACTATCAACTTTATTTTTATCAATAACACGTTGATTATACAAACACCAATATAATACCCCAAATGAGTACCAAATACATGGATAATGTTTTAATAATAATTAATTTATAAAATTTAAAGTATGTAATTTATTATTAGTTCCTACCCATGCTAGGATACTATTGCATTCATTAGACTCTAAGAATTAATTAGTTTAGCCAATGATTGCATAGAATTGATTTGTTTTAAAAAATCTATAGTTCCAATTTTTATTTTTTTTAACTGATTATGAAAATACTATTTTTATCTATTCTAATTTGTTTGTGTAACTATGAAATTTAATTTTGTCATAGAAAAAAAAAGCAAATTATAATGTTGGCTAATTAAATTTTCTTTTTAAAAATACATGCAAAAAATATTGCAGCCATCTATTTTTAGGCAATGGACTATTTGCATGTTTTCCAGGCAAACAATGTAATGCCCACCAAAATACCCTAGAGAAATTAACCAACTAACTAACAAATACAGATAATTTGTTTTTAAATATCAGATTATGCAACACATATAACTGGAATACACATGCATTAAACATCCATCTACTAATTATGTACAAATTCAACTTAAACATAATCATAAGAGCACAATCCGCAAGCGAAAATAAATACAACTCATCAAATAACATTCCCTGAGGTATCTCAATATCATTACTTGATATAACACTAAGAACATAGCATCATATTAAGTACCATAATCCAATACATTCTAACATTTACTTCTTACAATAATATAAGAGATTATCAAATAATTCTAATCCTATTACAAGAATCATGATCACAACCTTTACATCAATTTCCACTACATATAGATGCAAGATCCTCTTACATCAAGATACATAGTTCTCATTCTACTAATACAACTCTATCTTGAATCCTACTAATGTAAATGCCACACATAATTCATATTACATCAATCTCCTCCAAGAATCCAACCATAAGCTGAAGATATAAGAATCCACATCCACGCACAAGAGCATCCAATGAAGAACATCCCAATGGAACAAGGCATCAAACCACCCGACCATGTGGAACCATAAGGAACCACCCCCTATGCTAGGAGATGACACAAGGTCCCACACACACTCTAGACCTAGGCTGACACATAAACAACCAAAGAAAATGTTGACTAAATTTATTTCAACCTTAGCCTAAAAACTTACTGATCTGAGAAAACATGGTTGGCTAAGAAAATAATGCTTAAACCCTACTAAAACCTCCAAAGGATCCCTAAAACCATAAATCCTAAGGTTTTATACCTTTGATCCTTCTCGGGATCTAAATTTCTATTTTTGTGTTGACCAGCCCAGGTGAACAAATCACTTAAGCGAAAGTGGTTAAAGGATATTCAGTCATCGCGAGGCTAGTCCCCCTTTTTTCACTTTACTGACTCACAAATATTCAACACTTTCACTGTTTCACAGAGCGATGGACTTCTCTTGTTTTCCACCACATGAACGTGTGAAAGGGGCCTTCACAACTAAGTATAAATGTCTTTTGCCATTCGCCAAGAGGAGGTCCCAAGGTTGGGCCCCCTCAGCGAAATAGAGATAGAAGGACCGAGGACTGATAATGCTAAATTTGAAGACTTCCTAGTTTCGCAAAGACAAAAATGGAAAGGCGGGGCACTCCCCATGAACCCAAAAAGTGGATGCGACAACATAGAGGGGTATCGCCATTTCATGATAGTTAAGACCAATGTAACATTTCAACCATGGTGAAGGAAGAAGATTTTGCTGCTTCGCAGCAATACAAGTCTTGGGTGGGACCCAACCTATGAAATGGTGATAGCTTTCACCATTTTTCAAAGAACATAGGCATTGACTTTTCAACCCCTGCAAAGCAACAAAAAATAAATATGAACCCAGCCCACCACGTCGGACATCGACAGACGTCAAATTTTCATAAGGGCCTAATCTGATGATGATGTTTTAATATTCAGTTGTGCCTAATGGTTGATTATGTAGTTTCATATTGTGCATCCATCTTCACGCAACCTACACAACCGAATGACCAAAATTAATATTTGCAGGTGCAGAGTAATTTTAAATGTTTTGTTCAATGACCAATCGCAGACCTAGTCGATGGTTAATATCTATTTGGATTTTGATCCAACAACTAGGAATTTTTGCCATTACTCCAGATGGGAATCTATGGACGCTACCCACACTTCTTCAATACATTTTGATGACTTTTTCAGCCCTACAGGCATAAGAGACATCCATGTGCAAATATTTCTTCTTTTGCATGGATTTTTGCTTCTTCTAGGAGTGATAGATGTTTTTAGAGATTATATACATTCTATCAGGTCATCTTCCTTATTAATTAATTCTCTGATATTTTGTAACCTAACCTAGTAGGGTTAGGGTTTCTTAACTACAATTGAATATGAGTTATGCCTAAACTATAAAGGCAATTTTGTAGCCTATTTTTAGGCATCTTCTTTCTTTCTTCAATAAAATACTTATGTTTTTTGTGTCTATAAAATTGCCTTTCCTTCGTATGAATAAAATTTACTTATTTTTCCTTCATCCAGTTCTCACAATTTGTGTATTTTGCTTACCTGGTTGTTTGAATAAATTCTCATTCACTTTCCTTGGCTTGGTGACTATGTTTATCATTATATGAATTTTGTTTTTGGATTGACACAACCCTTCTCTTCATTCTATAGAATTCCAACCTTCACTTTCCTTACGACGCTAAGTAGAATAGGATTTTGTGCATATATTGGGTAGTTTTATTGGTGTTTTGTGTGGTTATAGGTAGGGAGATCAATTTCAATCGAGGTGCAAACCTTTTTCCCTTTCAAGCATTCCTTCTTCCCCTTTTCATACTCAAATAGATAGACTAGGATTTATATGTGTTGGGTTAGTCTAATACCTGCATCAAATTGATAAGGATGTCAACCTTCTCTAGAGATTCAACCTCACATTTAGAAAAGTCCCACACTTGGAGGTTATTTCAATATTTCACAGGGCTGATGAGTTCAAGAGTTCATCAAGGGTGTAGAATTTTGTGATAATAGAAACTTGAACAAGACAACATCCAGAACTAAAAAGAAACCACATAAGAAATAATCAAAATCACATCACATGGCTAAACTGAAATTAAAAAACTCCTAGAGGCAAACCAACAATCATGACATGAGGAACAAGGACACATATAGGGAAGAGTGTCATCACATTCTATCCTCACATAGATGGTAAAACATATATACATCAGGATCTCCACCTGGCACTATGGTATCTCCACCTGTTACCCTGATAGACATGTGTAACCATATCAACCTATGAGAGAATCAAGGGAGTTCAGTTATATCATCTCCATGACCTTCCCATTCTCATCTTGAGTCTCCACTCAAGGGCTATGAAGTGGAGCACCAAAAATAATTTTATTATCTTGTTTAAATGAATCCTAATTACCCAACCCATCTAATTAATTATTTTGGTTATCACTTTTTTAAATTAAGAAAATTTCTAATGTGTTCCTAGTGGTCTAGACTCTAGGAATCCTTACAACGAACCTCTTAGCATCCTATTCTCTCATGACCCTAGCCAACACATGGAAGACCACTACCCCTAACCATATTCCAAGACCTTAGGGTAATCACATACAATAACACCAACAAGGAGGCTCAACAATAATCACAATAAAGAATCCACATACACATATGCAATAAGAACAATAGCCAAAATGCCATAGACCAAAACAAATAATAAACCAAGAGCCTCAATAATAAAATGAGAGCAAGGAATTATCCTCTTTCTTAGCCAAATCAATTCATTCCTCTACAACAAGGCACACATCATCTCGCTGGAGCCATCATAAAGATATCCTCCACAACAAGGAATAAACCATCTTGCTAGAGCCATATCAATAAAACCCTCAATAATAAGGCACAATTCATCTCTCTGGAGATATAAAAAGAAACAAATATCAATAATATCAACAATACACAACTCTGAGAATCACAAGGATACCAAAAATAGCCTGAAACAAATTACAAATTCAGAAAACCAACTCATAAATTCCAAATAATCCTAAATAGTAAAACAAGACATAATAGCACTTTTGTAAAATAGATCAGCACTTTTACCAAATACTTCAATGTATATGAACACTCTGATAGCACATACATAACACACATTGGCACATATATAAAATAGTTTAGCACATATATTCTATAGTCTAGTGATTTTGCACATAAATATAGCGTATTTATAGAAAAAATTAGTGCTTATGCCGGATTAGGCAGCACATACACTCAAAAGGATAGTGAATTTGGCTTAGAAACTTAATAAAATGGAAGCCAAATCCATGATTAAATCAAGAAAACATTTAAGTATACAAAGATGCAAATAACAAACCCAGATCAAGTTGCAACAAGAGATACAGCCAAAACGATATATACACTTCAAGGAATAATTAAAGCCATGCTCAATAAAATATTTTCTAAAATTTCCATAGGGGCAACTAATGGTAACTTAGGGACCAATATCCACACAAAATAAAGATACGACCAACTACACCAAATAAAATGTAACCATCAAGTCTCACAACAAGGTAGATTAATACATAACATAACACATACGCAAAGTTGCATAGGAAGGAAAGGAACTCCAAAACATTCACAGTCATTCATGTGACATTGCTAAGAAAATAGATATAATCATACTCCAACAATAAAATTTGCAAAACCATAATAGCCCCCAAACATTATACTATATAACTTTATAACAATAATTTCACAACTAATCCCAACATCTTCTTGCAACAATCTTTCATAGGCATAGAGAATACAATATTTTCTGAAAACAAAATGCAAAGGAGTAGAAGTTTAACCAACCTGGAAATATTGAAGTTATAAAAATAAAATTCCATGAAGAGCAATTCCAATCAAAAATCCAACCAGATCAAACCAAGCTCCCAAGCAAACAAATCTTCAATCATATGGAAAAATTCCCCAGAAAAGCCAATCATGACAAATACTCAGAAAGCCAATAAATAAAATTTCATCCAAAAACTATGCAATATCTCCACCAATCCAAATAGTTGATAACATAATATTTCTGATCAACCATACCCAAATTCGAGGTAAGAAAATATAAAATAATATTATTTAACTTGCCCAAATCTCTCAACCAATAATAAAATAGGGTAGGTAGGATAAATAATAATTTAATAATTCAAATGGGTAAAATAAATTAAATAATAAGAAGAGCCCAATAGTAAAAGAGGTTAGGTAGGCAAAATAATTAAATAAATAAATAAAAAGGGGTAAATAGTAGAAATAAACCAAATACCAATATATAAATAGATAACTAAATAAATAAATAAATCATAAGCTTAAATAAATATAAACACCCAATTGAATCCACAAAATAAATAAATAAAGAAGCAATTAAATAATATTCTCACAAACACAACTCCCAAAAAGGCCAATCATAACAAGGAGTAAGTAAATAAATAATAACAAATAAATAACCAATAAATAGATAAGCCAACAATAAATAAATAGATAAATAAACAATGAACAAATAATTAAATATACGAATAAATATAAATGTTTCAGCCAATATAATTTGAACTCGATACTATAAATATCTCCCACATACATATAAAATATAATAAATAAATAAATAATCTTTCATGCATAATGATAAATATCAAATATTATGATCCACAAAATAGAATTAATAAATAATAACCCTCAATAATTAAATTACATAATAATATTTAAATATTAATGTCATCCATTAATTTAATTTAATATTTAATAAACTATATGAATCAATTAATTATTAATTAATAAATAATCACAACTTCTGCAAGGCAACCCTTTGTAGGGCTGAACGACATATCACACGATGCTTACAAGATGACTCAAGACAAGACACTAAACTGACAAGGTATCAACTTAAGCTTAGAGTGTGTAGAAGGAACTCATGTCACCTCCAATCAATTTGTCATTGGTATAAAGACTTGCTCAGACCTAGGAGACCAGGTGGAGTATATTTCTAGTACCATCAAACCTGCTTCCACCAATATCCATGAGACAACATATGCATTGCATATATCATAAATAATCAGACAAGTGAAGAGAATTGAAACATCATATCACGCTTGCAATGAGTGATATGACATCTTCTTTATCATAAATATAGTAGTAAGGCAACCACGACAATCACATCATCATCTCATCTAATATAATCATGAAGTGGTGTTAGCACTAACAAGATACCATCTTCACCATAAGCAATATTAATAAAAAATGTAAAATAAGTGCATATAGATCACCAAATATAATTCCATCCATCATAATAATCCAAGATGTATCACCATCCTCATTATTCATAATGTATCATCTGTTAATATGAAACATCTATGATAAATAATCATAGGAAATAAACATGAACCTCGTGTCCTAACTAGTAAAATAACCATGAAGCTAATCATTCACTTATCTTCAATAATCAAACTAGAGCATAGAGTCAACATAGTCATCATAATGAATCCACCATTGTCAAGGAGAATATCAATATTAAGAATGAAACAAGAGACATCATAAACATGAATTAATGTAAAATTATTTATCACATCCTCTAATAAAGAATGAATTAGAGAGGGGCACTATATATTTTCACTGTATGTGAAATGTTCTTAGAAAAGGGTCCAAGGTAAGAAAAGCTGGAAATGAAAGGTAAAAATATTTTGACAGAGAAGGATGCTAAATAAAGGTGAAAATGAAAGTTAGAGAAGTAAAATTCCTTAATAGTATGGGTAATTTGTTTTTCACCAAATATGAGCATATTTTATTGAAGAACTAAAGAAAGGGAAGAAAATACGTTTTCACTTATATGAAATATATTTCATGAAAATAGCCATGAAAGGGAAATAATGTGCTTGCAAAGTGATTGTTTCATTATGAGGTGGAAGCATTTTGTTAATTTATAGTCCATAGGCAATGTGCAGTAGTATAAGTATTTTGAACTAAAGATGAAACACTTTCACTAAAAACTAGAACAAATGGAATTAGATGGAAAAGTCATGCACAAATTAAAACACATAGCACTAAAAAGTTCGGACCACACAGGGTGTGATATGAAAAGGACAATATTATTTGTTAGAGATAAAGAAAGAAAATGTTCAGAAAATGAAAAAATAGTTATACCTACAAAAGAGATTGTGTAATGTTGGCATTGGGTTTTCATTGATGTCAACCGGTATAGGATGACTACCAGTATAAGAGATATTTGTGCAACACTATTATGGAAGAGTACAGGATGAGATATCTTTTATATCACCTTGTGTTGCAAAACACCGGTAAGGTAAGGAAAAGAATGACATTCAGAGGAATGATCACTGGAGTCATCGGTACTCAAGTTAGTGTCTGACTTGTGTGGATTAAATGGATAGGTTACTGGTATAGTGTATCATCGGTAAGGAGAGTATGTCAATTGGTAAGTGAAGCATTGACAATGAGAAGGATGCTTGGATGTTGTTTGTGATGAAGAGGCAAATTGTTACCTAAATCACATCAACACTGGAGGATAAGAATGAATAGGTCACCGGTATGCTATGTGGATATAGAATAGTAGGACTCCCATCAGATAGAGTTGCAGTCACCATGTGAAGACATGACTGGCAGTGAATGTGCCCACTCTGGATCACATGTGACTAGTTGAAGAATATGTTGCACAAATAGGGAAGCCACACGAATGCATTACTAGTTGCAGATGACAAGGTATCAATCCATCGGTAAGTGGAACTTATCTCCTATTATGCATAAGTGTGCATCATAGTTCTGTGAGATAAGGAAGAAGAGGTAAAGGCATGTGTTTGAAGGCTCACATCGGAATTACCGGTGAACCAAAGGAATACCTTGAGTGCATGAAATTAGGGATATGCACTGGACCGATAAAGAATGCATATTGGGTTGTTGGTACAGATGAAGAGTGATGAGTTTGTCACTTTGACAAACTGGTTGAGATATAGACTGGGCTGATGAAGAAGGAGGCAAAGTGGAGCAGCTACAAAGAGTGTATGCAACCGATATGCAGATGTTTTGGATGGAAATCGCTAAAGGTTGATGACATGGTGTCATCAAGAGTGTTTACCAGTATGTAAGTCCACCGATAACATGGACAAAGTGCAGATACTGAAGAATTACCACCTAACATGAATGAGTATGCTATGGATAGACATGTCTGGTGATCGGTTAAGGTATTCCACTAACAGTTCAGAAAAGAGAAGACATGAAGGTTAACTGGTAAAGTGTGAGATACTGACAAGGTTAGTGAAATGATAGAAAAGAAGAACCGATTGAGTGTTTGGTCAGTGATATTGTCTAAACAGACACAAAGGTCCAAGCTGGCAGTTGGTCAACAAAGGTGCCACATGGAGTCAAGGTGGCAGACTTGCATGCAGCGGTAGATGGAGTGTGCACTGATAAGGTTGTTGTAGAGTTGGTCGATATTAATGGTAGATCCCGTAAACCATGGGATGTGTCATAGAGGTGTTTGGCTCGAGGTATGGAGGACAAGATAGAGCCAGCTTAGACATATTGAGGAGATCGAGGCAGATGAAGGAAACCGCAAGACCAATCTTGGTGATCGACCAAGAAATCAACTGAAGGGGTAAAAAGTTGATTGACAAAGATAGAAGGCATGATCAAGAAGGCATGAAATTGGTGGAAATGTGTAGATAGCTATCTTGGAGATCAGATCGGATAAGATCTGATTGGATTTGGTTTGCCTCAAGGCTGATGAGGAAACCCTAACTATTTGTGATTTGAATTGGCTTTTGGCAGAAAACCAGGTTATAAATAAGGAAGCCAAAATCATTGAAGGAAGTTGTTGGTTGGGTGAAGATAGAGCTGATATGAAGTGATTGAGTGTTGCATGAGAGATTTAGATCAGTTAGAGGGAAAATAGTTGAAGATAACAGTGACTGAGGGAGTGAAGGTTAAACCAGTGATAGGATTTAATAGAGGGTTAACCGGTATGGTTTGAGCAATCAATAAAGTAGCTAGATTGCATCAAAGGAGATAATTGGTAGGTTCTTGTACTAGTAGGAAGACAACAAAGGGTACTAAAGAGAAGAGTAGTGAGGAGGAGAACCAGTAGAGAAAGAAGAAGGGTAGTGGTGAACCGATAGAGTTTACCAACAATGTAGCAGTAGGTGAGGGCAGTAGAAGAGTGAACTGGTGTAGTAGAGAAGGTGTCTAACCGGCAAAAGCAAGTTATGTGCAGAGGTTGAAAAACTCTTTTGTAACCAAGATATTACTTTTTTATTTGAATTTTCATTATGGTCACTGAGTTGTAGCTCCTTTGGATTGTAGCCCATAAACAAGTTAGGGGTTCATGCTCCTTGGGTTGGTGCCCTAAACATTGTAACAAAGATTCATTGTGAGGCTACATTGGAGCAGTAGACTCTAGTAGCATTTCTCTGTGAGGTTTTTCCCATCTTGGGTTTTCTTTGTACATACTGGTGTTATGTGATGTCCCTTTGTGTGAATGAATTTGTGTTTAGTCTCCTCACTACCCGGTAACTTTGCATTTAGTCAGATATGTTAATCGATATACTTTCATAAGGATAGTTAAAGGGAAAAGTTTGAGACCACTGATTCATGCCCATCTCAGTGGTGAATTGTGTCTAACAATTGGTATCAAAGCATAAGTACCCTATTTTTCAAGCTTTCTCTCACTTGGGTCGATCTTGTCTAGGACACAATGGTTTGTTTAGTATAAATCTCTGCTCCATTTTTTGATCATTCAAACTATTCCATTTGGAGTTGAATGGAAGTCTACTTGTCCTCTCCAGGGTTTTATGTATGAATGTCAGTAGTTAATGGTTTCCCTACAAATGTTTGTACTCCCACTGGCTTTGAAGAAGAAAGAAGATGCATGTGCAATGAAGAAGCCATGAAGACTATATTCAGTGGGCTCACTAGTGATGTCTCCTCAATGGTGGAAAAGTGTAGATCAAAAAAAAGTCTATGGGATAGACTGAAGAAGATTTATGGAAATGAGCCATGCACTGCTGAACCGAAATGTGGAAGCATGAAGAACAACAAATTAGACACATGTGGAAGTGTTGATAGTAGATTGGTCAATTGTTGCAGTTTTGGTGATGAGGAGACTTGTCTCTTCATGGCCCATGAGATAGATATTGAGTATCACACATCAAAAGGGGATAATGCAGATAGATCCCACTGGTATGATGTGTTTAGTAGTGATGATGAAGAAGAAGTAGATAAGGTAGATAGATCTATGCAGCAAGATTTATTTGATAGTGAAGGTGAAGAAAAAAATGAGGTAAAAATTGATCTTGAAGGAGAGCTTGTAAATGTACTTGAAGAACTCAGAAGATTAAGGAATGAATACAAGCTATTCAAGAATGTTTCCATTGTAGAGCACAATTGGTTAATAAAATACCTTGAAGATTATGAGAAAAGCATCTCAGAGTTGAAGTCCCATAATGAAGACACCAAGGACTATCAGTGTAGTGATCAAGCCTCTAAGCTAGAAGTAAAAGATAAAGAATATCAACAGCTGCTTGGAGAAATGGAGTTTCTCCAAAATGACCTTGAGAAGTGTCAAGATGAGCTTAAGGTAGGAATTTGGTTTGAGGACAATAGTGATATCAACAGCTGCTTGGAGAAATGGAGTTTCTCCAAAATGACCTTGAGAAGTGTCAAGATGAGCTTAAGGTAGGAATTTGGTTTGAGGACAATAGTGATGCCTTGGACAAAATGTTGAAGAAGCAAAAGCATGCCAAGGACACTAAAGGATTAGGAAGTGATGCTGGTGAATGCTTCACCAGAAAGAATGTCCCCCACAATGACATTTTGTTTGTCTCCTCAAATGGAGAAAACAAGGGACAAACCTTCACAGTTAGAAATGCTCCAAGGAAGAAAATAGACCTGACCACAACTAGTGAAGACTTGCAAACAAGAATGAAGACTGGTGCTGCAAGAAGGAGGAACAATGGAGATCCCAAAGGTAAACAAAATATGGGAGAAGACAGCTTCACTAGAAGAAGGAAAATGAGAAGACCTCCTACTAGTAGAAGACAAGTAAGTGCTACCACCCACAAGACAAAGCAAGTGTGGGAGAAGAAGAAGAGTTGCACATAATGGAAAACCTAGGATCCATCCCCGAAGAAGAAAAAAGGGAGATGCTAAACTGGTAAGATCTCCCCATGAATGGCAAAATAAATTTTTAGGTCATATGCCATTCTTCTCCAGTTATTGATTTGTATGTAATAGTTATGGCCATAGGGCAGAAAATTGTAGAAAGATATCTAGAAGAAATAACCTATGATCTCATAGATATCATGCATATGAGAATAATGCATCTAGGGGTAGAAGCATGTATATCCCCTCTCCCAGTTACGCTAGAAATAATCCATTTGTTGTTCCTAATAATGTAAATATTGTGTGTTATAACTACGATGGATTAGGTAGTATAATTTTTTATCACAGGAAGAGGAACTTGCAGTCACATGGAAGCCAGTATGGCAACTATGCTCCAATTAGAAATGGATATAGAGCATATAAAAGTCAGAGGCTTGCATGGAACTAAAGAGGAAATGTCTTTGCAGGAGCAAGATGTCCACCAGTTTTGGTTGCTAGTCACAACAAAATGACTAGGAGAAGATGGTCAAACTGATATGTCAAGAGATTCCCCAATCATGAAGTTGGGATGGATGTTGTGTTCTACTGTAGCATTACTTCCGGTAGTGAAGCAAAATCATAAAATGGAAGGACCCATCAATAGAAGAAGGAAATACCTTCTCCCAAGCCTGAAAAATGGGAAGAAGAATGAGACCAAGAAGATATGGAGGAAGAAGACCATGGACGAGTACTGTTCATTCAATGTATAGGTGATATCTCCTAAGTCCTAAACAAGATGTAGGATCTCAGGGGAAGTAGTATATTGAACTAGATCATTCACCCCCTTAGTGAAGAAGGACACTCAGAAGAATAAGCTATTTTCGGTATGAAAGAAGAAAATGAGATGATAAGTGTGTGTAGAGGTTGCCTTGACTACACACCTATAGATGAAAGTTTGATCACTATTGCATGTGTCAATGGATGGAGTTTAACAATTAGAAACTGATGCAAAGTGACACAAATTCTCAGGAGTCACAGGAAGGTGCTCTGGTAGTGATGATGGACCGGTACAAGGAACCGGTATGTGCAGGGTGTTACCTGCATGAATACTAATAGATACTTATAAGTTATGTAAGACAATGAGGTTGGAGATCATTGCAATAGCCCTGATAGCATGGAATGTGGAGTTTATGTCTCAGGTGGTATTGGAAAAGACCTGAAAGACATATAATGGCCCAGTTGTTGATCATGCAGGCATGTGTGTTTTTGGGCTAATGATTTTGATTCATGGCATGATGATGACATTGTATGGCATTGTGTCTAAAAATTGGACCATGTCATAGGCTGTGTTGAAATAATAGAGCTGAAAGATCAGAAGATGATCACAGTTGCCCAACTCAATGGGTATATGGTGAATATTGGAGCCCTGGCATTGGACTTGACTAGTGATGAGGACCTGAGATGTATGACTTAGGGGGAGTTAAAGTGCTTATTATTCTAATCCAACATACTTGAATGTGTAAGCGTACTGACTATCCAAACTTTAGATGACGGAAATTGTAGTAGGATTACGCAGGAGAATTGGTTATGGGTATCTACTTGTCATTTGGTTGGTTGTATTCATAGTACAATTACATTTGATTCTAAAGAAATTTGGGATGAAACGGGAAGTGATGCAGCTTGACTGGCAGGTGAGTAGTATTCACTGACACATCCTTCTGCAATTGAGTGTTTTAAGAAATAGTATTATATTTGAATGCTCAATTGGTGTGAATTAATGGTTGAGTCCTCCATCTCAAGTGTTGTGACTTGAGAAAATAAAACAAGTGGTATCAAAGGAGGAGATGCATTCAATGAAGATAAAGGGGGAGAAAGAATTTTGTCACTGATCGATAAATATAAGGACGAATGATATCCTAATAGTGCCCTTTGCCATTGTTGTCAAAGTGGTAGAAAGATTATGTAGTATACCGCATACTACATATGTGAGAATCTATGGACTATAGATAGGGGGAGAAAGATTATGTAGCATGTTGGATACTACATGAGTTGAAATCAATGCCAAAGGGGGAGATTGTTGGCATTGTGTTGTCATTGATGTCAACCGGTAGGATGAATATCAGTAAAAGAGACATTTGTGCAACACTGTCATGGAGGAGTACAGGATGAGATATCTTTGATATCACCTTATGTTGTAGAACACCGGTAAGGTAAGGAAGAGAATGCCACTCAAAGGATTGATCACTAGAGTCATGGGTACAAAATTTAGTGTCTGACTTGTTTGGATGAAATGGATAGGATATCGGTATAGTGTATCATCGGTAAGGAAAGTATGTCAACTAGTAAGTGAAGTGTTGACTATGAGAAAGATGCTTGGATGTTTTTTATGATGGAGAGGCAAAATGTTACCTAAATCACATCAAAACCATAGGAGAATAATGAACAGGTCACTGGTATGCTGTGTGGATACAAAACAACAGGACTCCCACTGGATAGAGTTGCAGTCACCATGTGAAGAGATGACTGGCAGTGAATGTGCCCACTCCAGATCACATGTGCCTAGTTGAATAATATGCTACACAAATAGGGAAGCCACATGAATGCATTATTGGATGCAGATGACAAGGTATCACTCCATTAGTAAGTGGAACTTATCTCCTATTATACATATGTGTGCATCATATTTCTATGAGATAAGGAAGAAGAGGAAAATGAAGGTGTTTGAAGGCTCACACAGGATCTACCCGTGAATCAAAGGAATACCTTGAGTGCATGAAATCGGGGATATGCACTAGACCAATAGAGAAGGCATATTGAGTTTCCCATACAGATGAAGAGTGATGAGTTTTTCACTTTGACAAATTGGTTGATATATGAACTGGGCTGATGAAGGAGGCAAAGTTGAGCAGTTACAAAGAATGTATGCAGGCGGTATGCAGATAATTTGGATGGAAATAATTGAAGGTTGATGACATGGTGTCATCAAAAGTGTTTACCGGTATGTAAGTCCATCGATAACATGGACAAGGTGTAGATACTAAAGACTTACCACCTGATGAGAGTTATCATGCTATAGATAGACATGTTTGGCGACTGGTTAAGGAATTCCACTGCCAATTCAACAAAGAGCAGACATGAAGGTTAACTAGTAAAGTGTGAGATACTGACAAGGTTAGTGAACCAGTAGAAAAGAAGAATTGGTTGAGTGTTTGGTCGGTGATCCTATCTGAACTAACACAAAAGTCCAAGCTGACAATTGCTTGACAAATTAAGGTGTCACGTGGAGTCAAGGTGGCAGACTTGCATGCAGCGGTAGATGGAGTGTGCACCGACAAGGTTATTGCAGAGTTGGTCGATATTAATGGTAGATATCGTAAACCATGGAATGTGTCGGAGAGGTGTGTGGCTTGAGGTTTGAAGGACAATAGAGAGCCAACTCATAATGAAGGAGGAGATTGAGGCTGATGAAGGAAACTGCAAGACCAATCTTGGTGATCGACCAAGAAATAAGCTGGAAGGATAAAAAGCAGATTGACAAAGATAGAAGGCGTGATCAAGAAGGCATGACAATGGCAGAAATGTATAGATAGATATCTTGGAGATCAGATCGGATAAAATCTGATTGGATTTGGTTTGCCTGGAGGTTGATGAGGAAACCCTAACCGCATGTGATTTGAATTGGCTTTTGGCGGGAAAACCAGGTTATAAATAAGGAAGCCAAAATCATTGAAGGAAGCTACTGGATGGGTGAAGATAGAGATGTTGTGAAGTGATTGAGTGTTGCATGAGAGGGTTAGATCAGTCAAAGGGAAAATAGATAAATATAACAATGACTAAGGGAGTGAAGGTTAAATTAGTGATAGGGTTTAATAGAGGGTTAACTGATATGGTTTGAGCAACCGATAAAGAAGCTAGATTGCATCAAAGGAGATAATCGGTAGGTGCTTGTACCGGCAGGAAGACAACATAGGGTACAAAAGAGTAGAGTAGTGAGGAGGAGAACTCATAGAGAAAGAAGAAGGGTTGCAGTGAACAAGTAGAGTTTACTGGCAATATAGCAACAGGTGAGAGGAGTAGAAGAGTGAACTGGTGTAGCAGAGAAGGTGTCTCACCAGGAGAAGGAAATTATGTGCAGAGGCTGCAAAACTCTTTTGTAACTAGGATTTTCCTTTTGTAATTGAATGTTCATTGTGGTCACTGAGTTGTAGCTCGGTGCAGGGATTGTAGCTCCTTTGGCTTGTAGCCCATAAACAAGTTAGGGGTTGGTGCTCCTTGGGTGGGTGCCCTAAACATTGTAATAGAGATTCATTGTGAGGCTAGATTGGAGCAGTAGACTTCAGCAGCATTTCTCACCGAGGTTTTTCCCATCTTGGGTTTTCCTCATACATACTGGTGTTATGTGATGTCCCTTTGTGTGAATGAATTTTTGTTTAGTCTCCTCACTAACCGGTAAGTCTGCATTTAGTCAGATTTGTTAATCATTATTACTTTCATAACGATAGTAAAAGGGAAAAGTTTGAGAACCACTGATTCACCCCCTCTCAGTGGTGCATTGTGTCTAACATGTAATGCCTGCCAAAATACTGTGGAGAAATTAACCAACTCATATGCATATAGAGATAAAAAAAAATTAAACATCATCTATTAATTCAACATAATCAACTAGGAGCACATATGTATTAAACAGCCTTCTACTAAACATACACATGTTCATAATAAGCATAAATGTAAGAGGACAATATGCAAGTGGAAATAAACACAACTCATCAATTAATATTTCCTAGGGTATCTCAATGCCATTACTTGAACGATACTAGGGACATAGCATCATAATCACTACTACCATCGAAAACAATCTGAAATTACTTTCTTTCATTACACTCTTCCAAAACTCATGAGAACATCTATCTAATGAACTACCATGAATGCATACATTATGAACCTGCCATTTAATCCCCCTAGATTCATTTTAAGAGAACCAAACCAAATGTTCCTAATTCCCATTCTTTTAATTTTTATCATGCCTATTGGATATTGTTGGTCATTGCTACTGCTAGAATATGTTGTTGTCAATTATATAAACATATTCTTGTGTATTGCTCTAGTGTGTGCAGATTGGGAAGATCTTATGATTCGGTTTCGCTGGTTTGGTTTGTTGATCACTATTTTGCATAGTTCAATATATCCTCTGGTATATTCCAGTGTGATCAGATCTTGTGCTGAGATTTTGGGATATTGCTTAGGATGGCCTTGTGTATCTTCATTTCAAATGGATCATGATTTGGTGCTCTGCAACTTATCTTTCTTCATGACAGTTATTGATTGGTTATGTTCTTGAGCTTTTAGACGTCGACAGATGAAGATTTTATAGGTGGTATTGGTGCAGCTATTTATGATGATTCTAGCATGCTTGGTGGTGTTTCCTAGTCATGTCCTATTTGTTTTGTTGATCTAAATTGATCATTGTGCAAGTTTCTGGTGGTTTCTATGAATCGGTGATGATTTTTCATGCTATGTGGTTTTCCTGGTGGTGTAGCGTGTTACGGTTTACCTTGGTATGATTTATGGCGGAGTTGAGCATCTGGGAATTTGATTTAGGTCCATGTTATGTCACATAAATCATTGTATTGGTCCAATGGTCGATCTTTGTATCGTGTGATGTAATTTTGTAATTGAGGGTTGAGGGTTTAGCCGACCTTGTTATCAAGGTTGATGAATTGTATATATAGGTGATATATTCATGTAATTTAAGTGTTGTGATCGTGGAGAGATTGGTATGAATAAGTGATTTATCCTTCGGTGTTGTGATTGTGGAGAGATTGGTGTTGCAGAGAAGACATATGTGCTTAACCAAAACTATGATCAGGCATTTGGAGACGCTATTCTTTCAATTCATTTGTTCTAGATTGTAGTCTGAATCTTTTTGTAAGTCAGTGAGACTTCCCTAAGGGTTTTAGCCTTCCGCGCCATTGTATTTGAGCAGTGTGCATGAATGCATGTGCATTCCCCATTGTAATATTTTCACATACTACTACAGAGTATAATCTTACTATGGGTAGGTTTCTACCATGGCTTTTCCCTTAACCATGTTTTCCACATCAAAATCTTGGTGTTGTGTGTTGTGATTTCAATTTTCTTATCTGTCTTATTATTGCAGTCTACTAGATCTATGTTTTTTGATTAAATTTGTTGATCCAGTGAAGACCGATTCACCCCCCCCCTCTCAGTCTTTGTTCTTGGTAGCGGCTAACAATTGGTATCAAAGCTAGATCCTCTATTAGAAGCTTAATTGTTTGAAGAGATTTGGGATGGCAGCATAAGGTTTTATTTTTAAGGATAGTCTGATGTTTTATGGAAGTAACTATGCTATATGGAAGAACCAAATGCAAGTACACTTGAAATGTCTTGAATAATATTACTGGAAGATTACAAACAATGCCTATTATGTTCTTCCGAAAGGATCAACAAATCTGGATGAGCTCAAAGAAGATGAACATAATATTAGTGTGAAGAAAGCATTGCTTAGCACCCTGACTGGTTCTGTAATGACAAATGTAATGGGACTTCAGACCGTACATGATATCTAGGAGAATATTGAGATCCTATATGAAGGTTATAAACAAGTGAAAGTTGCTAAGATGCTGATGTAGAGTGAGTTGTCTCTCACCTATTTGTGCTACCTTGTCTAGGTATCTCCTCCAAGATACACAAGAACCATCCAATGATTCTACATCTCACACCCTCCAAGGGTTTGCAACTCTTACCCTCTCTAACCTTCCCAATCTCCTTAGGCTAGGATAAGCACTTGTTGTTTTGTGAGTTTCATTTTCTTTCTTGGGAAACCTTGTTTTCCTACTCCCTTTCACATTGAACCGGAGAGTTCAACCCCTCTACCACAAGATCTTCATTCCCCACACTAGACACATAAGGATGGATGAATTTGGAAGGATTCCCAATCCTATTCCTTCCTCAAGAGCTTTCATTTTTATGGGTTCCAAGTTTTACAAACAAACTGCACTTTTAAGCCTAATAGGAGACCTAATTCTAGTAGCCCTGTCAATAGGGTAATATGTATTTATCTGCTAAAATTTATTAACAATGCTATGAAATATTTTACATTCTAGACACCTTTTTGGGGTTTACATACAATATTTCAAAATTGGAGGTGGGTTTTCTCATTAACATATCTAACCCTTGCTGGTTAATTAGGCCTAATTGCCCCTTGCTAGGCCTAAAAAGTAGGGATTGGTCAAAACTCCTTCACCAGTCTGATTTCCTTTGTGAACTGATGTTGGTTGTTGGACTAAACTTCCATATGGAATTACATTCCATTCATACTTCACCTCCTTCCACCGAATTCACCCAATTAGGGCCTATTATCCATGATTCCTAATGCTTGCCAACTCAACGTGCCAAGCCTAGGGTATGGTGGAAAATATTTGTTTTGACTTCCCCTGAATCAAAACCAAATAGAAAACATAGAGTACATTGTAACCTAACATTCCACAAGGTTTCAGAGAGGATATCTACCATGGAACATTAGGTTGGAGCCATTTTTCTCTCAAAACCCTGGTTTTTAGAGCTCTTGAACCCGCCTGTAACAAAATAAATATTATTCACAAACTAAAATACTTCAAGACTCCAAATAAAAAACAAAATGAAGGTAAGACTTCAGTCTAACAATTCATGACCCTATTTTGGGATTCTCAATTTGTATGGGCCGTAGAAACTTGCAAAGAACAACAAAAACTTAGAAGAACACACTAAATGGGAAACCAAAATTGTTTGTTTCCTTCAGATCTTCAACACACTAAATTGGAAACCAAAATTAGTGGCCTTAGAGTAGTTACATATTCTCACAACCAAATGTGTCAACCAACTAGTCGTTGGTGTATGAAAATGTTAAAAAGTTGCTATGAGCAATTTTTGCAACTTTTGCAATTTTTTGTCATAGGTGAGCAACTTTGCTCAAAACCAACCTTGCTCACTTTCAAATGACTCATATGACCTTAAAAACTTTAAAACAGCATCAAGCAACCTAAATTAACCCAAAACCAGCTTATCCTATTAAGTGCTCTACTTGGCACCCTTAAGAGTTCACATGCCAACATTGGCCAAACAAACTCTTAGGGCCCTTATAATAATTTGACCACACATTCAATGGCCTCTTGTCCTTATTACAAAACTAAAAACATGATTCCAACATCTTGGAAACAAACTCAACAAAATTTACTAAGTGCCCATGCACCATACTCTCGGGGTAGGAAGAACTAAAGTCCCTTGAGTGGATAGGGCTTGAACAGTTGTTCCTTGCTTTAGTATATCTCCTTCTGACATCCATGTAGTGTTAGATTCAAGGAGACCTATCCATTTAACCAGGTAGTCTCTATAGACTCCTTTCCTATTCTTTTTGACAATCTTGGAATCTAGAATGCAATCCAGTGTCACTGGTCGGCTTGGTGGTAGGTCTTGTATCCAATCTTCATCTTCAGTAGCAGTAGACTCTGCTTGGTTTGCAGCTGACTAAGTTCCTTTATACTGATACAAATCACATACATTAAAGATTAGTGATATGCCTAATTTTGGTAGTAGTTCCACCTCATAGGCATTGTTTCCATACTTATGCACAATTTTAAGAGGTCCAATCTTCTTCATGCATAGTTTTCTAGGCTACCCCTTAGGGAGTCTATCCTTTCTCAGATAGGCCATAACTAGATCACCTACCTTGTAGTGTACTTCCCTTCTTGTTTTGATTTCTTGTGTCTTGTATTTCTCAATATTCTACTGCAATGTTTTCTTGACTTGTTCATGGATCTCTGTCATATTCTCTACAAAGTTTTCCACTTGAGCACTCCTATTGTCCATGGAACTGAGATCTTTGAGTTCTAAAATACCCGTTGGATGATATCCATATACAATCTCAAATGAAATCTGGCATGTGCTCCTATTGATAGAGTCATTGTAGGCATACTCTGCTTGTCCCAATACTAGATCCCAAACTTGACCATGTTGTTTGGTGAGACATCTTAGCAAATTACCCAAGGATCTATTCACTACTTCAGTTTGACCATTAGATTGTGGATGGTATGTAGATGAAAAAGAAAGGTTAGTACCAAGTTTCTTCCACAAGGTTCATCAAAAGTGGCTCACAAATTTTGTCTCTATCACTCACAATGCTAAGAGGTAAACCATGGATCCTTACAATCTCTTTGAAGAACAACCCTTCTATGTAGGAGTCATAATTAGTGCATTTTCAAGGCACAAAGTGTTCCATCTTGTTGAATCTATCTACTATGACATAGACAATGTCATATCCTCTTAGAGTTATAGATAAACCAAGGACAAAGTCCATACTCACACACTCGCATGGCTAGATGCTAATATAAACCTGCATTTCTAGAGGTACCCTTAGCCCTTTGACAAATAGCACATTGCTCCACAAATATTCCAACATCTAATTGTAGTTTAGGCCAATGGTAGAACCTGCCAACCTACTCCAAGGTCTTGTCAAGACCAAAATGTCCACTTAGACTGCCTTGATGCTTCTCCTTGATGATATTGTCTCTCATAGAGCACTGTGGTATGCAAAGTAGGTTTCCTTTAAACAATAATCCTTCGTGCAACACAAAATCAGAATAGCCAACATGACAAGCATTATCAAACTTTGAGAAATTATCATATGCTTCACCAAAATCCTTGTCACCTTGATAGAGGTCTTTGAGGTCATTTAGCCCCATAGTTTGTAACTGCACTTCTTGATTGGTTAGAACCCTTATACTTAGGGCATATGATACCTTATTGGTCACTCCTTTCTTATGCTTGATGGAAAAGGTGTAGGCCTACAAATACTCAACCTACTTGAGGTGTCTTTGATTCAATTTCTCCTACCCATTCAAAAATCTAAGTGCATGATTATTAGTGTAGACTATGAACTCTTTAGGTAACAAATAATGCCATGACTTTTTGAGTGCTTGCACCATGGCATATAACTCTAGATCAAAGGTAAAATAATTTTGTTTTGCTTCATTGAGCTTCTTAGAGAAAAATGCAATCAACTGACCTTCTTGGCTCAAAACGGCCCCTATATCCAACTTGCTAGAATCACACTCCACAGTGAACAAATGATTGAAATAAGGGAGCCTAAGGTAAGGGAGTTTTGTTGCCTTTTGTTTTAGAAACTCAAACCCCTTATTTTCTACACTAGTTAACTAAAACTAACATTTTATCCCACCTTTGATGGTGTTTAAGATAGGTGCACACACATGGCTAAAACCTCTAATGAATTTCCTATAAAAAGAAGCTAAACTGTGGAAATTTCTTACATCTCCTATTGACTTAGGAGTACACCAATTCACTATTGCTTCCATTTTTTATGGATCCACTTTTAAACAACCCTGTGGAACTAAAAAACCAAGATACAAAAATTATTTTTTGAAAAAATCACATTTATCCAAGTTGATCATCAACTTTTCTTGATGTAGCTTCCTCAAAACTTGATTCAAATGTTTTATATGCTCCTCGTTTGACCTACTAAAACTCATAATGTCATCAAGATAAACAATGACAAAATTACCAATGAGCTCTTCAAGAACCTCATTCATGAGTCTCATGAAGGTGCTAGGTGCATTTGTGAGCCCAAAGGGCATCCCCAACCATTCATAGAGCCCTTCATCTATTTTAAAGGTTGTCTTCCATTCATCACTAGGTCTGATCCTAATTTGATAACAACCAAATTTCAAATCCACCTTAGAAAAGTAGCAAGCTCCACCTACATAGTCCATTAGCTCCTCAATCCTTGGCATTGGGAACCAGTACCTAATTGTGATTTTGTTTATGTCCCTTGAATTAGTGCACATCCTCCACTAGCCATATTTCTTAGGTGCGAAAACAGTAGGCATTTCACATGGACTTAAAATCTTCTTTTTCAACCCCTTATCTAGCGATTCCTACACTTTCTTTTCTATTTCCTCATTTTGAGTAGGTGTCATTTTGTAACAAGCTTTGTTTGGAAAATTTGAACCAAGTAGTAGGTCTATTTTATGGTTAATGTCTCTCATAGGGGGTAAGGCATCCAGTATCTCATTGATAACTATGTCTTTGTACCGGTCTAGCAAGGTCTATACTTCTTGAGGTATCACCGATTTGGTTTCAGTCTTTGTCTCTTCTTTGGGCTTCACTATTAGTGCACATCTTGATTCCCTTCATGCTTCAACAATTTCAAGATCTCTTTCCCACTAAGGAACATAACACTTGATCCAACATGTCTTTCTTCACCATAATCAACCACAGGATCCATTTGAAATTTTCTACCCTCCTTGGTGATAACATAGGAATTCTTCTCCCCATCATGTATGACTTTGACATCATACTGCCAAGGGCATCCCAACAGCAAATGGCATGCATCCATGGGAAATATGTCACATAGCACACTATCCTTATAATCTCCTATTTCAAAAGCTACCCAAGTTTTCTCATCTACAAGCACATGCTGACCTTTACTCAACCAAGATACCTTATAGGGGGTGGTATGTGGAAACCTTTTCAATTTTATTTTGACTACCATATCAACTGCTGCAACATTTTCAGTAGACCCCGAATCCACTATAACTTTACAAATATTACCATTAGATCTACAAGTGGTTTTGAAAAGTGTCTTCCTTTGTGTAGGTTCTTTAGGACTGTGGTACCTTCAACAAGGTCCTCCTTAACATCTGGTTCTCTCCATCTAGGACTGCTCCTGCCTTGCTGATTAATGAGGTAACACTTTGATAATCTTCTTCTTGCACCAACTAAGTTCTCTTGTCTCCCATCTGAGAGCTTGAAGTCTTTTCAAGACACAAACTCATGGTATGCCGCACTTGATAACAATGGTAGAATTTGCCAGTGAAGACTATGTTTCCTCTTCATGAATTTCCAAATCTGCCTCTATAACTATTTCTCCCTCTAGAGTTACCTCTAAATTCTCTTCCTTTATTAGGATTATCACCACTATTCTCTGATTGGTTTCCTTCTTCATTCTTGTTGGGATTATAGCCCCTTTCAAAGATGCCTCTTCCTCGGTAACCTCTGCCACCTTTGCCCCTTTGATTTTGTTAACCTTTCCTTTTGATCTTATCTTCTTCTCTCAAGGCTAACTAAAAGCATTTATGGACTGTGTGAGGTGCTATCATGTTGATCTCATCTTGAATGTTTTTTCTAAAGCCATTTATGCACATAATTCAAAGTTTTCATCTTTGGGGAACATAATCTAGGATTTATAGTGCCTTGTAAGTACCAGAAAATCCTTTTCACTATTGATTCATGATTTTGTCTAGGATTACTTTGAAATCTTGAAACAATACATACTGCATTCATCATATCAGGTCTGGTTTGTGTTAAATATAGTAAACCTCCTATCATAGATTTGTATCTAGTCAGATTAATAGGTGTAGATTCATCCCCTTGTGATAATCTGTCATTTGTTCTCATAGGTGTGCTTACCGATTTAGAGTTATCCATCCAAAATTTCTTTAGTAACTCTTTTAAGTATTTGGATTGACTCAAGAATATACCTTTATCAGTCTGTGAGATTTGCAATCCTAAAAAGAATTTTATTTCTCCAATCATAGACATTTCAAATTATTGATGCATTTTAATAGAAAATTCTTTACATAATCCATCTTCTCCTCCAAAGATTATATC
The DNA here is from genome assembly GCF_030272615.1 of Cryptomeria japonica. Classification (NCBI taxonomy): domain Eukaryota; kingdom Viridiplantae; phylum Streptophyta; class Pinopsida; order Cupressales; family Cupressaceae; genus Cryptomeria; species Cryptomeria japonica. Next base: position 626,578,715 of record NC_081414.1, on the reverse strand, counting down.
ATCAACAAATACTTCTATAATCAAGATGTCATCATTAGTTATTTTATAATATAAATTGTTGTTTTCATTTCCTTTAGTAAAACCAATCTTTAAAAGATACTTATCCAATCTTGCATATCAAGCTCTTGGAGCTTGTTTTAATCCATACAAAGCTTTTCTTAACCTGCAAACAATATCATTGTCATCTATCAAAGAAAATCCATCAGGTTGTTCAATGTATACTTCCTCTTCAAGATCTCCATTTAAAAATGCACATTTAATATCCATTTGATAAACTTTGTAGTTCTTGTGTGCTGCAAAAGCCAAAAATAATCTGACTGCCTCAATTCTAGCTACCAAGGCAAAGGTTTCATTGTAATCAACTCCTTCCTTCTGAGAATATCCCTTACACACTAGTCTTGCTTTATTTCTGAAAACTTTACCATCTTCATTAAGTTTGTTTCTAAATACCCATTTGGTTACAATTACATTTTTATCTTTAGGCCGGAAAACTAATGTCCAAGTGTTGTTTTTCTCAATTTGTTCTAATTCTTCTTCCATAGCTTTAATCCAAAATTTATCTTCACATGCCTCATTAACAGATGGTGGTTCAATTTGTGAAATAAGACATACCTCATCATTTGCCAATCTCCCTCTTGTCATAACTCCTTTAACTTATTTCCAATTATCTAATCTTCAAAACGATTTAGTCTTACATACCAAGGTGTCTTTGTTTGCTATTGTTCCTCAATTACTATGGAATCCTCAGATGATAACAGGGTAATTCGATCTTCATTCTATACTGGTGGATTTAGTGTAGGTTCATTTGTCAAAAATTTTGTTGCTAGTTCAGAGTCTATATACCTTGAAGTTCCTCTAAATTGTTCATCAATTTTTACATTTGTACTTTCAAGAATTTTCTGCAATCTTTTGTTAAAACATCTATATGCCTTTCTCTTAGATGAATAAACAAAAAATATTCCTTCATCACTTCTAGGATCAAATTTGCTAATGTACTCATCTCTTCTGATATAAAATTTACTTCCAAAAATTCTAAAGTACTTAAGAGTAGGAGTATTACCAAACCATAGTTCATGAGGGGTCTTACCGGTTTCACCTTTGATGTGAACTTTGTTGAATGTATAGACAGTTGTACTGACTGCCTCTCCCCAATATACATGTGGTAGGTTTGCTTCTGATAACATACTTCTTGTTGCATCCAAGATAGTTCTGTTTTTCCTTTCAACAACTCCATTCTGTTGTGGTTTCCAAGGTGCTGATAGTTGTCTTCTGATTCCAGTCACTTCACAAAATATATTAAATTCCTTAGATGTAAATTCTCCTCCTTGATCTGATCTTAAACATTTGATTTTCTTACCGGTTTCATTTTCTACCATTGCTTTGAAAAGTTTGAACTTTCCAAGTGCTTGTGATTTTTCTCTGAGAAAAGTAACCCAACACATTCTAGAATAGTCATGAATGATTAGCATGAAATATATATCACCTTGTAAGCTTTTAGTTCTAGCTAGACCGTATAAATCAGTGTGAATCAAATCAAGAGCATTATTTGATTTTTCTAAAATACTTTTGAAACTAGCTCTAACTTGTTTTCCAAATTGACATTACTTACATACTGTATTCTAAGGTTTGACAATTTTAGGTAAATCTCTAACTGCCTTAGTAGTACTGATCTTCACCATGCAATCAATTTTTACATGACAGAGTCTCTTATGCCATAACCAACTTTCATCTATATGTGCAATTAAGCATGTCTTTTCAATGTCATTCAAATGAAAGATATTACCTCTATTCTGATTACCGGTTGCAATTTTCAAACCAGTTCTATTCATGATTTTGCATTTTCCATTTTTGAATTGTAACTGAAATCCTTTCTCAACTAATTGACCAACACTCAAAAGATTATGCTTTAATCCTTCAACATAGTAAACATTTTCAGTGTTATGCTTACCGTCAAGAGATATTGTATCCTTACCTTTGATTGAAGAAGCTTTGTCATCTCCAAATCTCACTAAGCCTCCATTGTATTCTTGAAAGTTCAAGAATTTACCTTTGTCTCCTATCATATGATGTGAGCATCCTGAATCAAAGATCCATTCATCCTTTACTTCAACTTTAGCTGCCAAGGCCTGTACTACTTTTCGAGCAGTAGGTTCTGGTTGATCTTCTGTTATAGCAATAAAAACCCATCCATTGTCTACTGGATCCTCATCAGAATCATTAGTCACACCTTCATCAGCAATGTAACAAGATTTGTCTTTATTCTTCTTAAATCTGTATCTCTGATATTCAGGGCTAGGCTTGTATGTTCTTCTAGCTTCTTCTCTTAGTCTAGCATGTCTATCAGGGCATCTTGAAGCCATATGACCAATCTTATTGCAGTTAAAACATTTAAAGGGTGCTTTACCTTCATAGTTACTTCCAACTGGACCTTTAGGCATTTTCCTTGCAAATAGTGCTTCAAGTTCTTCAAGTTCTTCATTTTCTTTCCTGCTTTCTTCAAGTTCTCTTGCATAAAAGGCTTTCCAATCAGATTTTTCAAATGATGGAGCAAATGATGTTCATGCTTTAAAGGCCAAATCTGTCTTTATAGTAGCAATAGGACCAAATTCTTTAATTTCAAAAGCTAAAAGTTTCCCAATTAATGTATCCCTAGTAACTGATGTATTAGGCATTGTTCTTAACTCATTTATAGCAGTGAATTTCATTTTATATGCCGGTGGAAATCCTCTCAAAACTTTTGAAACAATTTCATCCTCACTTAAGGTTCCTCCACAACATTTAATACCCAAAACAATTTCATTTACTGTTTCGATAAAAGCATAAATCCTTTCATCTTCTTCCACTTTCAGATGTTCATACCTGACCTAGAAGCTTTCAAGTTTTGTAGTTTTGACTATGGAATCTCCTTCATTCAGTGTTTCCAAATGATCCCAAATAGCTTTAGCAGTAGACCGATTTGATAGTCCCATAATTTGTTGATCTAATAATGCACTCAAAAGTGCTTCTCTTGCTTTGCAATCATTTTCCTCATCTTTAGTCAACTTCGCTAGACTAGGCTGACCATGTACAACAGTAGTATAACCATTCTTTGTAACATCCCAGATGACTTTTCCAATGCAATTTATATGTGTGTCCATTCTGATCTTCCATATGCCATAGTTGGTTCCATCAAGTTTAGGATTGTCCTTCCTGAAATAATTAGTAGACATTGGATCTCCTGAAGCTGTTAAACTTCTGAAAAAGAGGACTAGGCTCTAATACCAATTGTTAGGTCCCAGAGACAACTGAGAGGGGGGGTGAATCAGTTGTCTAATAAATTAAAACCATAAACAACTTAATCAACTTAATGCTTAATACTGGTAAATCAGTTCATTATGCCGGTAGATAGTTTTAATAGTTAATTGCTATACCGGTAATGATTAGTGCATGAAACATAAACACAAAGTCATCCACAACACATAACACCAATATTTGTACGTGGAAACCCTGTAAGGGGAAAAACCATGGTGGGAAACCTTACCCACAATCAGATGATACTACTGCAGATAGTAAGTGTACATAAATGGGGTCTGCACATGCAGAAAGGCCAACTCCCTAGAGCTCACTGCTCAATCACAAAATGGGAGTCACACTGACTATAGTTGGATGGTCAAATCCAATAAGAATGTACTACACAAAATAGCATCTTCATATGCTGGATTCAGTACCAGTGTAGTTTTGATTGTCTTCACAAAAACCCTCCTTCAATCTTCAAATGATGTCTGCATGTATAGCTCTGCTTATTCTCGCATATACCTTCACACAAATCTTTTTTCCACATTCCAAACCTGATCTTACAAGTAAGATCTTACATTTATACCATAACCTAAGACCAATTTTAGTAGGTCATCTCTACAAGATATTACAATAAAAACATTTTACAAACAATACAATATCTGATGCAATAACCGATTGAACATGTCGACTTAATGCATTTACAACAATAATTAATCATCTCCATAGTGTGCCATGTTGATCTAGAGAAGATAAACTTGTCGTTGTAACCTTGGACCTATTTGTCGGTAACAACAAATATACAAATATGAATATACCTATAAACAAAACTCCAGGACAAGTTGTCCAAACAATGTCTTCAACATAGCCATGTGTTTTCCATATCATTCCAAGTGTCGGTGATCATTATATCTTGTCGGTGTATCAGATACCGGTGACTGTGCATGAGTCACTTGCTTGCCGGTGAATGTTGTTGATTCTCCAAAGTGCCAGAGTTGATAAGAGTTTAGTAGGTGTTGACATCAATGACAAAACCATACCAAAATAACAACACATAGGACCCCTTACGACACCATATGGTGTTGTAAGGGGTCATATAGTGTCCTAAGGGGTCGTAGGACACAATATGACCCCTTAGGACACAATATGACCCAAAGCAACCCAATATGGTGTCTCAAGACACCATATGACCCCTATGGACACCTTAGGACCCCTAAAGATACCAAATTATGTCGTTAGGGGTCATATAGTGTCCTAAGGGGTCATATTGTGTCCCATGATCCCTTATGACCTCTTAGGACACCATATGATCCCTAATGACACCATATTGGGTCACTTTGGGCCATATTGTGTCCTAAGGGATAATATTGTGTTTTACAACCCCTTAGGACAACATGTGACCCATAATGATACAATTTGGTGTCTTAAGGGATCATATGGTGTCCTAAGAGTTCGTAGGACACCATATGACCCCTATGTATACCATAGGATCCCTTCAGATCCCAAATTGTGTCATTAGGGGTCATATGGTGTCCTAAGGGGTCATATGGTATCACATGAACACTTATGACCTCTTAGGACACCATATGACCCCTAATGACACCATATTAGGTCGCTTTGTGTCTTATTGTGTCCTACAGAGTCATATTGTGTCCTACGACCTCTTAGGACACGATATGACCCCTAACGACACAATTTGGTGTCTTAAGGGGTCGTATGGTGTCGTTAGGGGTCATATGGTGTCCATAGGGGTCATATGGTGTCTTGGGACACCATATGACCCCTATAAACACAAATATGGTGTGTTAAGGGGTCATATGGTGTCCTAAGGGGTCGTAGGACACCACATGAACCCTAATCTCTCTCTCTCTCTCTCTCTCTCTCTCTCTCTCTCTCCTCCTCTCTCTTTCTCTCTCTTTCTGCCTTTCTCCCTCTCCTTCACTCTCTCTCTCTAAAATATGACTAATAAAATTCGATATCAAATTTAATCGGATATTAGATTTCTGCCATTGCCATTAATGTGGCTGTTTAGTAAATAAAAGGCGGCAACATGAAAATTTTTGGTGACCACAAATCTATACATTAAAATTGGATATCCGATTTTTGTACAAAAAAAAAGAAAAAAAATCCTTATGGGCCATTTTGTGGATTCCAACGGCCCACAGTCTGCATATTCTATTTTCTATCTAGGATCACATGTTTTCAGATAGGTTGAGACAAATTTGTGCTTTTGGGAGATTCTTAAAGTGAAAACTTACATTGTCAATCACGTAGGAGCATATGTGTGGAGGGAAATGGGGAGTAGTAGTCGTCGGAAGTCTAAACGCAAAAGAAAACTTTCAAATGACCAAATTGAAGTGTATAGAGAAAGAGATAGAGAATGTCATAGGAGGAGAAGACAAGGTATGTTAAATATTGCTAATGTTACTTCAAGTGAAGAGGAAACTGAATTTGAAAATGTATATTTTGAAAGAGAAAATATTGAAAATTTTGAAAATGTTGAAAGTGATAATGAAAATGCTCAACATGTGGAAATTTTTGACATAGCAGGTGAAAATGTGGAAAAATTTAACATTGAAGGTGGAATTTTTCAACCAAGTGAACCATATGTAACACCTAATTACTTTAGAAATGAAGACCCTCTCATGGATGACAGATAAATTCCAAATCCAAGACCTTCAAGAACCCCAAAATGGTTATTTCAAATCGATGAGAACATTCTTGTGTATCTTGGAGGCAAGAGGTCAACAAGAACCATTCGGTTGTGGGCTACACAACTTTCCAACCAAAATTTTACCAATAAGACATTGACCGAGCAATGCCAACTCTTTTTTCAATTGCTAAAGATGATAAAGATGAGACCATTGCTAAACAAATTGAAGATTCGTATGAACAAGAAGATGGAGAGAAATTCTTTTACAGCAAAGAACAATAAAAACTTGGAAGAACACACTAAATGGGAAATCAAAATTGTTTATTTTCTTTAGATCTTCAACAACCAATTATCTTCGGTCTTTCCAGGCCATCTACTGGCCTTGAATTAGTTACATATACTCATAATCGAATGTGTCAACCAACTAGTCTATGGTGTATAAAAATGTTGCAAAGTTGCTATGAGAAACTTTTGCAACTTTTGCAATTTGTTGCATAGGTGAGAAACTTTGCTCAAACCCAACCTTGGTCACTTTGAAATGACTCATATGACCTTAAAAACTTTAAAACAACATCAAACAACCTACATTAACCCAAAAAAACTTATCTTATTAAGTTCTCTACCTGGCACCCTTAAGACCTCACATGCCAACATTGGCCAAACAAAGACCCTTAGGGCCCTTACAATAATTTGAGAACACATTCAATGGCCTCTTATCCTTATTACAAAAATTAAAAAATGATTCCAACATCCTAGAAAAAAACTCAAAAAAATTTGCTAAGTGCCCCTGCACTAGCTGCATAGTTTAAAAGGAAAATATGAGATGTTGAAGATGGGAGATGATGAGAACATACACTGTTTCATGACTAAGGTGAATGATGTTGTCCTAGGTATTAGATGTATCGATGGAACCATTGAGGAAGATAAAATTGTTGCTAAGGTGTTGAGATATTTGCGTCCTTCTTATAAACATAAGGTTGCTACTATTGATGAGATCTGAAGTGTGACTACAGTAACAAGAGATATGCTAGTTGGGCAGATTGTTGCATTTGAGCTAAGTGAATTTGGATAATCACATGGAAAGTCTGAGACAACATTTGGAGCATCTTTATTTGTATCTGGTAAGTAGAAGTATGATCCTGATGAGTGCAGAATATCCAGATATGAGAGAGAGAGATAAGAGAGATGGAAGAGAAAAAAAGAGAGCTAGATGATCTTGAAGCATTGATTTCCTAGAGATTGTTTAAAGGAGCTGGAAAGTATGATGGAAAGTTGTCTTTGAAATGTTTCTCTTGCAATAAGATAGGACATTTTTTCTCTAGATTCTTAGAGAGAATGGCTAAGTATGATAGGCATGGCAAGTTTAATATGCATGATCGGTATGAAAAGTGTGAGAAGTATGATAAACCCTACAAGCCTAACTGAAAGTATAGGAATCATAAGAGCTACTATTATGCTTCTCATGAAGGTGTTATAGAAGAATAATCAAAAGGAGATGAAGTTGTTGTTATTGCAATCAAAGAAGATAGACCTGTACCTATTGATTCCACAAGTTGTACTATTGACGAGAAAGCGTTAGATGCTAAGGTTGAAGATAAGAATGAATGGGTAATGACAACAGTTGTTCACATCATATGTATGGTGATAAAAGAAAATTTGTGATCATGGAAAGATATGATGGTGGAATAGTTTGATTTAGAGATAACAAAGCCCATGTGATCCATGGGAGAGATTCTATTTATTTTGATGGTAAGCATAACACTAATGATGTCTTGTATGTTGAAGGTTTAAAGCATAATATTTTGAGTGTTGGACAAATGGTTGATAAAGGTTATAATATAAAATTTAAGGATGGAAAATGGAATATCCTCAATGCCTCTAGTATAGAGACTACATCTGGAACTAAGACTGAAGGTAACATTTTTCATTTCAATTCCAGTGAGGAAAGTTGTTTGATTTCTCAGATTGATGAGAGTTGGTGTGGCATAGAAGAATGTGTCATGTGAATTTTGATTCAATGATCAAAATCTATTCTACACAAGCTATTAGAGATCTGCCTAAGATTGCTAAGCCTGCCAATCCAGTATGTAAGGAATGTCAGTTGGGTAAGAAAACAAGAATTTCTTTCAAGAGAAAACAATATACATCTGATGGACTGCTATCTATCTTCATGTGAATACTAACCTATGTGGACCTACAAATGTTAGAAGTGTGTAGGGTGATAGATATTTTATCCTGCTAATTGATGACTATTCTAGGATGATTTGGGTTGTCTTTTTGAAGGAGAAATCAAAAGCATTGGACAAATTCAAGATATTCAAAGATAAAGTGGAGACCGAGTCTAGTTTGAAGGTAAAGTGTCTGAGATCTGATTGAGGTGGATAATTCTATTCCAGTGAGTTCAATTCATTCTCTGAGAAGCATGTAATTAGAAGATAATTATCTACTCCTAGAACTTCTTAGTAGAATGGATGTTGTAAGGACTATGCTGATTGAAGGGAATGTTATGGAGATCTACTAGAGAGAAGCTATTAGCACTATTGTTTACACATTCAACATAGTTCATATAAAAGGTGATACTGGTAAGACTCCATATGAGCTTTGGTTTGGTCATGTTCCTACTATGAGATATTTTAGGGTATTTGGTAGCAAATGTTAGATCAAGAGAGATGAGGATATAGGAAATTTTGATGGTAGAAGTGATTAAGGAATTTTCTTGGGATATTCTACAAAGAGAAAATCCTACCGATTATACAATAAGAGACTCAGAAAGATAGTGGGAA